>NW_024704742.1:4259993-4332493 GCF_018977255.1 Callorhinchus milii | reverse complement strand
TAACTGGGTCACTGGGAGAATCTCCACTCTCTTTTCAAATAGTGCTGTGGTATCTTTAATGTCCACTTGACTGCAATACCTGCGTTTAACATCTCATTCGAAGAATGGCAACTCCAACAATACATCCCTGGCTCTCCACTTGAGTCTCAGCCCAGACGATATGAGTTCAAAGACTTGACTTGGGTCTTGAACCCATAACCTTCTGACTCAAAGGCAAGAGTCCTATCAACCAAGGTCCTGGCACAATACACATAGACCATAATTGTGCCCAATAAGCACATCTTCAACAAATGGAGCACTGTGCCACAGACCGGCAAAAGATGGAGGAAGCTTTGTGTCCATGATTTACCACCAGTTGAGTATCTGCTTCCCAGGAAGAAGATAGTCATGGGAGACAAAATGCTTTGCCAACAGGGAAAGGGAAATCTCAATGCTGGTCAATCTCCAATGTCTCTTGAACCAGTTATAGCTGTACTGAATACCTGAGAGCAGGCTGCCAAGCTACTGGCCTGGCAATAGTAATAAATAATAAATCCTTACATTTCATATAGCACCTCATGACGTCCAAAAGTATATCTGAGGTATTTGTTCTCAAGTGAATTATCTGGACACTTTGAAAGCAAACACAACAGTCAATTTGCACACAGCAATGTCTTATAAACAGCCATGATGTAAATGACCAATTTTGTGTGGGGGATTGTTAACCAGGACAGTGAGAGAAACTGACTGCGCTTTTCAAATGATGCCATATGATCTTTAACATCCACCTGAACAAGCAGACCTCGGTTTAACATCTCATCTGAAGCACGGCACATCTGGCAATCTCAGCACTGCATTGGAGCGTCATCCTAAACAGTGAGCTCAAAGTTCCGATGTGGGACTTAAACCCACAACCTTCTGACTCAGACGCAAGCGTGCTACAAACTGAGCCAGCTGACACCAAATCTATGCGTAATATGATTCTCTTAATCCTACTTTTTAAGAAGTATTTATTCCAGTTCCGCTACAGAATGTGGAGAGAGTAGGCATTTTGGGGGCAAAAGTGCAGGATCAAACAGAAAAGCAGATAAATTGGCATCTTCCTTAGATCAGAGTCTTTGGGTCGATGTTAAGAAAACAGCAGCTTTGAGCAGAGTTGACTGTTTATTGTAAATACAGTCAAGCTGCCGCCTTTCACCCATTTTAGGCAGAAGTCAGCAAATCAAACTCAGGTGACAAGCTCCTGATACAGTGAAAATCCCAACGTAATACATTTTGAGGTGGGAGTCGGTTTCAGTACTAAAAGGGCTCGGCTGTTCAAAGTAATATTCTCTGTACAATAAACCGTTTTGATAATTAATACTATATGCTCGTCTAAAATGAAAACTCAGTTAAATACAGTTTACGTCATGAAGTGCACCGCAATCCCAACAATGCCACTTTCATATTCTCAAAGATGTTTCTCAATCTGGATCCACTGTTCATTTATTGCCTCCTGATTTCGACAGACCCAGTTATGCACAGGTCAAATACTCTTTGTGATGGCTGTTACTACAGGCAATATATCAAATCACTCCACCTCCTCATCTACCACAGTTTGACAATGTAGGACTGAATCACTTAACTTTATTGACACTTCATTTGCCAAACACTCCCAGTGCATGAGGATCATCTGGTGCTCTGCCCAGTGGTGGCTGCTGAGCTCCAGACTAAACACATCCCTTGAGCCTGGGGAAGCTGGCATCAGTTGTTGCCATAACAAACTCAATTGTTCTCGGCAGTGCTCGAGCAAATAGAGTCATTAATTACATTCTCTCAACCGCTGTTGGCTGAAACAGCAATCAATGTGAAACTGCTCATTGCCTTCTCTCAGGGAGCAGAGACAGATGCAGTAAAAATAAACTACAGCATGGAGAGAACCCCACTGGCTTGACAGTGGTCTGTCATACACAGTAACTGCCATCACGCTGTTCCCGGGGTTCGACAACATTTATTTGTACTGTGACTGTGATGTGGGGAAGATATCCCATTAAGAGATCATTTTTATCTTATAACGTCAATTTACTTATACTGATTGGCTTCCTACCTTCAAATATCAATTAAATTGCAAATGCCTGAAGTAGCTTACCCTCCCCATCTCCACCACCCCCCCCCCACCACCACCTCATGTGTTCCAACATCATTTAATTTATTTTCCTTTCCATACCATAAAGGAAAAATCCATATCTTTCTGTGCAAGCCTGTTTGCCTCGCTGTGTTAGTTACTCATGTATCAAACGGTTAGACCCAATACTCCAGACTGACTTACAATATCAGGCTATCAGTCTTAACTATCTTTGTCATCATACAGAAATGTTGCTTGCGGACATCAAGGCGATTATTTGCCATGGATTATCTTACTGTTTCAGGAGGCGCTTTCATATTGATTTATTGTTTTTCTTTTTGTCTGTAAGTTAAGCAGTTTTACTTGTTGGTCTCGAGAGACTCCAAACATCAGTAATTTGCAGTTGCATTTTTCGTTATTGTTATTTCCCTGCCTGTCGGCCGTCCCAGGCTCACGAGAGTTTCATAAAAGACTGAGTGGTGCAGTTCAGAGATAGTACAGTAACTCGGAATTGAGCGCAGGCTGTGAAGTCCAATAGCCAAGCAACACTCACTGTGCAGGCTCGCAAATGAAGGATGATCATTTGGGTAAGGTACCACTTAGCGATACATGCCTAAACATGAATAAGCACTTTCAAGAGAGAAAACTGGAGGAGGAAAAATAAATAGAACGCAGAAAAAGTGCTGGTCTTCTCTTCTACGCTTAATTGTTTCCGTGAGTCATTATTTTGCAGAAGCCACTAAGTCTCGCTGTCAGCTCAGTCACCCATGGGGTGAGACTATTCAGTCTGCAATTGGCTTGATAACTCCATCAGTTCTGCTCCACAGTGGATCAACGTGGGATGCACTCGCAGCAGCGCTAGCCAACATTGTCCATCCTCACTTGTGTTTTGGGTGGGGTTGGCTATCACAGGCAAAGTGCCATCTAGTGGCCTTGGATAGCATCCGAGCAACGATCCTGGGATTGAAAGAGCCAACTAATTGGATCGGAGGCATCACGGTCTTAAATGCAATATTCATAACAGGAGTCACAAATAGCAATTTATGCCTGATTGTAGGCTTTGTCAGATCACAATGAGGTGCTTCCCGTTACCTAAAGGAATGGCTATTTGCGACTCCGGTTATAAATATTGTGTTTAAGGCTCCAAAATTTCTCTCTATATCTTACCCAAGTCATTTAATGATACCAAAGTGATACATACGCAAAGCAGCTCGTGGGCGTAAATGGTATTTAAAAATGCACACAAATGACAACCTAAATAGTCTAGGCCTATAAAACCACAAGAAGTGATGGACCATCAGGACATGCAAGACTGCCCTTTCCAAACCCCATAGGGTTAAGCTTCAATAATGGAAAGCAGGCCATGTAGACAGTTATAGCAGTAAAGAGAGTTATTGCTAACCTTCATGCTGTCATTGCACTGCATGTGTAGGTGCAGAACCGACAGCATTTGTGAAGCGATGTGAACAGGGAGCTACAGTTACACGAGCGCAAGAGAGTTGAGGCACAGCCTGTTCCTCACACGCGCACTCAAAATGCGACAGAGCCCATGAATCTATTCTGATTTTACTGATGGAAAAGATCCAGTGAAACAGACAGCTTCCTTTCACGCGGTAGGAATCGAGAAACAGTTTGTAGCTCTCAAAACAAGAGCTACAAAGCAAGAAATACTTTTATAATAAAATTAATTTTAAACCTCACAACCTTTCGACTGACAGCAGTTTCACGGTGAATGCAGCTTATGACAATTGCTTCGAGGTAAACATTGCTGTCTTGCTTTCCTCGGCACTAAGCCAATGCTGGTGGTTCTCTGTTACACTTGGCACCAGCACACCAAATCTATCTGGCACCAGCGCCAACGGCAAGGTGCAACAACAGCTTACACTCATATGCATCTGAATCACAGAAGCTATGCCGCACTGTACTAACTTATCCATTCAACATGTGCACTGAAGGAGTAGGCACAGGGAGCTTGAAGAAATTAAAAAGAGACATTTGTCACCATTTGAGGCAGGAGGGATCCATTTGTCAGGACCACTGAACCATATCAAAGGTTTAGAGTTGCAAAGGGCAATTTCAGGCTGGACACCAGGAAGTATTTCTTTATCCACAGGGTAAGTAACGACTGGACCAAGATGCTAGGAAGCCTGACTGAAGCCAGGTCACTGGATTCATTTAATGCTACATTGGGAGAACGGTAGGGTGGGTGTTGGAAAGGATCAAATGGGTCAAAGGGCCTTCTTTATCTGAACCACTTTTGTGATCCAATGAATTGCACCACGACTGATTTTCTGCACGTATTCACAGTGACATCACTAGTCCTGAGATTGGTGATATCCATTACAAGGTAGACTGACATTTATGGACCCCGGCTAGTGTTTTATAACGGTATTAATGTTTGTACCGTATTAACTTAAATTACTTTGAAGATATGCAGGCCATTGAGCTATTTAAACCCTCAAAGCCTCCCCAAGATCCTCAGATACCAGAGCTAATGTTCTTTTTAGAATAGTGGTATCATTTTTCCTTAACTCCATAGAACAAGCGACAAAGGGAAAACGATGAGACCAAAAACACTGGCACATGCACATTAATTACTCAGTCAAATAAAGTGTACAACACTGGGTGTGAGACTTAAAGAAAGCAGATGAGAAAAATCACCCAACGAGAATAACTATTTACAACTCATTAGATTTCACAGTGTTCGCAGTAAAGGAATGAGGGGAGGGATGCCAAGTGTCCCCATATATGTTCAAGGAGGATTTATTCAGACTAGCAAGTGATTTCAATTGCACAATCAGGCTGTCTGACAGACACGGGACCTGTCAGTCACAAACCAATATGGAGGGTCCGATATGCCACAACATATCCCAGTGGAGAGGCGTAGATTCCAAGATAATCTGCCAGAAGTTTTGCAATTACTTTTGTCGAAGGATGGAACCAGGATGTTGACCCTTCTCTAAATCCATGCTGTGCAGCATGACGACGAGTTATTGAGTAATAATAACGTCCCCCATTCTTTAACACAAGCTTCATGTTTCATCCAAATGACAGCACTGCCAATAATGCAACGCACACCCACCATTACAATGGAGCATCAGCCTCGACAGCTGCTGTTGGACATGTGGTCCTTCGGATGAGATGTTAAAACAAGATGCCTGACTCTTCAGGAGTTTCTCCCTGTGTCCTGGTCAACAGTTCCCTGGATACAATTGGTCATGGTCGCTTGTGGCACTTTGCTTTACGTAAATTAGATGCTGGGTTTATCTACAAATACACAGTCACTACAACTGACGTGATAAGGTGTTACATCAAATGTGAGGATATTATTATTGTTAGATGAGCAGAAGACAAGAGGTTGGTTTTGTGAGATTGTGAACTACTTGTGAATTCCAGTAACTGAAAACACGTCACACAGGGCTCTCTCTGCCTCGAGGGAAGCCAAAACAAGGTTGAGCAGGAGAGGGTTTCCCACAAGTTGGAATCAGACTTCCAGATTTCTAATTAAGAAATCCATTAAAAAAAAATCGCACCGAACTGACCCATAATTCCATCCTAACTATCTCTGGGGTTAAAACCCAATACAATCAAGACTGAAAGTTTTAGGAAATCTGCAAGTCTGTATTTCCTTTTGTACAACACCTTCAACAACAACTTGCATTGATATTGTCTTTCATGTGGGGTAGCCCATGTGAATGGCGCTATATATTTTATACTATTTGAACCTGGCAGACCTGGCTCCGGACTATAAACAGATCATTTCTGAAAGCTTCTCGTCTAACCAATGGAATCTATGGTTCAGGCAAAGATAGCAAGAGATTATCTAGATTCTATTATTCAGATTCTATATCAGCTCAGAGAGACTGACAGCAGGTAAATTCAGGTATCAATCTGACCTTTATTTCTGTTTTCCCAAGCCCCTTCCTTAGCATTAACACCAGCCCAGTGCTTTTACCGTCATGGATTGATGAACCAATTTTTTTTTAAAAAAACATTTTATATAACATCAAGAAGCACTTCGCAGAAACTTGCTTTTAAGTAAAGCAATCGCATTGGTTGGTAATGAGGAATGTTTAACATCCATCTAAACAGGCAGAACAGACCTCAGTTTAACATCACACACCTCCAGCAACACAGCTTTCTAATGCAGAGGCAAGAGTACAAACAACACAGTTAAGTTGACATCCTAGCTCATGGATATACATCTTATTGTTAAGCAGAAAAAGTAAAATGAGAAGCACAATAAAATGTAATATATATCATGTATTATACACACACAATGTTTAGTTGCATATGATTGGTCACCGTTCCTAAGTAATTCCTTCCCTGTTACTTTGAAAAGATTTACTTTGA
Organism: Callorhinchus milii; assembly: GCF_018977255.1. NCBI lineage: Eukaryota > Metazoa > Chordata > Chondrichthyes > Chimaeriformes > Callorhinchidae > Callorhinchus > Callorhinchus milii. The sequence continues at coordinate 4,326,057 of NW_024704742.1, read as the reverse complement.
AAGGACAGCGTTTGAATGGGGACAAAAATATAGTATCATGATTGTGATATATGTGCTCCCTGATGGGTCCCACACTTTTATGTTAAACAAATGTGAACCACAATAGAACACAGAAATCCTTATTTGAGGGGACAAACCTTCATTCGACAAGAAGTAAAGTCTGCAATTCATTGATGTCAGTTTATGGATCACCATTGGGCATGTCTACAGGTTACCAATGATTCTCACCATGGTAATGTTCACTGTGTTTCGTTACGGTGAACATAATAATAATTCATCCATTTGGTATAGCTCCTTTCACATCAGGAGGTAATCTCAAAACGCTTCCCAGGATTTTACTGTAAGGTTGAATCTGCTGAGACAGGAAGCTGGCGGAACCTGATAAGGACCGGGATAATGAACATGGGAAGTGTGGTGTGGGCGAGGATGTGGCCGGAAGAGTTTTGGATGAGTTGAAGTTCATGGAGTCGGGAGGTGGCGGGGGAAGAGGATGAGGGTTTCAACAGCATTTAAAACGAGGTAGGGTTGGAGTCATCCGATTTGGTGGATGTAAAGAAAAACAGTCTTGGTCAGACACTGGATTTGAGGGAGAAGGCAGAGGAGATGATTGAACAAACCATCTGGTTTGTTACATTTTAGAGAGAGGTCAGAGACGTCGAGAAGGACACAGTCAGAAGTGAGGAGATATTGGCGGGAGCCAAGGGCGACCGACCTGAGACTGTATAGATCCTCGTGAAAAGGATTCTAACAGTTAAAACCATTCCACATCTTATAACACATTCCGCATTAATTGAATAATTACATCGCAGTGTCATTACTCAATTCCTTCACCTCGAGCTGCTGCAGAGACTTTGCAATTGTTTAATAAGCATTTCCTTACCTCATAAAAGCATTTTTCAAAAATAGCCAAAATTTATAGAAACATAGAAATGTGGAAACAGGATTCAGCCTACATTAGGTCTAATTCATTCCATTGAGAAGTACGTGATCACTTTAAACCTGATCGATGTTTAAAAAAAGAAGACTGATGGACTATTTATAAAAAGAGCAGTATTTGAAGGCAAATCTTGGTCTTTCTTTGTTTTCATTCCCATCAATTTTGGCTTTCAACATCATCCAAGACAGATTTTTCCAGTTTCCGTTTTACCGATGTGACTCTCTATTACTAATGACTGTTGTTAGAGGTTCATGCACCCACCCCACCCCCAGCCTGCTCCACCATCGGCGCTCGGGCCTTCAGCCTTTCTACCCCCACCCTATGGAACTTCATCCCACATTTCCTTCGCCTCACTCCCTCCCTCAAGGCACATCTCAAAATCTTCCTCTTCGACCGAGCCTTCAGCCACCCTCCCCGATCCCGACCCCAGCTCAGATCCAAATCCCTGACTGTCCAGCGCATTGAGACATCCTCCTAACTTGAAAGGCGCTTTACAAATGTCATTTTGTATTGTATTGTATGGTACAGATGTCTGGTGAGTCTCTTCCCCTTCTCCCTTCCCCCCAACACAGTCAAGGACCTCACATGAATAATGACCGTTTGGACAAGGAGCCAGAGAGCTGAGGAACCATGTCTCAGTGGAAAGAAAAGGAGTCAAACAAGGAGTCCAGAGAAAAAGCCAAAGGAGTGAAAAGGATTTTTAAATTCATCAAATCGAATTTACTTTTAGCATCAATTCAAAATGGAAATCATATCAAATGGACCCAAACTTGTGCAGTATAACTTCAGCATTAAATATCCGTGGAGTCGAATGGTACTTGGATGCTTTTTTCTTTGCACAGAGGAATTAACATACCGTCTGATGTACCACCAGAGCAACAGCTCCAATAAATAGCTGATTTGGGGAAAAAAAATCCAAAAAGTACTTATTCATCGAAAGTTGTATTTCAAAAAAACATGCATTTTTAAGCGGCCGTTTTCTTTTTCAGTTATTTCGAAATTGCTTTTTGGCTTCAGGCGTTTTTGACAAGTGGCAGAAACGTGTTGTAAAGAAAGGTTCTCCTGACAGCCACAGTGAAGCCTGTGACACGCTGATGTCATTCGGTTTCATGCGAGTTCAATCTTTGCATTCGGCAGAGAAACGTGGAGGATTGAGTGACAAGAAGGGGTGGCAATGGAAGTCAGGAGGCGACGCTGAACTCCTGCCATGTCTTTGGTAACAGGCACACAGAGCCTTTTCAAATGCTGCGCGTATTTTGTTCTGTTTTCAAGCAGAATTATTTTAGAATTTTCTGGAAGAGTTGAGTTCATGTAAAATTATTTTTAAAAATTAAATAAAACCAAGTACTAGATATGTATATATATATATGATCCTCATGTATGATATAGCATCTTATCAGATCTTCGAGGCATCTCAAAAGTGCTTCACAGGATACACTGTCAAGTGTAGCAACTGTGTGTATTTTGTGGGCGAATGCGGCAGCCAATTTGCTCACAGAAATGTCCCCACGGAGACATGGAGTGAATGACCAATTTTATTTGGGAGATTGTTGGCCAGAACAGCAAGAGAAATTCCCTTCTCTTTTCGAAAAGTGCTATGGGAACCTTAACGTTCACCTGAACAGTCAGACGGAACCTCGGTTTAATGTCTCATCCGAAGGACGGCACCTCCGACAATGCAACGGACCCCCAGCGCTGCACTGGAGTGTCAACTTAGACTACGTGATTCCAAGTCCTGACGCGGGGCTTGAACCCACAACCTTCTGTCAGTGAGAGTGCTACCACTGTGCCAGGCTGACACACAGATACTAAATGAAGGGCTATGATCCGTCTCAGCCAACACTGTGACCATCATTTGCAGTGTACAAAAACAATCATTATTACTATGTTAGTCACTACCACTTGACGGTAATTACCCATGACGTGCTTTGAGAGTTTCAGCATAATAAAAGTTCCATCTTTCACCAGTAGAACAACAACGACAACAACAACTCGCATTTATATTTCATGCAGGGTAGTGTCTCGGAGCTTGAATTGAACACCATATGTTCAATCGTTAGTTGGCTTTGACCATTAGACGGAGCCACCAACAGTTGATCAGAGGAGCACTGGAGCCAGAAAGGTCAACGCGTTCAACCTGACACCCATGGACTCTCCAAACGTGTGAATGTGTCAAGCGCTCTGGGACGCTATATAAATGAAAGTTGTTGTTGTTGTTGTTGTTGTTGATTATGACAGAGCACTGGTGGCATTTAAACAAAGGATATAATTCACAATCTCTTGCCTCTGCCACAGAGAACCTGCTAATTGGTTGATAGTGCTTGCTCAGTTTATTGAACTGAATTCCCCCTGGAAGGAAATGTCAACTTAAGAAAAAGTCATCTCTGTCTTGCGAAATTGTTCAGGGCATTGTAATCCACATACTGTATTAGTAAATTACCAGGTAATTTCCAACACATTCATCAACTTCTATTTCTAAAATTAGATTTCTCGATTTTGTTTAAAAAAACATTGATCTTGTAAATTTAAATATGGATTTACTGTATATGTAAAACGGTCAAATAGCTTAAAATATCTTCAATGCACAATTAAGCAGTTCTAAGGAATTTCAAGCAAAAACATTTAAATGTCAGATATAGCAGCCTATTTCAATGTCATTTTGACATATTTATGGTGCCTTATCTGCACGCTATCATGTTTTATATCCCCAAGTCTCTTCAACCAGTATATATTCATAATGTCGCCAAACAGGTGGATCAATAATCCTGACATTATACAACAATGCAGCTGCTAACAAGGAATTCGGAAACAATGTGAAAACAGACTCATTTGTTTCATATTTTAGATGCCCACCAATGCTGCTATAAAATTTAAATTTCCTTTGAAATAGGTTTTTGTGGAGGCCTGTAGCTCAGTGGTTAGAGCACTCGCCTCGCAAGTGGTAGACCTTGGTTAGTTTCCCGGGCAAGGCGAAATGTTGGGCAACTTTCCTTTCTCCACACGCCACTGTTTACTTAGCAGTACGTAGGAACCTGGTTGTTAGTCGATTGGCGGTTCGCTTTTCAGGGGTAATAACTCCTTCAAAAAATTAATGATAATAAATTGGTCACTTCGTTGCAATTGGCTGCCACGTTTCGCCCACAAAATATACAGTCAATTAATTTTATAGCATATTCTGTGAAGCGCTTCGAGACGTCTCGAAAATGTGATAAGGCGCTATATCAAATGCAAGGATTATTATTATCATCATTATTATTATTATCATTATTTATAGCGCACACGTTTGTAGAAGAATTCACAGCAGGTGGTTTGCAGATGTGAGAAAGAAGTTGACCTGAGTAAATTAATGCGTGTCGCATAGTGTGTGTGGTTTAGTCATTGGCCTGTTTAAAACAACAGGCTCGAAATCACTGGGCAATCTGGCCAACGACTTTACGAAGGTAGGCAGTAACATTTACAACGTGCTGAATGTTACAGCACCCATATTCAGGAAGACTAGTTTCTTGAGATCTGTAAAAGAAACTCAAAAGTAGCCAGCAGTCTTTGTTTCTTTCCATTTTCACTCTTCAAGAGAATAATTAATTTGACTTTAATTCCTACATTCAAAGAACTGCATAATTTCGTGGCCAAGAATCATCTAATTAAAACAGAACATGACAAGTAACAATTGGCCTATTCATCCCGAAATAGGGAAGATCATTAGTTTGCTTTAAGACTCCAGTCTCATCACAGATCCTTGGAAAAAGATTCTTCTCCTTTATTTCTTTTGGATGAACATATTGTACTAATGGAGAAATAAGATCATAACATTGAAGTAAGAATATAAGAAAGCATGGAACAACAAAACACCAATCTTCCAAAGACTCTACAAACCTATTCTATCATGGCATTTCGCTCACAAAATACGCAGTCAAACTACTTTAGAGTATTTCCTGTGAAAAGCTTTGAGACGTCTCGACAACATGATAAGGAGCTATGTCAAATGCGGTATTATTATTATTATTGTTACTGTTATTATCTCACACCAGTCAATTTATTCTTCTGGGAAAAATACTATGTAGATTTCTCCTGAATCCTGAAAGTAATTAAGCAAACACTCCAAAATATTCAACTATCCCCTCAATTTTTCTGTTCAAAACTGCTTTCTTTCTATCCACTTTATTATCCTCAGGACAATAAAATGGTTTATACAACCCAATTCTGACAGGAAAACCACATCTTAAATCTCTTCTCACACAGGCTGCTCGGAATGTAAAGTCTGCCTCCTTCAGGGAAGCCCACCCCTATATCATGAAAGCGAGCAAGAACTCTGCTCCAAAATCTTCCAGGTCAACATAACATCCATGCGATTTCCCGCAAGAGATGCAATTTATGTCCTGAGGTGTTTTTTCCCAGCATGAGGTACCATTTATACAGCAGTTTTCTTGTTCAAGGTCTTTTTCAACTCACCGAACAACTAAAATCCCTGGATTGGAGACTGCAAATAATTCATTATCAACAGAAAGACATCACTATGTTTCTTATGGCTAAAAATGTTCACACTTCTCAAGACATTTGAAATGTGTTGATAAGATTATTGTTGAACAGATGACATGTCACACACCCCCTACCACCTACACTTTGAGGCTGGTGAATATTCGTGGAATCCATTCAGAAGTTTTAAGGAATGTATTTGAGTTCCCACTTTCTGTACAGCTCTTCCGAATGTTGCCTGCAAATTGTGATGGGATTCTCTCCGCAAGCTAATAACGTGGCGTAATTAATGTTGGTGTCATGCGCTGACCTATCCTCCATGAGCACCTTGGGGGAGAAAATCTGAAGATGGTAGAGTCACCTCGGGGAACAGAAGCTGCTTCAAATTACACTGGTTCATAATAAGGTTGTGATAGTTATCACAAGAAACGGGTTACTTGACAGCACAAACCGCACCTGGTCATTTCAAATCTTGTTCCACCGCAGCGAAGTCACCAGGATATTTTTAATCCTGCTCCCCACGTCACCTCCCGCTCCCCCCCAACCCCCCCCCCCCGACACCCACCCCTAAAACACGGCTCATCTCTGGAGAAAAAATAGTAACAATCATTGTTCTTCAATGCCAATCGATTTAGGCTACAGAATAGACACCGTATGTCATCTAATACCATATCATACTGTAATAATATTCTAAAATATGTGTAGGATTTACACACACACACACACACACACACAAGCTAATCAACTGCTGAAGAAAGTATCATTACGCGCCACGTTATTTTATCCTTATTACCTTCCTCTCCATTCACAGCATCTCACCCTCAGAGCCATTCGGTTCATAACAACGGGAAAACAAACTGCCCATTTTAAGCAGCAAAGGTTTAATATTGGAATCGTTACCAAGCACGTGGGAAGGAGCAAAAGACCGTAATCCAATCTCTGGGTTCATAAACTGCTCTCAATTCTCGCTCACAGCTTTACCAGGCCCTCTGCACCCCTAGATTGGATTAGAGCCTTGTAATTCCTTCTCATATGTCCATTACTCTATATTGTGATCAATAAAGAGTCACTTACATGAGTTATGTCACAACACATCCACAGGGTCAATAACCTACATATGCTGACATTACAATGATTGCTGGGTGTGTGGCGAGGTAGATTTGCATTCAGTCAGATTCTGAGATTTCTCTCACTCCATAAATTGCATTAAATCTCAATTCCCGAGATTTACAGAAACCTTCAGATAAAATACAAGTTATTGAGCAACGCGTGAACCTCTGCATTAAATAATTGGCTTCCAAGTCACCTGTAACCACCCTATCACTGTACCTGCAAAGAACCAGTCACTGTGAGATGGCAAGAAAATATAATGTTTCTATTGCGACAATAATTCTTGCATTTGATGCAACACCTTACATTTTATAAACAGCACACGAATGTTCAGAGGAATATATCCATGTTTTCTCCTTTTCTTATTTAATAGTCCTACTGACTGAGAGAAGGACATTTGTATTCTTTCTATTTACCAGTAATAACGACAGTCTGTTGAGAGACAGTAACTTGGCTCGCCTTGCCAGTAAATTAATTGACTTTACTTATAATGGGGGAAATCCTATTATAAGTATCAAGATTTGTACCTTTAACCACCAAAGGAAATGTAAAAGAAATATGAACATAAACAGTTAAGGGGAATGTTTAGTTTGCTGGGAGCAGTGGCAGCCCAAGCACCCCAAAAGGTCTCGGGATTGTCATGCAAAATGGGGGGTGTGTAGATTCGAGGTGGTGGGGAGGGTCGGAAAAAAATCAGACAAGTATTTCCTTGTGATCAGAGTCACGGGGCTGAGGTTTCAGGAGAACAAGAATTCCAGCGAATAGTTTTTAACTGAAATCGAAATAATAGATAAAAACGCGGTTTTGTGACTTCAGTAGGTTCGGAGTACTGTATAAAGAGTATAAGAGTATCCAAACCAAACTGAGATCTTATACTGTATAAAGTGCGTTTCCTCCTTGGGGAGCAGGTAAGCAAAGTCTCCTTGGAGCTGAACTGGCAACGGTTTGTTTGGCAACGGTATGTCGGAATCAAGCCTCTGTGACAGCACAGCACAGCCTGGTTCATTGCAGAACCTGGAAGGGCAGACCAGTCACTGGGGTCAGGGAGTCATCCCACTCGGTTCCTGTTAACCCTGCAAGCCAAAGCCCTAATGGGTAGGGTGGTCCTCGTTGGACAAGCAGTGGGAAAGCTTTGCAGACAGCAATATCAATGGCAAGCTATGCGGTTTTAGCTGGTTAAGACTCCAGCAGTTACCCCAATGCACACTCTGGGGTCTCCAAGCCTTGGCTCTTGCCAACCTGCGCCTAATACTTTCCGGAATTAAGTAAGCAAGGTGCGTCCCTCCAGGGAGAGAGTGCGCATTCCATTCCAACAACCTATGTCTGGGATTTCCACGTGTCTGTGGGCTGCATGAAAATCTCAGTTTGGTTTGGATACTCTTAAACACAGTGATGGGTTTGCGCCCGTGTCAGACATGCGGCTGTCCAAAAATTAAAAAATAAAGTGCGCAGTTCAGCAATCTTGTGGAAATAGATGGCATATCTCATGCCACTACTATAGCTTGTTAGTAATTGACATACGTCCATGCAAAACTTTTCACAACTGTGTTCAACATCCTGCATCTCCAAGTGCTCAATGGCGTACAAACCCGCATGAATTATGCCTCTCAGAAAAAAAGCACTGTTTTCATGAAATCCTATATTGGAATTAGAAAAAAAATCCAAATGACGGTAATAGAGTTTGAGAGTCCATCTGCAAATCCTGCCAAAGTCTTTCATGGTTTTTTTTNGCTGCTTCTTTTGTGTATTCATTCCCGAACTGTTTTGACTAGTCTGTTACAGACTTATTAAAACTAACACATGAAATATTTTGTGCTGATTATTTTAGTAGAACCTTTGTCAATGTGAAGGTATTGGAAATGCCTTATCTGCAGCTGAAAAGTGAACCATTACAAACAACATTACATAACAGCAACAGCCTGCCCTTACCCTTGTTGGTCAAGACCCTGGTCGGTAAAGATACCAACCTTGATGGTGTGCAGTTATAATAGGATTCTTCTATTATTATTTTACTGGCGGTCAATGAATTTAATGGCGAGGCTGGCCATTTTACTGACCTACAGAATTTGACTAGGTAAGGCTTCTGAGGGCGATTGAAAGAGCTGAAGCAAGAAAGTTCAGAAATACCGTGACCTTCAGTGCAACATGGACTGAGGTTATAACCACTGTGTACTTTGCTCTCATATTGCATAGTGTTCTCTGACATGGCTCCTTGGTAAAGCGTCGAGGGGATAGAGAAGGGCTCTGGACCTTCTTGCATTATGGTCAGTTGCACCTAGCCCTTGTCTGTGAGCCTTTGCATCAATTCCTCTCCCTCCTCTATCAAGATATTGGCTGCCACTGTTGGAAAAATACCATTTCATGAATTACTTCTAAATTACAACCTGTTGCATAATCTGTTCTCTATGTATAGACCTAATCTTACTGAACTCTCCAACTAGGATTAAATATTGCCTGGTCAGTGATGTAATACTGTACGTGAAGCACTCAATGTATTGTTTTTAAACTGCATTATCTGAGGAGAAGAGAGATGAAAGGAAGGTCGAAGGTTACAATAACCACAAAATTAAAAACACACTCCACTGAGCAGAAAATTGCATCTTACGTATTACGCAAAAGAATTGCCCATAATTCTCTAAAGCACACTTCCATTGTTAGGAAGCAATAATTTTTCCGACAGAAAAATCAAAACCATTTTTAAAAAGCCCTGAATCGCATACAGGGGGTTTGAACTCTGTTCTGAAGGATTGTTCCAGTCTTTCATTCACCATTGCAGGGTATAATGTAATAATAAAGTGTGCTTCTCTGGTTATATTGTTGTTGTTGTTATGCGGAGGGAATGGTCCTGGAGTAGGAGGAGATTTGGAGAGCAGAGAGCAGAGGCAAGAGATTCATGTGAACCTAACATAGTTAAAGTTTCTGCTCACAAAATAAATTCTACTTCAGACACTTGCAATCTTTAACAAAAATCAGGTTTGGATTTTCAATCCCAAACAAAACAGAATCACATTTTCGATAGAAGCAGAGATTCATAGGATCATATCAAGCTTGAGAGATTACAAATATGAGGAGAGACTTGAACATTTTGGGACGGTTTTCACCAGTGAAGACAAGGTTAATGGAGCAATTTAATAGAGGTTTTCCAAATTATGAATGGCTGTGATAGAGTAAATGGAAGGAGAGACTGTTTCCCATGATTAGTGAGCCAGTAAACAAGAGAGAATACACTGAAGATTATTGCCAGAAGGAAAAAGGGGAGATTACAAGAAATCTTCTTACACAGAGGGCTGTTGGTATGTGAAAGGTTTTACCACACGTCACTGTTGAAGCTGAGTCCCTGCCAAATTCTAAAATGGGAATTCGATAAATACTTGAGGAAAATAACATTAAAGAGTACGGGGAAAGAGCAGAAGAATGGGATTAATTTGGATGATACCTCCAGTGAGGGGGAGGTGGGCTAGCGCCAACACAAACGTGTTAAACCGAATGGCCTCCTTCCGTGCTGTAAAGTTCTATAATTGCAAGTGTTTTGACAGTCAGTCTTCACCGCTGTGCACTCAGGGACGCATACAATCACAGCCATTGACAGAGAGATGTCAAGCTTTCAAAAGCAAACTTAGGTGTTAGAGGGCTTCAACATCCAAAATAAATGGATATGGTTTAGCAACATTACCTCACGTAAATTACAACCTTCGCAATATTTTTCACATTTCCGGGGGTAATAATCCCTTCAAAAAATAAGCAAATAAATAAACAAATAATAATTTTATTTATTCAAACCACGACTGTTTGCTGGATGTTGCCGTGCGCAATTGGCTGCCGCAATTCGCCCAAAAATATACGGTCAATTCACTTTACACAGAATATCCTGTGAAGCGCTTTGAGACGTCTCGAAGAAGTGATAAGGCGCTATATTAAATGCAAGGATTATTATCATTATTATTATTTTTCTTTTCAAGTTTCCGGTCACCGAAAGCTTCTCCCAGCAACCCAGTGATGACTAAGAGGGTGGCACTCTATTCATCGAACATTTTCATAAACCTACCCTTCCTAAATGGTTTCTACATAGAATCATAGATTTATACAGCACAGAAGGAGGCCATTCAGCCCATCGTGTCTGTGCTGGCTTTTTGAAAGAGCTTCCAAATCAATCCCACTCCCCCGCTCTCTCCACATAGCCTTGCAAATTTGTCCTCCCCAGATATCTATCTAATTTTCTCTCTTTCTTCTTTTCTCTCTGCCAATAATCTCCTGAAAAATCATTTTACTGAGGTATGGGTTTCACAGGCTCATCCAAGCGGCCGTTAGCATGTGTGGTGCTTGACAGTGACCGTGGGCAAGCTTGCGGGCGACTGACCTCACCCGAGTGTCCACACAGCGCCCAAGGCAGGAACTCTGAATGATTTCCCCCTTGCCTAAACCATAGTCACTGAGGCCAACCCCAAGTACTGCCCTGGGTGAGATCAGGCAATTTAACGCCAACCATGAATCAAATCTTCTACTGCTAGGTGTTAACCTGGCTCAGTCGGTAGCAATCTCATCGCTGAGTTAGAAGGTTGTGGGCGCCAGCCCTACAACGGGGATTTGAGCTCAATTCATTGTTGGCCATGTAACTCCATTGTTAGAGGTGCCATCCATCGCATGGTGTGTTAAACCAAGGTCCCTGTTAAAGCATCCCACGGCAATATTCAAAGGAGTGTTTCCCAGTGTCCTTGGCAATAATAGGATTAGTTATTCACTTCATGGCTATTTGTGGGACATTGCTGTGTTCAAATTGACTGCCACAATCACCTACAAATACATTCACTGCACATGACAGTAAAATCCTACGAAGTGCTTTGAGACGTTTTGAGCACGTGAGAAGGTTCTGTTTCAAATGCAAGCACTATTATTACTTCTAATCTGTTTTACTTAGTGCTGCGCAGACAGTGACTTCGCTATTAGGTTCCCCAAGGTATAGAACGGCAGAATATAACCTTTCTTAGTCAGGAATTGAAGTAGCGAAGAAGATATATGTTATTTTCTGATTAAACATCTCGACCACATTTGAAATCGTTCCTTCAATATACAATTCAACGCATGTAGATTACAATTCATAATCATAATCTACAGAATCATAACGTGGGTGTATGACAATCCTATTACAGTCACCTGAATCATAGAATAATAAAAAATAGAAAGCGCCAAACGAGGTCCTTCTGCCCGTTAAGCCATCGTTTGTGCAAGCTCCCCTGTGAACAAACCATTCCAACCCCAATTTTCCTACTCCATCTCCAAACGCTTTGATATTATTCCTCTTCATATTTTATCAAATGCATGCAAGAGAAAAATATTTAAATAATTAAAATAAAGTACCCTCTCCCTCAAGACTCAACAGGTATCTGAAGTGATGTAAATTAGATGGTTCACTATTTTTGAAATTTATAATAACAATAATCCTTGCATTTGATATCACACGTTATCACGTCTTCGAAATGTCAGAGTGCTTCACAGAAGGTACTGTTAACTGAATTGACTGTATATTGCTTAGCACAGCAGTGTCCCACAAACAGTCACAGAGGGATTGAGTGACCAAATTATTGTTTCGTTTTTATTTATATCTACTTTTGAAGGCACATTACCCCCAGAAAAGCGATCCGCCAATCAACAAACAATCAGATTCCAACTTAAAGTTGAAACATGTGGGAGAAAAAGAGAGGTGAAGGAATAGTGTGTGTGTGTGTGTGTGTGTGTGTGCGGGAGAGATGTGCTATTTAACCCAGCACAGTGATGTCAACTCTAATAAAATGATAGACTCACAGTATGAGCTGCCTCCAGCATCTTTGTTTAAAGGAGGGGAAAGGACACTGGAGAGAAAGAAAGATCTATTTAAAAAATATATTGAATTCTTATTTTACATTGTGGATAATAATGGATGGTATTATCATTATTATATTTGTATTTATTCATATTATTATTATTGTAGGTGAGAGCTCCTGTTATATGCTTTTCAGTTGTTTTGTCTCTAGTTTCTCTTTAAGTCAGGGCGGAGTTTTGTGTTATCCACTGATGGAAAGTATTCCTCAACCTTTACACAGCAAACTGCTTTCTAAGTGACATGTGGGTTTGAAATGTGGATCCACTGCAGCAAAAGCAGGAGTTACATATATATATATATATATATATATATAACTCTTCACTCTAAGCACAAGACGGCACATGTTCAAGCTCGCAAAACAAATCAGGACAAAGACCAGGAAGTATTGCAAACACAAATGCATAGTCACTACAGTTTACAGGAAACTGTGTGATCACATTGAAACATTTCAGTGTGATGCTGTGTCAAACGAACTTATTATTTGTATGAATATTATTGACACAGAGGGTAATCAAAAGGTGGATGAGGTTGGGATACTGGACTCATTTTAGGAACAGCTTGATGCTGGGATGGGAAGATGAGAGGGTGGGTATTTCTAAAGGATGAGATCAAATGAGCCGAAGGGCCTTCTTCACCTCTTATGATCTTGTGAATTTTAATTCCAAAAACACAATCCAAAAATAAATGTGCAGTTTCACAGAAACTCGTTCGTGATTCTCCCTTAAAGATGATAACTTCCGTCTTTTCTTCTCCCAGCCCATGTGGACGTCCTACCTCTTTGGCAGAGAAAGAGTTAAACGATCTCTTTTTTTTTTGGTGGGGGCGGGGAAGGTTTCTCAGAATGTATTCATGGGAAGGATCTCAGTGTCTGAGACTGGCACCGCCGCAGCATCAGTGAGTAGCTGACAGACTCCGAGCGGAAACAAACACTCAAAGGGATCAAAGTCATAGCAACACAACTGAGAGTGAGGCCCCTGTTTGCCACCCAGTTGCTCTTTCAGCAGCCAGATCCGTTCAACAATGACCAAAGTCCCGGCATTGTTTATATCACCCCAAAAACTTCATTATCTATTAATGAGCTCTTTACAAATCCTGACCCTGAGGCAAACAAAGCTCTATTCATGATCTCTGACAGGCTACACAGGGACAAAGTGAGGATTTCACTGCCTGTGGACCATGTTGTTCTTGTTTGCCCCAATATTTCAAGCAGGTGATTAATGACAAAGGAAAGCTTCACCTCGGGCCCTCCAGTCACTGAGACTGATACAATTACAGAATCCGTGGACATGATAACCGCTGTGCTCCAACAACCTTTCTCACGTGCCACAGGGTGTCCTGTTCAAAGTCAAATCCACTGTTTTAGAAAATAAACTTTCAGTCAAGCTCGGAGGTTCTGTTGACAGAGAGTGTGAATGATGTTGTTTTTACAGGACTAAGTGATTCTGGTCATGCTGCTACATTAATTATTGGGAAATGGAGTGAAGAAAGAACTCCTAACGCCACTGAAATAGTCAGGGGTAAATGGGCTGCATAAATTAGGAGAAGTTTCCCATCAAGTCTCATCCAAAATCTCTCTTCCCTATAAGCTGTGGAGATGATGAGCGAAAGCCCCCTCTTTTGTCTAACAGTCCATGACAGATGTCCCTGCGCTTAGACTCAGCAACAGATCTCCCACCAAGGCATAACATCTGCTCTAAGTCCATTTACTCCAGGAAACAGAAAGGAAAAAATATTCTTTAGTTCATGCAAAGACCATGCAGACTTTGCCTTTAGTTTATCCCTGTAACACGTCCTGTGACCCACTGGGTTAAACCTGCAGCTAAGCTGGTAACAATCAAGTGCATGTAAATACACAAGGAGCAAGTGTATCCAGACAGAAACACTGCAGTTCCTCTGGTTCAAACCCCAGCGGGACAGGAAACAGCAGAGATTCTCCTGGTCAACTACAGCTCTCACGCCTAGCAACTAGTGATGAGCCTCTGTAAATACAGGACAAAATATTGTACGAGGGCGGGTGCTCAGTGGGTGAGCTTTCAGCCACTTTGCCTCCCGGCCCACACCCCCAAAATCCTCTTCCCAAATCCCTCTCCCTCTCAGCTTTGAAAACCCTTCTAAAAACCTTTCTCTTTGACTACGAAACCTTGGGCAAGTTTCCTTACTCCATTCGGCTCTGTTTACCTAGCATTAAGTAGGAACCCGGTTGTTAGTCAATTGGCGGATCGCTTTCTGGGGGAATGATCGCTTAAAATAAATGAGAATAATAATAATTTGGTCACTCAATCCACGACTGTTTGTGGGACACTGCTATGCACAGTCAATCCACTTTACAGTATATTCTGTGAAGGCTCTTTGAGACGTCTCAATGACACAATAAGGCACTATATCAAATGCAACAATTATTATTATCATTATCATTATGACAACTTTGCCCACAGTCTTCCTGTTGACTCCCAGTTTGGGCTCCCACTCAGTTTCCGTAAGTAATTTGAGACGTTCTCCCTAAATGAATATAAGTATGAATGCAACTGTCTATATAAGTGCAAATTGTAATTGTTGTCCAGATGACAGTACCAACAAAAGAGTAACAAGGACAAGTTTTTGCCCACAAAGTATACAGTCAATTCACTCTGTAGTATACTCTGTGAAGCACTTTGAGATGTCTCGAACATAT
The DNA here is from genome assembly GCF_018977255.1 of Callorhinchus milii. Taxonomy (NCBI): domain Eukaryota; kingdom Metazoa; phylum Chordata; class Chondrichthyes; order Chimaeriformes; family Callorhinchidae; genus Callorhinchus; species Callorhinchus milii. The sequence goes on along the minus strand of NW_024704742.1, from coordinate 4,311,009 downwards.
GATGAGGCGATATATCAAATGCAAGGATTATTATTATATATTATTAGAAGTAAGACCACAGCTGGTCTGAAACTCATACCTGAATTCCTTCACTAATTCACTTAACAATAGATGCAGATTCAAGTAATAGTGGCTGAACACAAGTCAGTGCTGAATATTAAACATCAGATCACTCCACACTGGAACTGATATACAGTCTATCAATGTGGCTTTCGTATGCTTCCTATTCCAGAATTTAGCCAGGACTCGTCTTATATCTCTGTTATTCCCGATGCAGAGCTACTAACAATATATGTGGGAGACTGAACTCTCTGTCCCTGACCTCATATTATTCCTCTACAAACCCTGCAGCAATGATATCATGAGATATTGTTAACCTTTGGTGAATGTCATCGCACATCAAGGACACGGTGTGTGCTAACAGCCACTGCAAGCGGGCAGGCAGACATAAATATCTCTCCATCAACGTACACAGTAAATAGCTATCGTAATAGTATGCAAATGTACAAACTATAATTGAATTTTTTCCCCCCCTTAATTTTCTCCTCCTTTCTCCCATCTTCTGCCGAAGGCAGTGACTTATTCAGCTGCATGGCCCTTCGGCGTCTCACAAATTATGAGCCTGAACAGTGGGGTATCAGCAGTGTTTGAGAGGAAGGGAATCACAGCAAAGGACCGATCCTGCACTTGCTTAATGTCCACATACATGTACTTTCCAGCAGGGGGGTCACTGGATTGCGAATGCAGTGGCTGTTGTTGTCTGGCTGTGTCCATTACACTGCTGCGATCGGTCATTGCCCTCCAATTGAGATCAGCTCAGCACAGACAAGGGGTTAAGTCCATTTATTTTTGGGTACGTGGAGTTGATTAACACCAAAGTTGCAGATTTTTCATCTGAACTTTTGTCAGGATCTTCTGCGCAGTCGTTTTTCTTTCACGCTTGTAAGGATCGTTTTGTCAGCCGTGCAGGTTATATTTCATCGTCTCCTGTTCAAAGAGTTTCTAAATTGCCATTTGAATAATTTGTATGTAACAAAGCTCAGGGAAAGTTTTATACCCACTGGTTAATGAGCTGTGAGCTCATTAAGTAATACGGGAAAAATTCCAAAGTCCCTGAAGTTACTTAGATTACAGCTTGCTCGTCCAATACTCTGCACTGAAAATGACTGCACTCGCTGTTTGTTAATGTTAGTTGCTGATATGTAAAGCTTTCCAGTGTGGTGATAATAATGTTCATTAAATTCTTCAGGTTTCTCTGATAAGACGTTTGGCGAGCTGAAGCACGTACGAGTAAATTTGTCAATAAGAAACATACTTGTGAAAAAAAAAGAAACCTAGTCGTAAAAAAAGGTGATGAAATAAATCGAAAGTGTCCCATTTGGGTACTGGAAGCCCAGTGCTACTGAACTGTAAAACAGAAGCTTTTGCTTGTGTTGATGGTATTGCTGACAACGCAAGAGTTTAGTGAGCCTCGCTATTAGCATCAAAATGTCCAATTACAGCAACACAGATATTGTGAGCAATGACTGGAGGTGAGCATTGTGAGACCCTGTTTTAGAATATGTTAACAGCTACAACCATAAATACACTTTACAGTGTTTTATGGTTAGGATATGAAACACTTCAGTAATCTTAACATGCTTTTAGGTTGCCTTAAATCTATGTTTTCCATTTAAAAACAATATTTTTAAAGGTTTGTTTAAAAATAAAGTTTCTTCTCAATACACTCTGGAGGCACAACAACGTCTTAACATAAGGTGCATAGGACAGTCTTACTTCATCCTACCACAGTCCATGGGACAAACTCATACAAACACATGAAGATGTCCTTATCAGTAATATTAACTGCACATTAACCACCAAACTTCAGCAGGCTGTTATTCCCATTCTGAAATGACTACCTCCGAACAAATATAACCCATCGAACTATAGAGCATATATCTTCAGCAACTCTCACAAGCCTCAAACCAAATGAAGAGCAACTTTTTGATGACACAAACCTTGATTTGTATGCCTATTAATCTATTAATTGTTTTTATTTTACCTGAACGTGGGTTTGCTTTTCTTTTACGAAGCTGCCCTGGAGGTTAGCCAGATTTCCAAACATAATAAATTGCAACTCTTCTCATTTACATGCATTTGCATTACAGTTAATCACGTAACTTGTTTAACCGAACAAGAGTCTCAAGTTCATTCCCATTATTTTCTATGTAAACCTGGCCATGTCCAAGCAAATCTACCACTATAAATATTCATAAATATAAAATACATTTGGCCTTCAGATTGATTCCAACATTATTCATATTTCATCACTGTTTGGTCTCCAGGTCTAACCTATCCCATTCAAAGCCTGCACTGATCTGACAGACAGGCAGGGCAGAGGAACGCATGATATTCATAATGCAGAAATAAACCAACTCAGGAGCAATGCACTTAACTCTTTCCATGCGCTGTGCTGGTTTACTCGTATTCTTTCAGGCCACTGAGAGACAGATTTTTTAACAATATTAACACATTTTACTTTACACAGCCACTTCAGTGTCACGAGCAGCAACTGGCTAGAAATCCAGTCGTGAGTTGAAAGAGATGGGACGTTGTGATTGGAAAGAACTTCCAGCAGCATATATTCAGTTACACTACTATTATAGATGTTTTTAGATTCATTGACAAATATAGTAAATGCCCCTAAAATTATTAGATCATAACATCTGCCCATATTAAGAATATTTGCACATGGCAAAATTACTAATGTCCTTTCAACCTTTTGTTCAAAGTAGTAATTTTAACAATTTGCAGCTTTATATATTCATAGTCTGTAGCTGCGTATAGATATCACTGGATTCTCTTTCTGCAACACTGGACGTTGCACAAAATTCCTGCCGAAGTGAGTCCTTGTTATAAATATACAGTAGATTGTTAATATGTCATCCAGAAACTATGTTCAATATACTATAGTGAAGGATTAAGGATCAATAACATTCACTCCACTTCAAGAGCATCTTGCAAATGTAACCAGAACATTCGACCATCAATGGTTAGAGCATTCAGTGGGTTTCTGCTTGCAGCAAGCACATAAAGGCATCTGTTATTTGATTCTCATCACATCAGCACTCATCCTATAGGGCTCGCCAACATTGAAGGCAACACCTTAGAAAAACACAAGAATCAAGTCCAATACAGAAGGATGAACCTTCCAATACTGATTGGAATTTGGGATTGACCTCACTTCAGCTTTCTCCTCCCAATCTTCAGCAATTCAGTAAACACGCCTATAAGCTTAACTATCACTGGCACCCTATTAACTCCACCGACAGTCTTTCAATTGACTGGCAGCTCAACGTAAAGATGAATGTGGAGTTTCTCACGAGTAGCTGAAAACGCTTCAAAAGTTTGGGCATCATAACACATCACAGAGCACAGCTAAAATAAATGTGACAAAACACAGAGAAAAGGAGAACTGAACAATTGTACAGCATTGTGCATCAGTGATAAAACAATTAAATGGCACAATATCCATAGCTTTATATTTCTTTTCTGCCTCAATGAATCACCCATCTCCCCTCAAAAACATAACTTAAGCCTGTGCAGTCATGACCTGCATTGTACAATTAGCATTGATAGCAGTAAGTTTTCTACGGAAGATAATTTGGGTTATACTCAAACTGCATGTAAACTTCATTGTGGAAAAAAATGGAAAACTAAATAAAGGGAAAAAACGAATATATTTATAATTAAATAATATATTTAAAACCACAAAAACAAAATAACAATATTTTTTGCACTTTAACACAGTCATTCACTTAGAGGATATACTGTAAAGTGGATTGACTGTATATTCTGTAGGAAAAATGTGACAACCAATTTGTGGACAGCAATGTCCCACAAATAGCCATAGAATGAGTGACTAATTTTTATTGGGGGATTATTGGCCAGGACACCAGGAGAAACCCCTTTCTCTTGTCGAATAGTGCCATGGGGTCTTTAACGTCCTCCTGAAAATGTAGTAGTCTAAACTCAATTGAAAAAACTTAATATTTACAGGTTTCCCTTTATTTTGTTTTTAGAGTTTTCTGTGAATTTTTGTAATTTCGATTTGTATTTTTTAATCCTAGTTTTTAATCAAATTAGTTTTTGATTTCAAAGCTTTCACATTGACTCATACATTTTGTAACCGGTCTGATTTGTTGCTAGTTTAACATAATTATAACACAAATTATACTCCATAAGTTGCACACTCACCAACACAAAGAAGCAATGTTTTAAATGCGACCATTTTATTGTAACCTAATACCAGCAACGTCATCGTCTCATTGAAATTCCAGAGCTCCACACAGCTCAACAACAGTAAGGTCTTGTGTAGTCTGAAATAATTCCACTTACCTTCATCGCGTTTTCTCTTGTTATTCTCTGCACTGGAGGCCGTGATTCCCAGGATTCCGCTGATGGAGTAGGAAGAGCCTGCCGGATCATTGGAAACCGAGGAGACGGAGGTCACCGGCACTGTACTTGGTGCTGCGGGGAGTGACACATCAACGGTTCAAACAGATGCACAAGCAGAGTACACGGGAAACCTGGAAATTTCCAGAGCCCCCCCCCCCCCCCCCCCCCCCACACACACATGAATGGTACCCAAATGGCCTCATGAATGGGTCCCGATGCGTACCACCCGTAATTCCACTTAAGCCCCAACAATGTTTTTAACGCATGGATGACAACCACACACGTCTGAGGATAAGGTGCTGATACCTTCAGACTTAGCCAAAATGCTTCGCTCCCACACCCGCCATGGTCAAGCAACCTGTGGACACTCACAGTCAAAACCACTTCACAGTATAACCTGTGAATTGCTTCGAGACGTCTTGACGACATAATCAGGCGATATATGAAATGCAAGGATTATTATTATTATTATTAAGGTTGAAACATTGGGACTTGCCTCTTATTATTGTGAATTATTGGAGGATTCATCCCATAAATGCCCATAAAATCTTAACCTCAGTCTCAATCAGAACTTTCCAGAGAGAAGGAGAGACTTTTTGTAGCAAAAAATGCTGCTGTACTAAATACGGTGGAGTTCAAGAGGTATAGGAGAAAACCCTCTGAAAAGGTGTTCTTAGCTGTTTTAAAACACTGCTGTGCTCACAATGGTAGCAACACAGAAGCAGAATGCTGTCATTTACTGCGATACTAAAGATTATACAGGGTGACCAAAAAGTCGTGACAACTACCCTATTATCTAAAAAATATATCATCAATTCTTTAAGACTTATTAGACATTGTAATGGTATCGGGACTTTTTGGTCATTCCAAAAAGCTGAGTCACAGAGAGTGCACTGCACACCATTGGCACAATCTCCACACAAAGAGAAGCCGAGGAAAGGGAATTAAAAGAAAAGAAAAAAAAAAACTTTAGAAAAATCCTCACTGCCTAATGGTGCAGAAAATGTAATGAATAAGTACCTTTTGTTGATTTATTACTTTAATTACATCGCATTCTATGGGCTTTCTACTGCCGTTTTAAATTTTAGATTTCAATTTTGTATTACAATGCAAAATCTATTTATCATAATACTCGTCAGACTTCAAAAACCCAGGTTATATTAGTGAAATTCATTTGAGGTATTGAATTCCTTAGAAATGCAGAGGCCGTGTGAGAGGTTCAAAAACGGCAATTGTTATACGGAAAAATGTATCCATAATAACAATCAGCGTGCGTTTCAGTAATTGCTTAAACAGGTAGTAAGTAATTAGAGGTTAATCCACCCATCAAGCTTTAGATCTACCCTAATCTGATCGAGGCTGAATACTACAATGGCCTCTGTGGATGTATTCAAATCAACGATGGACAAGGTAGGGAACATGCTAATAATAATAATCCTTGCATTTGATGTAGCGCCTTCCTTATTACGTCTTCGAGACGTCCCCGAGCACTTCACAGACTACTGTAAAGTGAATTGACTGTGTATTTTGTGGACGAAACGTGGCAGCCAATTGCGCACAGCAACGTCCCCACAAACAGTCGTGGATTGAATAAACAAATTATTACTTGTTTTACGGGACTATTACCCCTGTAAAAGAGATCAGCCAATCGACTAAGAACCGGGTTCCTACTTAATGCTGGGTAAACGAATCAACTTATTTCGCACTCTTTTTGTTTGGAAGTTTCAAATATAAAAGAACTACTTGTAGCGGCAGATTCTGAATTGCTAAACTCTAAAGATGAATTTTAGAGAGGCTCCAGGGCATGATGAGAGGGGGAAATGATTATCCCTTCTGCACCCCCAAAATTACCCTCTCAGCACAAGGGGCGATGGGTAGATGCTAATGTTAATTTATGTTTTACCGCCCAGATGACAATTTCAATACAACTGCACAGCTTTGTGCACAAGAAGGTACACATTAACAACAAGGCGTCACTTACAAGCATCCAATAACTTGCAATTTACTGCGATTTTCTTTCTAAAAACCTAGGACAGGTAGGATATTATCAGTCAGGTTGGGAGGATACACTAGCAATTGTGAGGTTCCTAATAACAACTGATATCATTGTGATTGGGTATGTGTTGAGAGCGTTGAAATAGCACTGTCCATTCCAGCACTGAGTTCTAAGAAGCTCAGATAAAGAGCATTCTTTAAAATCATGTTTTACTGATTTTCACCCTTAAAGCCCTGACGTTTTTGGTGAAAGTGGAACGGTAAAATAATTTTCAAAATAACAACAAACTCCCTGATTTTTTTTTGCCAGCTTTTCCAGAATGAGTGTGCCAATTCTGCTGATCACCGCGCAAATCGTGTACTCGCAATCACCTCTGAACTCCGCAAGTGTGGTCAGATAATCTCAAATATTAGGTATATTTAATATCTGCAACATGGTATCTATAATAACAATGATCCTCGCATTTGATATAGCGCTTTACACAGAGACGTCTCAAAGCGTTTCACAGAATATACTGTAAAGCGTAGTGACTGTATATTTTGTGGGCAAACCGTGGCAGCTAATGGCGCACGGCAGTGTCCCACAAACAGTTGTTGGATTGAATGACCAAATTATAATGATTATGTTTTTTGAGGGGATTATTAGCCCTGGAATTGCGGTCCACCAATCGACTAACAACCAGGTTCCGACTTACTGCTGGGTAAACAGAGGCATGTGGAGTAAGGAAACTTTGCCCAACTTTTCGCTCTGCCCGGGAATTGAACCCAGGTCCTTTCGCTTGCAAGGCGAGCGGCTCTAACCACTGAGCAACAGGACTGAGCTGTCTCTCATAGATGTGAAGTGTTGAGACTCACCTATGCTATGAGACGAGACTGGAGATTGTTGATTTGGGGGCTGCTGCACCTTGGTCCGAATAATCCTGAATCAAAGGAACATCAAAGAGAATAAGTCAGTGAGAAACCAAAACAATCTGCATCTCGTGTCGTCAGTTACTTTTCTTTTCAGTGACTGATTAACCCTTTCATTCGGAACTAGGAACCACACATGCGATTCCTACAACGTAGCATACCAAACAGATGTGCTGTTTATCGCAAGGATCGTTCACTTTGTACTTTTCTCAGCTGTCCTGTTGTCATGTTGCCCGCATTGTGGCCTCGTTCCTCAGGCAAGAGGGGCAGGAGGTGACGTAATGTGAGTGTGCAAGTCAGGCTCGGAGTCACATGCCTTCCCCTATCCCTGGGAAAACACCTCACTGTGTGCCTGTCCCTACGGGAGCTGACCGTGTAATTATTGTAATGTAGTGTCGTGTGTTCACTGAAATCTGAAAGTTCACCAAATAGAGTCAAGCAAACATATAAAACCATCTGTGTTTACAGTGTTCTCTAATTAAATGAATCCAAAATTTAGAAATTATTGTCCATTTATTTCTGCAGCGAAACCCTCACGTGCCACTCAGAATTTTAATTATATTTTTTTCAAGTGTTATGGATGTATCTGAAGCTCCTCCAATGGCTCAGTGGATTTATTCAGTGAGCTTGTTGAGTCACAGACTGGAAAGATCACAGTGTTCAATTTCTAGTCTATGCAACGTTTAGCCGACTTCAATCAGGACAGCATTAAGGCGTGATAAGGCGCTGTATCAAATGCAAGGATTATTATTATTATTATTATTAGAGGTACAACATTTAACCTGAGTGTCCAGGTTAGCTGAGGAACTCAGATAGTTGTTTTTTTTAAACACTAGTTGCCAATTGGGTGACATTCCAGAGAATGACATTCACCGAACACAATGATTTTGTCCACAAAATACAGCCAATTGACTTTACAGTGTATCCTGTGAAGCGCTTTGAGACGTCACGAAGATGTGAAGATGCGCTATATCAAATGCAAGGATTATTATTATGATTATGATTATGATCAACACACATGGGACAGTACCCCAGCAGAAGGAAAACAAAGGTACTGACACATCTGGAGAAAGGGAGGAAAGAAAATCGGCGAGGAACAAAAATTGTAGCGAGAGTAGGTCAAACGAAAATCCTCAGATGTATTTGAAGGGTGGAGCTAATTATGAAGTTTTGAAAACTCCAAGTGATTTTGAAATGCGTTCAACTGAACAACTGAATAAATTAGCTACGTATGAGCACATGTCCGAGGAAAGCAGGAAACGTTCACGCTGATGACATCGATTTTCGCCCACGAAACACACAGTCACTACACGTTACAGTATATCGTGTGAAGCGCTTTGAAACGTCTCAACGACGTGATGAGGCTTTATATCAAATGCGAGGATAATTATTATTATTATCGTCAATGACATTGACGTCCATAGTTCCCAACCTAACTGGTTCCTTGGCCTTTTACTTTTAGTCCTTGCTGAGAGTCACTAAATATTACAAAAATACCTTAACAAAAGCCAAAAATAACAAGAATGTTTTACTACTAAATCTGGCGTCAGCCCAGGGGTGTGCGTTTTACACCAGCTGGTGCAGTGAGCCACCGACACAGCATTTAGCTCCAAATTGAGGGCAATATTTTTCCTTGGACGTGTTTTTTTTTTGAATTTATAATTTTGCGAAATTTAAACCTCCTTTAAATTCAATTGAGTATGATTTCAAAGTAAAGATGGCATGAAGATACGAAGGAAAAACAAGGACGAAAAAAAAAATACTGAAGAGCGGTTCTAAGCAAAGTGGCTCCTGTGTTGTTTGTGAGTCAGCTTTTGGCGATTAGGGTTGTACAGCTTCATAAAAGTATTTGCGACAGAAGAATTTAACTGTGCAATTTTCTTTGTTTGTCCCCGTGTAACGTATCAAGCTCTCCGGAACACTACCCCACTCGAAGGGCGCTATATAAATGCAAGTTGTTGTTGTTGTTGTTGTGAGTAATGGGTCAGACTCACGCAAGTAACACATGAACCGTACTTCTCTTAGATTTTCGCCCTTTAGAATTTTCTTTCAGTGAAACCCCCGCGGGGTTTCACTTTTCTTGGCAACCTCCAGCTTTTGCATCGCCTTCCTTCTGATCAGAGGAGGTCAAAATGCGGGAGCCTTCTTGCACCGTAATTATCACTGCCGATTTGGCTCAGAGGACGTGGCGTGCGTGCGGTACGGTGGGGGGGTTACCGCGTTTGCATAGCAGGTGGGCGGGGGTGGGTGGGGGGGGGGGGGGATTTCTGTTTCAAAAGCGAGAGCGTTAGCGTTTATCCGGATGATCTCGTTTTGTCTGTCCTTCCGAGGGTCGGCGGCTGTAAAGCAAGTCCTTTACAAACCATAACAACAAAATTAAGCTGCTGCTTGTCCACAGACTGAAGGTCACAGTGCAGGTTAGTGTTGTGTAGTGCACCCCCTACGGGCCAATACCTGTTAATAGAACTGACACTAGGTACAGTATCGTTGTCACACACTCGTTCTGCCAACAGTCTATCTCGGATCTCCCAGGCAAACATGGTGGGATTTTGACGTTTGTAGTCGGCAATTTTATCTACCACTTTGGGTGTAGCGACCTTTGGTTTGGATCCTCCAATGACTCCCGGCTTAATACTTCCAGTCTCATAATACCTTTTAAAACAGGATAGAGGGGAAAAGAGAGTTGCATGATGTAAACTGTGATTACAACACCGAAACAACAAATTCATAGAAAGGGGCTCATCGGATAAATATAGTGAGATGATTATACTGCATTTTGGATTTACAAACTCACGTTTACTCTCTAAAAGTGGCCTTAATTATTTTCAAAGTGGTAAAACCTCAGGGACATGTTTTTCTTTCTTTGGCTATCAATAGGAACGGAATGAGCCGGTGTAGGGGAGGAGGAAGAGTTCTGTGTTTGACTTTTCTTATTTCTGCAGCGGTAACATCGCTAATCACATCACTAGTCAATTACTTGCTAATTGGCTGAATCCAGCATGGAGGAGATAACTGAGGAAAAAGATGAATTTTGTGTTTAAAATATTTATCCGGTTATGTTTTATACTTCAGGCAATAGAGGATGTTATGTTTCATTTCGCAACATGTTTTATTTTATTTCCTGATGTTATAATGATCCTTGCATTTGATATAGCACCTTATCACGTCGTTAAGATTTTTTCCTGAGAAGTGTAGTGACTGTGTGTTTGTATGTGAACTCGTCAGCCAATTTGCCCACAAACAGCCGTGACGTGAATGACCGATTTTATTTGGGGGATTGTTGGCCAGAATACAGGGAGAAACTCCTTCTCTCACTGAGCAGAGAGGAGAGGAAGGAGAATTTTTGAATGTGTACGGTCAAATAGATAATACTAATCCTTGCATTTGATATAGCCCTTTATCGCTTCTTCGAGACATCTCAAAGCACTTCACAGCATATACTATAAAGTGAATTGACTGTACGTTTTGTGGGTGAAATGCAGTGTCCCACAAAGGGTGGTAGATTGAGTGACCAAATTTTTTTTTTTTTGAAGGGATTATTACTCCCAGAAAAGCAATCCGTCAATCAACTAATAGCCGATTCCTACTTACTGCGAGGTAAACAGAGGCGCGTGGAGTAAAGAAACTTGCGAAACGTTTCGCCGTGCAGGGAATCGAACCCAGGTCCTCTCGCTTGCGAGGCGAGTGCTCTGAACGCTAAGCTACAAGACCCTGAACTGTTTGTAACAGGGTTTTGAAAGCAGAGAGAGATGGAACAAGAATAAGGAAGTTTCAGAGAGTGGAGGCATAATACGTAGAGGCTTGACAACTGATAACGGGAAGGTGGGAAGGAAAATGAGCAGTACAGTACGTGAATTTCAGACTCAATGAGATCTGGTTCTTTGCCTTTTTTTTTGGCTTCCATCAACTAATAGCACAGACAAAATATCTGGAAGATGGGTATAGCAATAAACAGCCACGTCACGGTTGTCATAAAATGTTTTCCCTGGAATATCTTAAATAAGGCACAAATATACTTGCTGTGCTTTGCCTTATAAGTCCCCCATTTTTTTTAGTTACTTCCTTTCAATTTAGTTCTCCTGTTTCAATGTTTCTTAGCACATGTGCTGTAAGCGCAAGCTGTTGAAATTGCATTGTTGAAATTGTAAAATGTTCTCACCGAACTTTAAAAACGTATTTTCAGGCAGTAAAGCCTTTGTTATACCATATTCATTATCCTCTTCCCGGATAACTACAGTATTTTAAGCACAAAAACAATCCTTTTCCTCCTGTCTTCCCTTTTTTTAACATTTTTAAATTTTTAAGATATATTTTTCGCTTCTGCTCTTGCGTGTCTAACACAGCAAGATGTTATAGATGAGAGACAGTAAAATGGAGAAGAGCTCCTGGAACATCAACAGGAACCAAGTGGAAGTAGCTGCAATGGTAGCAAAGGTAAGGGAGAGGGACAAACATTCAGTCTCACACTTTTTTAAAAAAAAGCTACATACATACTAATAATAATCCTTACATTTGATATAGCAACTTATCGCGTCTTCGCGACATCTCAAAGCGCCTCACAGAATATACTGTAAAGTGAATTGACTGTATATTTTGTGGAAGAAACCCGACAGCCAATTGCACACTGCAGCGTCCCACAAACAGTCGTGGACTGACTGACCAACTTATTGTTTTTTTGAAGAATTATTACTTCTGGAAAAGCGATCCGCCAATCAACTAACAACTGGGTTCCTACTTACTGCTAGAGGTATGTGGAGTAAGGAAATTTTCCCAACGTTTCTCCCGGCCTGGGAACCCAGGTCTCTTGCTTGTCAGGCGAGTGCCCTAACTACTAAGCTACAGGACCACATGTACATACATACACACTATATAATACAAAACATGATAAGCATTCGCCAATTAATTCCTAACAGATAAACAAAGTGATTTGAGTCTCGTGGCATGAAAGTTTTAAAAAGTTTATGTCTGATCACAGACTATGTGATACCAGAGACTCGCCCAATGTCTTCACAGAAGGGGAAGTGATATTATACTGAAAACTCAGCTGATAAAGTGACTGGCCTGTGTGAAACTGTCTCATTTAAATTTGGAAGTTCCCAGGTTCAATCCTCAATCTGTGTTGAATTGGTTGAGTCTCCTCAGGAATCAATAGGGGTGCTACAATTTGTCTGGGCTCACAGGGCTGGCAATGTGAATATAAATATCCAGGGTGGACTGTATAGTAAATACACATAGATCCCAGAGAGAGAACAGAGACAAGAAAAAAGTATCTGATCAAAAAATATACCAGATAAAATATTATCTCCTGCTGTTCTCTTGGACTCTTTTCAACCTTGGTAATGCACTACACGGTGAACATGAGGCCTTCACCTAGATTCTCAAACTGAATATATATTATACATATATAAACATATAGTGTTCCATTTACATGACATTAACTTTACTAATCACTGTTTAAATCTCTGGTGACTGATGAGGGAACCTAGTCCTAATATGACTTGGGGTTTTGATGGAGTAGGTCAAGTAAAGGAGAATTTTTTTTTAATCACGGTGTCAGTCTATCATGAAGCCTCAGTGTGCTCTGACTGAGTGTAAACCATAGACCTAAGGAGGCATCAGATCTCCAGTAAGGGGGGGACAAGTGGTGACCCTGTTTGGTTCACTGAAGTGCTGCTCCCTGCACCACATTAATAATAATAATAATAATCCTTGCATTTGATATAGCGCTTTTCACGTCTTCTAGACGTCCCAAAGCGCTTCACAGAATATACTGTAAAGTGAATTGTTGCCTGCCTGCAATCCCAAACATAATGTTATCCCCAATCTCACTGTTATCCTACAAACTTAGGCACTGCCATTTCCCTCCACTGTTGCCCTCAGGCCTGTCTACATCAGAAATGGTTGGGAAGATAGTGTCAATTCAGGCAAAATCTGAACTTGGCACTTCAACAATTACGTGAAGGAGATCCAGGCGGACAGAAAGCAAAGAGGAAAGGTGATACCAAGGGAAATGGAGAGAGAAACAAAGTGATGAAAGAATAGACTTTAAAATCATACCTTAAAGCCAAGACAGCAACTCAATCATTTTGTAAACATTGTCCGTCGGATGTTAAAAAAAATGAAAACTAAGCAGCGGGCACATTTACACTTTTCTGATAAACATGTAAAAAAAATATGTCTACATGAACTGCATCAAAAAAGGATCAGAGGTGAGCTTTGAGTCATTGGATAAACGAGTGGAGCTTTACCAACTATTCCTCTGGTTTTGGTCTCCTGACACAGTTTAAATGGTTATACTCAGGGTTCCTATTGATGTTGGCTGGGGATGGCTTTAGTGTTTTACCCCTCTGTTTCAGTATTTAGTGTTGGATTTTTTTATATAAGAAAATAGGGAATCACACGGAAACAGCCAGAAACACAAATTATGTTTGGACCCACTGAATTTGTTGCACGATTTGCAATCAGGTGTGAGACGATTCTGCGGATAACCGCTCTGAACTCCCAGTTTGAAAAAAAACCCCATTCTTTCTAGACTCGGTTTCTTAAAAACATTTGGAATGGACAAATATATATGAGGACCAACAAGAAACCACGAGCCGCAGCAAAAAGTCCTGAATGTAGGCAGTCAACTCCTATTCTACCAGAGAGGGGGGCAAGGATAGAGAGGGTGGGGGGGCAAGGATAGAGAGGGGGGGGCAAGGATAGAGAGGGGGTGGGGGGGCAAGGATAGAGAGTGACACACACACACATACATACAAACACCTCCACCCTCCACCACCCCCCACCATTCACACAGGCGCAGAAAGAGATTAAAGTGAAGAGGAGCTTGAATTCGGACCCCCCAGACCTCCCATGCGATCACAGCCATAAGCACAGGCAATGGATGGTCCTTCTGACATCTTCCATTCACAAGTACACGATGCAAATTGATCATCAGCGTTTGAACAATCTGCCCCGAGTCTGGGACAGGCAATACCTCGGGATCCAGACATGTTCCCCTTTTCTGACTGATTCATTGATTGACTGAACAACTGATTGATTGAGTGACTGAGTGACTGACTGATGCAGTGAGTGACTGAAGTAGTGAGTGACTGGTGTACTGAGTGAGTGAGTGAGTGAGTGAGTGAGTGAGTGACTGACTGACTGACTGACTGACTGACTGATGTACTGAGTGAGTGAGTGAGTGAGTGAGTGAGTGAGTGAGTGAGTGAGTGAGTGAGTGAGTGAGTGAGTGAGTGAGTGACTGACTGACTGACTGACTGACTGACTGATGTACTGAGTGAGTGAGTGAGTGCGTGAGTGCGTGAGTGCGTGAGTGAGTGAGTGAGTGAGTGAGTGAGTGAGTGAGTGAGTGAGTGAGTGAGTGACTGACTGACTGACTGACTGACTGACTGACTGACTGACTGATGCACTGACTGATGCACTGAGTGAGTGAGTGACTGAGTGACTGACTGACTGACTGACTGAGTGAGTGACTGAGTGAGTAATCGATCCATCGATCCATCGATCGATCGCTAGTTATTGGTTCCTGACTGTGAAAGCAGAGCTCTGATAACCCAGAAGGGACTGAAAGCTCCCCACCAGGATAAAAAAACATCAGACTGATTGACATGACACAAGTCACCGAGACCAGAGGACACCTTCAGCAGAGTCCCAGTGGTTGGGATTGGGATTCACTGCTGGAAGCGTTGCTGGAATCTCACCCCTCATTGCCACGTTTAAAAAGCTCTGAATAAAACCTGGAATCCAACCATCCCGACAGCTACAGGGAGTAGCAATGCCATTGCAGCCATTCCCGATTCAAAGGTCCTTTTCAAATCGAGATTGGGGGGACATTTGGGCTTTTGCAAACAAACAAAAACCCAAAGTCTGCAGATTTCCCCTCTTTTTTTTGTTGTGGGGTGGGGGGCGTGGGGGGGGGGGGGGTGTCAGTTTTACTCTCCTGTGCCTGTGCAAGTCTGTGGCGAGGATGGGGTGTGTTCCCCCCCCCCCCCCCCCCCTGATTGATTTAAATAAGTTAGCAGTGAGAGAGCTCTGAGATGCTGTGTAACTGATGTGGGGAGGGGGTGGGGAGGGGGGGAGTGGGGGGGAGCGGTGCCCTTTTGAGATGCTGACAGATCCTCTGTGACAAATGAAACAAATTAGCTGCAGAAAGGTTCCCAGAGCGGTGTCTGTACAGCAGGTAAATAATTCGGAGGGGAAATGACCTTTAAAAGCCCTCTCTCCTTCCCTCCCTCCTTATCTTTCTCTCTCTCTCTCTGTATCTCTCTCCCTCTCTCTCCCTCCCTCCCTCTCTCCTCTTCCTCTCTCTCTCTCTCTCTTTCTCTCTGTCTCCCTCTTTCTCTCTGTCTCCCTCTCTCTCTCTCTCTCTCCCTCCCTCTCCCTCTCCATCTCTCTCTCTGCCTCTCTCCCCCTCTTTCTGTCTCTCTCCCCCTCTTTCTGTCTCTCTCCCTCCCTCCCTCCCTCTCTCCTCTCCCTCTCTATCTCTCTCCCCCTCTCTCTGTCCCTCTCCCTCTCCCTATCTCCCCCTTTCTCTCTGCCTCTCTCTCTCTCTCTCTTCCCCCTTTCCCTGGTGCAGCAGCAGCAAAAAAAAAAAAAATTCAGAATGAAAAGATGTTGGGAGACACTGAGTGATGGATGTGAGTCGAGTGGGGGAGAAAAAAAAAGAAACAAACCCTCCCACTCCCCCCCCCAAAAAAAATAATAATTCCTGTGTGAATAAAATGGAGTTTCCCACAGAAATGAAGGTTTAAACGTGGAGCAGAGATTCACAGTAACACATCCCTCCCTCCAGTCTTATTTGTATCGTTAAACGGAATAATAGCTGAGAGATAACTTGACTGTAATAACACGTTCCCCAATACATAAATCGCTATTTGTAGCATTTATATAAAATCACAATGACAACCTCATTTGTAATTATATGTGTGAGTGCCCTCTGCAAAACACACACATAGCAGTTATTTTTTTTGGTGGGGGGGGAAGTGCATTTGGATGGTGATGGGTTAAGAATTTCTGACCTGAAATAATTCTCCCGCAAATACTGTCTCACACGGTTTTAAACGTCCAGGAGGAAAGGAACCGAAACGCGCAAAAAAAACAAAAAAAAAAAAAAAAAAACCTTTTGCAGGAGGGGAGCAAGTTTTTTTGTTTTTTTTTTCTTTTTTTCCTGGGCTTTGCCCGAAAGGAAGGGAACTTGCCAGAAAAGTCCCAATTAAAAGAAAAGGGGGAAGAGGTCCCTGAAGGAAGGAAAAGAAAGACATTGCAACCGGTCAGGGAGTTGCTGAGAGAGGGAGAGAGAGAGAGCTGAGCACTGACTCAGTGAACATTGGCTGCAATATTGCGACCCCTCTCTCTCTCTCTCTCTCTCTCTAAATATAAATATAAATGTATAAATATAAATCCCCACTATAAGGGACAGGAGATCAGGACACAACTAACTCTGATTCCCTTTCCTCCTGTACTATTTGGTCCATTTATTTGACTGAATGTTTTCTCTGTCTGTCCAAGTCACACATCGATCTCTGGCAGTGGGTTTTTTTTCACACACACACACACACGAGTCCTTCGCGTCTGATGTGGGAAATCAGTCGATGGAAGTTGAGGGGTAATGGGGAGTCCCAGGAAATTCTGCACTGACCGGTTGAATATTTCGGGGAACCCTCTGGTCCGTTTGGCGCAGCTCCTCACCGGGTTTTTCTGGGGCGACGCTCGTTTTTGAGCGGATCCAGAGCGGATTTTTAAGCAACGCGCGAAGCACTGAGTAACTGTGAGTTCATTATGGAATGATTAGTAAAGTCACATTCCTGATTTACTAATATCCTAATTTACTGATATCCTAATTTACTGATATCCTAATTTACCAATATCCTAATTTACTAATATCCTAATTTACTAGTAACCTCCTGATTTGCTAATAATATAATTTACTAGTAACATCCCAATTTACTAATATCCTAATTTACTAATACCCTAATTTACTAATATCCTAATTTACTAATATCCTAATTTACTAATACCCTAATTTACTAATATCCTAATTTACTAATACCCTAATTTACTAATATCCTAATTTACTAATATCCTAATTTACTAATATCCTAATTTACTAATACCCTAATTTACTAATATCCTAATTTACTAATACCCTAATTTACTAATATCCTAATTCACTAATATCCTAATTTCCTGATATCCTAATTTACTAGTAACGAGCGAATTGACTGATAATTAGTACAATAACAAGGATTGATAGAAATGAATAACTCATGTTGGACTGACTTCTGCTGAGTCACTCCATTAAAGGACAAGTTTACCTCTTGCAATCTGACTGGGGGGTGGGGTGGGGGGGGGGGTGTTGGTGGTCAATTGGGGTCAGTATATCTTTTATTGTAACTTTCCCTGGATTTTCACCCAAAACACCTCACTGAGGGTTACACTCGGTCTCGAAATCCAACGTTAAGCCTCGCGTTACGGCGCACAGCATTCGCAATGGCATATTATGTTGCAAATTGCCTCTAAATAACACGGAAAACACAGCGATATTGGGACAAAACACAAAATGTACAAAATATGGTGGTCTGCGCCTTCCAGCCCCAGTGCACATACAGTTAATAATGATAATAATATGGTCACTGTTCGTGGGGACACCTCTGTGCGCAATTGGCCGCCGCGTTCGGTCCCACAAAATATACAGTCGATTCACTTTACCGTATATCCCGTGAAGCGCTTTCGGACGTCTGGGAGATGTGATCAGGCGCTGTATCGAAATGCCATGAACATTGCACACAAATTCGTGACCAGGGCTGGTCTCATTTTTGGATCTACGGTCTGGTCCAAAGCCTGAGTAAATCTATGATCTTAAGTAGTTCAGAGAGACGAGTATGTTTCTATCTATATATATTTTTATTCCCCCCCACCCCCCCGCACCCCCAGTTCTTGCCCGTTATGTGCTGTTATTATGTCCCACGTCCCCAGAATTGACGGCTCATTCCTTAACCACCGATGCAATGTTGCTCTCTGCCTCACTGGGAGCGGGTTGGGACTATTTATTGCTAGTTATGACCCCCTTATCCCCCCACCCAACCAAAAAAAAAAAAGTGGTGCATTTATAACACGTCGTCGGTTTTTTTTTTTGACTTTTTTTTTTTAGCTGAAGGTTTATTTGAGAAGGATTGCGCTCCTTTCAGACCCCAATCCCTGCCAGAATTTCCCAGTGGGTAATTCTTGCCTTGAAATGCTCTCAAACCGGACTGGAGACGTTTATTGTCCCCTTCAGGGACCAAAAGTTCTGATCCAGTGCTCAACTGAAAAAAAAAAGGTGTGGGGGGGGGGCTGGAAAAATAATAAAGTGTGCGCAGGTGTGTGTTGAATCCCAAATCCTCCCCCCCCCTCCCCACCCAAAAAAAAACTTTGCAGGATTAAGTAAAAGCCCACCCCCCCAAAAAAAGAAAAAAAGTTTGCAATGCAGCTCCTGTGCCCCAGTGACACCTCCACACCCACTGAGAGAGGAAAAAGAGAGAGAGAGAGAGAGAGTAAGAGAGAGGGAGAGAGTAAGAGAGAGAGAGAGAGTAAGAGAGAGAGAGTAAGAGAGAGAGAGAGAGTAAGAGAGGGTGCAATTTACTTGCAGTAGTAACTGACCTTTATCGTCCTGACACCACCCTCTCAAGACTCTCTATCTGCATCTTTCTTTCTTTCTTTCTTTCTTTCTCTCTCTCTTTTTTTTTTGGGGGGGGGGAAAAAACCTCACACGTCCCTGAAATATGATTTGTCCTTTAAGGGCTTTGGAGTAGCTTTGCTCCTCGGAAATCCCGTCGGTTTGTTACTGGAGTGTTTGCTGCTCGCAATCTTAGCACAAGGGTTAGTGTTATGTTGGTTCATTCTTGAGAGGCTACAGATATATATATATATATATTCCATATAATGTATATTTATTATACACACACACGCACATTTTCTACCCTTCTGGTGACTTTGTTTACTGTAATATTTAACCCTAGTTAACCTCTGAAGGGCGGGTAAACTCCACGTTTGGTCCCAGTGTGAGGCTAAACTCGCGTAAATTGGGTATTGCATTCAAAAATACTCATTATTTCGCATGGACTCTGTGGCGCACGACACACGTGAGCTCTGGTAAACGCTGTGCCTTTGACTTGGTGTAACTGTGCACAGATGTTTCCCACCTGTGGGTCTGTGTGTGGTGTGTGGTGTGTGTGGTGTGTGTGTGTGGTGTGTGTGTGTGGGGTGGGGTGTTGGTGTGCAAGTATTGCCAGCCCCTGTGCCCAGCGATGGGCATGTCTGAATTTCCTCGTGTTTTCTGCAACTGTGTGTATGACTGTCGCCCTGATTGCGTCTCAGTCTGTACCTGTAGGTGTATAGGTGTGTGTGTGTGTGTGTGTAGGTGTGTGTGTGTGTGTACACTGAGTGTGTCAGCCTTGTATCTAACCCTCATTACACCAGTTCACTTTTGTTTCTCTCAGATGCTCACTGTGTGCCCTCAATGGCAATGGTTGTGCAGTCTGACCAGGAAACCACAAAAGAAAAGATGCAGTTTCCAAGTCCCCCCCCACCCCCCCCCCCCCCCCAAGGCTTCCATTTCCTGCAGATCTAACCCCCCCCCAAAAAAAAAAAATAAAGAGGTTTGCTGTACCCCTGAGGGTAAGGACTGCAGGTGACACTGCAGCCTTTTGCCAGTCAGTGCCCGTGTCGCACGTTTGTCTAATCTGTGTACCTTTACGAGGTATTGACTGCCTTCACCCGGAAGCGTTCACATATATTAAAGGATTATTTTGACTTCTCAGACCCCCCCCCAGCCCCCCCACCCACCTCTCCCCTAAGCATTATCTTTCTGCATTTCTCTCTGCGTGGCTTTTCACTCGCCGAGAACTGCCACGAATCGTTTCTTTTCCTATTCTCTGATATCTGATTCTCTTAATTTAAGGATTACCTGTTTGCAAAATCCTTCTCTCTCTCTCTCTCTCTCTCTCTCTCTCTTTTTTTGATGGATTACCTGCAGGGGAAGGGTTTTGTCTGGGCTGCTGTCGCTCTTTCTTGTTGGATTATTTCTGCTGCTCCTATCTGTCACGTTATGTTTGAATTACTTCTGATTCTCTCGCCAGCCCACATTATTTTCCATTATTACTCTCTCACCTGCAGGATTATTCGAATTAATACTACGGCACAGGAACCACAGGCTGACGAATGAATGGATGGATGGATGGATGGATGGTGATCGCTGTCCTGCTGCTTCGGGGAGGCAATAGAGGGTCGATTTTGGCGACGAGGGGGTGTGGGGGGGTGGGGGGAGGGGGGGGGGGGGGGGGTTTGCTATTTCTGGTCAGAGTTTGCACCCAAGTTCTTTTGGAAACGTGCAACTTGGTGGTGGAAATTCCCGTTCCAGTTTTCTCGTTCCCTTTAAACCCGGGTTGACTTTCTGTGCGAGGGATATTTATTATCATTAGTAGTATTATTATTAGTAGTATTATTAGGATTATTATTATTATTATTATTATTATGCTCCTGCAAAAAACAAACCAGCGATTGAGACTCTTCCAGGGGCAGCAAAGTGTGTGTGACATTCTCTGTGTGTGTGGGTGTGTGTCTGTGTGTGTGGGTCTGTGTGTGTGTGTGTGTGTGGGTCTGTCTCTGTCTCTGTCTCTCTCTCTCTCTCTTACCTGCCGAGGATCTTGCTGACACAACCGTGACTGACTCTCAGCTGTCGGGAGATATCACAGGGTCTCACCCCCTGATGGGCCAACTCCACGATTCTCTGGCGCACCACGTCGGGCAGAGGTCGGCCGTTGACAAACACCCCTCCGAGCTGATTCACCCCGCCATGCCCTTGTATACAACATACAAAATGAAGAGGAAAAAAAAAGAGGTGTGGGGGGGGGGGGGGGGGGTGTGGTGGGGGGAAACAATGCAAATATACTGTAAAATACCAGCACTCACTCAAGCCTCACCTCCCGCGCGCAGTTTTCATTTGCAAACCCACCCACCACCCACCACCACCCACCACCCACCACCCACCAGCACCCACCACCCATCACCCACCAGCACCCACCATCACCCACCATCACCCCACCGACAGTTCCCTCAGCAGAACACATAGACACACACACACACAGAAACACACACACACACACACACGCACATAAACATAAGAGAAGCAGTGATAGAAAACCCCTCTTCTAAACCGATTGCTCGAAGGGGCACAATGCAGAGGGGGGGGGGGGGGTACAGCACAGGCAATCAGACTGTTGGATAGACCCCCGCATAGAAAAGGGGGGAAAGACTGCAGGGGATGGGGAGCAAGAATTGGCATTGGCTCATTCCAGACAACAGTGCAGATAAAGGGAATTAATGTTGAGGATGGGACAAAACCATCGACCTATGTACGAAGCACAGAGACAGCATCAAACTCCAGGTACACAGCTCAACCCAAAGCACAAGGCTCATCACACTCACACATTCTCTCTCGTCCGGCGACTGGATGGATGATCCACATACATACACACATACATACATATATACATACATACAACCGTGGGCAGGAATTTAAGTGTATCGTTGGGTTTATTTAACGTACGAATGAGCAATCGATAGGGTTTATCATCAATTGCATTGGACGTTCTGTGCTGTGAACACGTACGATTTGTGTGTTATATATATATATAAAAAAGAAAGTGAAACTGAACGATTTCAGAACAGATTTTAGGCTAAAAAAAAAACTTGGGGCAACAGTCTTGCAAACAGAGCAGTGGAAGATGGCTTGGGGTTGGGGGTGAGGGGGTGGTGGGGGGGGGTTTGGTGATTGGAATCAAGTTAACATTGTGCGTTCCTGTTTAAATACGTTCATGAGAGACCTGAGCCGATTCCGTCTGATTCCGAATTGCATAGACTTTTTCAAACTGTGCTATTAAACTGTTTGGAGGAGGGGGAGGAGGGGGGGGGTCTGTCTGCAAAGCAAAAAAAAACAGTGGCAACAAAAAAATATTTCTAACCGTTACAAAAAAAGTTACCATTCGGTCGAAGAAAAGGGAAATACGAAAGCAGTGAAGAGAGAGACAGACGATTGCAATCTAAATTTTTTCCAATTCCCGGTGAGGGTTTATTTGTGTTTTTTTTATCCCCCCCCCCCTCACTTTTTTTTTTATCCTTCGCAAATCGAATCAGATGCAAATCCAAATGCACTCACAAACACAAACTAAAACGCCGTCCGTCCCCCTCACCAGATCGGGAAGGCAATTGCGCAGCCGAGTCATCGAAACTGAGCGATATTTAAATCATTTCATTTTAAAAAAAAAAAAAAAATACCTCTTTTAAAACGACTGTAAGACGTGGCTGAGACAAATTAGAAAAAAAAAAGGGGGCTGTGAATTCATACCCCAAGTGCTGAGAGCTTCCCCGGCGGCTCTCTCGACTCCTACTTTACCGGTTTTGGGGTAATAAGTTAAATTAACATTTTTGTTAGTGATCATTTCTTTTTTTACAGCTGAGGGTTTTTTTTTTGTTCGATGAATGTTTACCCCATTTATGTCAGTCTCTTAAGCGTGGAAATTACTGGATCATCACAGGCTTATTTGCTTTAAATGATGAATAAAACAGGGGAGCAGGCGCACTCCCCCCCCCCCCCTCCCCAAACCCCCTTTCTACCCCAAAAAAAAGTCTTGCCACTACTTTTATTTCCTTCCCTCCGATCCATAAATTTGGATGACTCAATCCGTCATCTAATTATCGCTCCGTTCCTTTCTCTCTCTTTTTTTTTTGGAAAAAAAACACACGAGAATTAAGATTAACAAAAAACGCTCAGTCGGAACCAAGAATATTTACAATTCAAACGGTGGGGGGGGGGAGGAGAAGGAGAGAGAGAGAGAGAGAGAGAGAGAGAGAGAGAGAGAGAGAGAGAGAGAAAAGGGCTGGAATTTCTGCTGGATATAAAAAAATTGTCTGCCTGCTACATTAAAAAATGATCAATACCATTCGTTTCTGCCCGGAAAGTTTGTTGCCCGGTGTACAGAACAACTTTAAATCGACCATTTCCACCAAGAAGGGTTGGAAAAACAAACCCCCTGAAAAGGGGTAGTAATAATAATAATTTTTAAAAAAAGAGAGAGGAGTGTTTTTTTTTTAATTTGACTGACTCTGCTCCTCTCTGTTAGGGGGGAGAGAAAAAAAACCTTTTGGTCGAACGAGGTACGGCTGCAAAGTGGGTATATAGTTCCCTGCACAATATGATTAGTTCGAGTTGATAAAGCATCTGTTTACAAGCTGTAGGTATAATAACTCTTAACACACCGTGATAGGATATGTCATATCATATAACACCAGCAGAATAGACAAGCGCCCGGCGCACTCCATCAGCCAAAGCAAATGGTGCTGGAGATCTCTGCCACGACGGCCCCAAGATCAGAGCTCTCTCTCTCTCTCACACACACACACACAGGTCAGAGCCTCACACCCTCTCTTCGGGCTCACTGGTTTTGTGCAAAAATAACCCAGTCCAGAGGAACAGAACCCAACCCAACACAACCCAACACAACACAACCCAACACAACACAACCCAACACACAACACAACCCAACACAACACAACCCAACACAACACAACCCAACACAACAGAAGGAGCAGTTGGATATTAATTGCAATTAATCCTTTTATCGCCTTCTCTCTCTCTCTTTCTTTGGGGGAGGGGTGGTGGGTGGTGGGTGGTGGGCAAAGTCATCTGTGCCATTTTCTGGTCACTTGTCGAATTATTTTATTTTTTGTTTGTTTGCCAGAATTTTGTGAGAATGCAACCGGTTCATTTGTATTATCGATTTGATACACGTTTACAACTGGGAGGACGGAGTTAAACCGACTACAATCCCCGTGTTTTCTCTCTCTCTCTCTCTTTCTCTCTCTCTCTCTCTCTTTCTCTCTCTCTCCAGTCAAAGTTTTCTAGGCGACGAAGAGAGAAATGCTGCGGCTGTGCTTCAGGGGTGGACTTGGTGTATGTGTGTGTGGGGGGGGAGTTTGCAAAGGTTAGGGAATCGAACTAAAAGAGGAGTTTAATCCCCTACAATTTGGGAGGAGGGGATGGAAGGGTTGGGGGTGGGTGATCTTTAGGTGATGTTACAACCTGGCACGTGTTGCTTGGCCTGTCTGCCTTGCTTGCACAGGGACAGGGGTGTGTGTGTGTGTGTGGGGGGGGGGGGTTCTTTCCCTCCCCCCCAACCCACCACCCCAACCACCCACCCACACCCACCCAAGACTTTGCGATGCTCGGTGCGCAGAGGCAGTAGCTGGGGATGGGGATGGGATGGGGATGGGATGGGGATGGGGATGGGGATGGGGTGGGGTGGGTTTGCGGGTACCCCCCCCCCCCCCCCCCTCCCCACGCACTCTCACTCACTGGGAAGTGTCAAGACAAGCGGAGGGAACGAGCTGCCTACTTACTATGCACTGCTGTAAACGGGTCGTGCTTACAGTGGATTTCCATGGGAGGAGGAGGAGGAGGAGGAAGAAGAAGAGGATGAGGAGGTGGAGGAGGAGGAGGAAGAAGAAGCAGATGAGGAGGAGGACAACGTCTTCGATTTGGAGAACACCTCGAGGCTCCCAGGCAGGATTTTAACCCCTTCGCTCCTCGTGTGCGTGGGTGTGGGTGGTGTGGGTGGTGTGGGTGGGTGTTTCTCTCTCTCTCTCTCTTTTGCTCTCTCTCCACCTGTACTCCAAATGGGCGATCAGCAACAACACCCACTAAAGCAGGAGGAGGGGAAGAAAAAAAAAACACACCACCCAGAAGAAGAAGAAGAAGAAGAAGAAGAGGAAGAAGAAGAGCGGGTTCGATCTCACCCACTTCTGTGGTTTTTTTTTGTCGTTGTCTGTATAATATATATTAAAAAAAAATGTTCCAGATCCTCTGTGTGTTCTGTCTCTGGGATCTTCAAGGTGTCAGTCGGATTTTTGTTTGGTTTTCTTTTCTTTTTTTGGGGGGTGTGGGGAGGGAGAGAGGGAGTGCGAGGAACTTAAAAAAAAAGAAAGACTTTACGTTTGTCAAACGCAGTGCCCAAAAAATAGATATTTCTCTCTCTCTCTCTCTCTCTCTTCTCCTCTCCTCTCCTCCACACACACCACCACGACCACCACCACCACCAACAAACAACCCCCTCCAAGAAAAAAAAAACAACCACAACAACTGATCCAAATGTTCTGGCCAAGTGACAGCAGCGATTATTTTGTTGGAAACTTCGGGGGGAAAATCGTCCCCAACAGACAATCCGACAGAAGAAGAAACAAAAATATCCAACAAGAATTCCAGCTTCTTGGGGTGTGTTTTTTTTTGGTGGTGTGTGTGTGGTTTTATCTCTTCTTCTTCTTCTTCTTCTTCTTCCTTTTTTTTTGGTTGTTGTTCTGTTGCTGTTTTCTGTTGGGTGTGGGGTGGGGGGTATGGGGTTGGGTGGGGGTTGACGTTTCTCCTGTGCAATGAGAGTTTGTTGCTGTAGCTGCTGCTGGTGGTGTGTGTGTGTGTGTGTGTGGATGGATGGATGGATGGATGGAGAGGTAGAAGGTGGGTAGGTGGTAGATGTTCTCTCCCTCTTTCTCTTCTCTTCTCTTCTCTTCTCTTCTCTTCTCTTCTCTTCTCCTTCCTTCCTTCTCTCTTTCGTTCTGTCGTTCTTTCGTTCCTTCCTTCCTTCTTTCTTTCTTTCTTTCGTTCCTTCTTCCTTCCCTTCTTTCCTTCCTTCTTTCTCTCTCTCCCCTTCTTTCTCTCGCTCTTCTTTTTTCTCTCTCTCTCTCTCTCTCTCTTTCTCGTTCCCCCACCTCGGCGGAGTGGTTGAGTGAATGCTCCTGCTCCCCCCCCCCCTTTTTTTGGGGGGCTGCTGCTGCTGCTGCTTCTCCTTCTCCTTCTTCTTCTCCTCTCTCTCTCTCTTTCTCTCTCTCTTTTTTGCAGCGCTCTCGCCTTCAGTCGCGTCGATGCTCCTCCATTAGTTGTTTAAATGTGGCTGAACCCGCGCGGTGAGCAGCGCTGATTCGCTCCAGGCTCAGCCCCCCCCCCCCCCAACACCCCCCCCCAACACCCCCCTCTCCAACACCCCCCCCCCCCAACACCCCCCCCCAACACCCCCCACCCACCCCCTCCCTCCCTCCCCACCTCCAACCCAACCATCACCACCTTGCGGGACCACAGCATCGCCCCCCCCCACACCCCCCCCCCACTGCTGTCACTCACACGGCGGGGCTGGGAGGAGCCAGGACCCCCCCCCCCCCACCCCCAAACACCCCCCCCCCCCCACTCCACCCCCTCCCCCACCACCACCACCGACCTATCAGAACGAGCCAAAGGCTTATCCGACAATCACCCCCCTCCACCCCACCCACACAGCCCCAACCAATCACAGCGGCCGATCACAAGCCCCGCCTCCTGTGTGTAACCCCCCCCCCCCCACACACTCCCCCCCCCACCCCCACCGCTCGCCGACCAATCGCACGCTCCGCCCGCCCGCCACTCACAGGAGGGAGGCGGGCACTGTTTGCTGATTGGCCAGAGACCGCCGGCCACTCGGATTGGTGGAGATGCGGGAGGGGGGGGAGTGGGGGGGGGAGTGGGGGGGGACTGTCACACCACGGTCACAGCTTCTGAGTAGCGAAGCAAAGGGAACGGGGGGGACACAGAGAGGGACACAGAGAGACACAGAGACACAGAGAGAGACAGAGACACAGAGAGACACAGAGAGAAACAGAGAGAGACAGAGAGACAGAGACACAGAGAGACACAGAGAGAGACACAGAGAGACAGACACAGATGGAGGCAGAGACACAGAGAGAGACAGAGACACAGAGAGACACAGAGAGAGACACAGAGAGACAGACACAGATGGAGGCAGAGACACAGAGAGAGACAGAGACACAGAGAGACACAGAGAGAGACACAGAGAGACAGACACAGATAGAGGCAGAGACACAGAGAGAGACAGGGACACAGAGGGACACAGAGACACAGAGAGAGAGACACACAGATAGAGACAGAGACACAGAGAGACACAGAGAGAGAGACAGACACAGAAAGAGACAGAGACACAGAGAGAGACAGAGGTACAGAGAGAGAGAGACAGAGAGAGAGAGACAGACACAGATAGAGACAGACAGAGAGACACAGAGAGAGAGAGAGACACAGAGAGAGACAGAGGCACAGAGAGAGACACAGACACTGAGAGAGAGAGAGAGAGAGACACTGAGAGAGACAGAGACATGGAGAGAGGCAGAAACACAGAGGGAGAGACAGAGGCACAGAGAGAGACAGAGGCACAGACAGAGAGAGAGAGAGAGAGAATCTTTGCAATAGATTATTTTTTCATTTCTATACATGTTCAGACAATAGTTTTTGCAGCGTCTTTTTATATAAACAATCCCTTCACTTCCACTCTCAGCTAAAGCTCCTCTCTCTCTCTCTCTCTCTCTATATATATATATATATATCTGTAATGCTGGTGGGTGGCTTTTTGTGTCTGGTTTGGCAGTTGTTGGGAACTGGTGGACACTTCCCTTTGAGTGATTGTAACAGGTCAGAACGCATTATTTGACCATAATATATATATATATAATATACATATAATATATAATATGAGAGTATTCATTTGTTTTCAACTAGGGTAGGTTTAAATTTGAAAGGCGTTCACTATGGAAAACATACACGCCAGCAGAGGCTCCTGTTTCAATTTTAATTCCCCCCCCCCACCCCCCCCACCCCCCGACCCCCACTCCCACCCCCAGAAAAAAAAAATTCTGTGCCACATGTTTTATATTGGGACGTCCTCCCGACGTGAAAAGCGCTATATCAAATGCAAGGATTATTATTATTATTATTATTATTATTATTATTATTATTATTATGTTGAAAGTCTTCAAGCTGCAGGTTATCCTTTAACCTGCAATGTTTGGTCAGAAGATGGAGTCGGGACACGTTTGTAGTCGGTTTCCTTCTGAATTTAGTTTCAACATCCATCTGCCTTGCAGAGCACCGCAGAGTATGTCAAACACCGCTAACTATTTATAATAATAATAATAATAATAATAATAATAATAATAATAATCCTTGCATTTAACCCTACAGAGGAGTTTAAAACGCCTACACAGTAAGTACTCCCACACGGGAGTACTGCAGTGATATTGTTGCCACAGTGGATTGAATGATCCCGAAAGAAACGCCACCGTAACGCTGGCGAAGTGAACGCTGCAAAAAGTGATGCTCCAACGAAGTGTCCCCAAAAATAAACCCCGGTGCACATTTGCGCAAACTTATCTGCCACTGTGGCCCGCGTCGCAGCGTATGCAATTGCGCACCTTGGGAGGACATTCTCATCGACCATTCATTGCAAAACAGTCTATCTGCTGTTTGCTGAGGTTCAACCGTATTGGGGGGAGACCCCCCCCCACTGGCTCCTGAAACAGGTCTTCCGCTGCCTCCTGCTCTGTGCAAACACACTGGCAGTTGCGGTTGCAGAGTCGCCCAGTGCTTAGTTCTGCAACAACTCTTGGGTGAGGTGTTGCGGATACTCGTGTTCTCCACCGGTGTAAAATAGCCCGCATCACATTGGCGGGGGTGGGGTGGGGTGGGGGGATAGGGTGGGGGGGTGGGGTGGGGGGGGGGGGGATGGGGTGGGGGGGGGTGGTTTCTCTAAAAGAAAAGGACGTGTTCAGAAAACACCCGAATAGTTATTAATAATGGGCAATTAGCAACTCATCACGTTTCCGAAACTGGATGATTATATATAATATATATATATATGTGGCTCTGTAAACACCTGATATACTATACTCCAGGTCCGGTGGGGGGGGGGAATGGAGGTTATTTACAGTTTTGTTTTGTGTATCGTTTGGAGGGCGCAGCCACAAAGCAAATCATAAACCCACGAATGTCACAATGCAGCGACTGTAAAATGCAATTATATTTTTAAAAAAACTTTCCAAATCGGACTTCACATAACGAAGCTTAAACATCGCTCGGGCGATCCGATCTCTTCTCGGATGCACTGTTTTTAATTCTATCTATTCCAGAATTCTACAGTATTTCTAGAAGTCAGGGCGGGGGGGAAAAAAAATAACACATCCCTTATAAGATGCTGTGGAATTGAAATGAATGGATTACGACTCTGCTACAACACGTACGATGACCCGAGTTGCTGATCCAATGGTCCTCAGCATTCCAGAAAAGCCCAACACATGGATTTTATTCTCTTTCGGCCCAGAATCCAAACAGTTCTCTCAGTGCAATGTAACAGAAGGCTCTCGAAGCGTCCAAACTTGCGAGGAGGCTCGAATTTTCTGAACAGATATATGCGATGGAGTGCTAAAGGCGAGAGTTCATAAAATCAGGTCAATATTAAACCAGGAATATAAACCATAACGCATAACCTCCCCCCCCCCATCCCACCCCCCATCCCACCCCCATCCCACCCCCCACCACCACCACTGCCAAGACAGCGGTTTACTAAAGAGAACCATGTAACTGTTAGTCCTTTTCTTACAATTGAATGAATGTGGTTCGGTAATTTGCTTTCGATGTTGAACCCCTAACCAGTGAGGTGGGGGTGGGGGGGGGGGGGTGGGTGGGGGGGGGGGGGGATAGATCTCAGTACCAATGCCCCATTGCACTGCCCCCAACGAGCCATTCACAGCGCTGGAACCCCATCTCCATCTGACATCAAAGTCAGCGACAGGTTCCTGCGATGGGGCATCTGTCGCAATGAGTGAACTCACCGATTCCCATCTGTGGAGTAACTGGACCACCGTTTCTGCCCCCCCCCCCCCACCCCCCAAAAAAAAAAAAACAACTTTAAGAACAACCTTAGCGATGTATTATCTGTCGACTTTATAAAGGGCGCAACGTGACTATTTCCATTTGCTGCGCCTGTATGTCTAATAAAATAAGGCCACCTTGATATCCCCAGCAGTGGAAATCATTAACCTGTCCTGAGTGTGTGTGTGTGTGGGGGGGGGGGGGGGGGGGGGGGGGGAGATTGGGTAACCATTAAACAGACCCCAGTGAATCTCTAGTCAAATGGACGGTGTGGGGGCACTCTCTGGTCTGTGTCACATCACAGAGATCCTCTTGCCGTTTAACCCCTGCGTGCGGTGTGGTGCGTTTGGTGTGATGTTTCCAAATCCCAGTGATCTGGACACTGACCACCCTCTCTGCCATCCCTCTCTGCCATCCCTCTCGATGATAAAGGGAAGACCACCCACCCCCCCCCCCCCCCAAAAAAAAAAAAAAGAGAGCCAAGGGTTGAGGGCTGCCTTTTTCATCATTGTCTTCTTGAGTTCCAGATTGAGATGACTGCCTCTTTCTCTCTTTCTTTCTTTCTTTCTTTCTTTCTCTCTCTCTCTCTTTCTTTCTTTCTTCCTTAATAAAGCAAAGCAAATAGGAAATATATTTCTTCTGGGATCCTCGACCCTTTCACCGACTGACGCCTCACGTTTCAAGCAATTTCTCGAAACGTGCCGAAATGATCCCACAGAACCGAAGATGGCTTTTGCTACTGACTTTCAGAGATTATTACAATTCCAGGCCAACTATTTGGGATTTAAGGAGCAGGGTTGCATTGGCGACGTTCCTTACCTCTCGTGCACCCATCAAATCATAAAGATTTCGTCAACGAAATCTTTCATTTACAGGATCCAATTCAAAGACACATCATCGTGATGTGAGAAACATCATAAATCCTAAGGCTCTCGACGTTACAAATTTCTAATGTTTAAACCAGTGCTTTGACCACTGACTTGTGGGGCTTTGGTTGAAGCAGGTGAGGTGCTGACTTCACCACTTGTGTTTTTTGTTTCATGAAATTTGCCTCTCACACTCGAAGACTGTGCGATCTATTCTAAAATCAATACGAGGGTCGCCTTCTAAATGTCAACAGTACATTGGCGCAAAACTCTTTTAATTTTCTCCCACGCTGTAAAGGGTGATTTTTTTTTACAATATAATATTTTTTAAAAAAGATAGTGGGGGCAGCATTGACTCGGGCGGTTGTATTGATCGTACAGTCGTTTTAGTCGGATGGTTTAGAAACAAAAAAAGGGAGAGGATGTCAGATGTACAGAGGACAGGATTGATGCCATGTAACACAGGATTGGGTTTGATAGCAGAGGGGAATGTGACAGGGAGGCAGGGGGTACTTCGGAGGGACAATTAGAAGAGGCAAAAATTACAGGGACTGAGATAATTGTGACTGGGAAACAACCTCAAGGTACCCGAAATGCAGGTGAGATCTGGGGGATAAGGTTTCACCGAATGCCCTCGAGATCTGCCCACGAAAGGTTAACGAAACACATACGCATCGGCTGTGTAATACATATCCCGTTGCAATGCACAGACGGCGTGCAGTTTGCACCAACCTAAGCAACAGTGGGAGAGATCAGCAGGTATGTATGTATGTATGTATGTATGTATGTATGTATGTATGTATGTATGTATGTATGTATGTATGTGTGTGTGTGTGTGTGTGTGTGTGTGTGTGTGTGTGTGTGTATGTATGTATGTATGTGTGTGTGTGTGTGTGTGTGTGTGTATGTATGTATGTGTGTGTGTGTGTGTGTGTATGTATGTATATAAGGCGTATGGCATCGGCTATACCGCTGCTATGTCGTGTAAATGGCACGAAAATGGAATTAAATTGTCTCCAGAATTCATGAGCAACGAGTTAAGCTGTCAAAATTAATAGTTATTTACGCGATTGTTAAATTGGACGGTAAAGGGCCAAGACAGGGGGTGGGGGTGAGGGTGGGGTGAGGGTGGGGAGAGGGTGGGGGGTGGGGGGGTAATTACAATAGTTGATAGGGTTAAAGAAAGGGGAACACATATTTCACCTGAATCTCTGACCTGATTTTGTTGCTTCGGTAACAACAGGTTGGTGCAAGGTGTGTATGTAAGGTGTTTGACACCCCCCCCCCCCCACCACCCCACTGCCCCACTCCCCCCTACCCCCCACCCCCCACACCACCCACTCCTCGGCTGTACCGCCGTTTCAACGCGTGACACTTACTTATTACCCTTATTTTACAGAAAGAGAAAGTAATGGGTCAACTTTAACCCATACCAGGGTGACCAAGTCAGAGAGTGTTAATATTGCACCGGGGTGACCCCCCCCCACCCACAAGTCGTTGTGGTTTTTTTAAAAAATAATAATAATAATTACTTTTCTTTTTTTTTGCAAAAAAATAAAATCAAGTCATCATTTCTTGCAGAACTGGGATCAGATGGACCTTGTGCCTTGATCACGACTCCTTTGGTCACCCTGTGTGAGGTGAGTCATGCACCTTGTCCAGCTTTGGTCCATATTGGTCTACAAACCCTTCTTCTACCCTCGGCTTCCCAGTTAATTCCTTGCCCCCCCCCCCCCCCCTCCCCCTTGTGAACAGCCCCAGCCCTGGTTGTGCAAAGGCTGTGCAGAGGAACCTCGATAGAGGGCATCAGCAACAACTCTCACCAACTCTTTCCTGCCTGGAACTTTCTCCTCTTTCACCATCCTCCCCTCCCCTCCCTCCCTCCCTCCCTCCCTCCCCTCCCCTCTACAGGATCTTCTCTCCTGCACATGTTTCACACCCGAACTCACTCCCTATCCCCCCCTCCCCTCCCCACCCCAACCATCACCATTCTCCTCCCCCCCCCCCCCAATCTCCCTTTTAATTTGAATTTCTCTCGATTTCGACTTTTACTCCCCATTTTCTTTCGCGCACAGTTAATGGTACCTTTCCTCTTGGACACCCATTCCTCTTGTGCCCAAACTTCTCACCCCCAACCCCTCCCTTCTTCCTCTCCCCCTCTCTCCCCCCTTCTCTCTCTCTCTCTCTCTCTCTTCAGCAGTTCCTCTCCTGCAGCCTAACCTTCCTCAATCCGAATTCGTGCAAGAAACCTTTCTTTGCGTTTAGGATTTCTTGTTAAATGCTATTCGTCATCCTGTGGGACGGCGGACCTCGTGTTAAGTCATAACGCTGATCAAAGCTCGTGTCAATATGTTCCCCTCCGTGAGATTAGTCATTGCCACCCGTGATTATTAGTGTTTCACTTCAGCCCAGACAATAACGGCAGAGTCGCCTATCAATCAACCCGGGGATGGGGGGGTGGGGGGTGGGGGGGGGGGGGGGTGGACCCCGAGAATCGTTTCAAAATGCAAAATAAATGTGCAAGGAGGAATAGTGTCGTTCAGTCTCCGTCTTGTCAGCAGTCAGTTTAAACAGTGGAAAGACAGACAGACAGACAGACAGACAGACAGACAGACAGAGTCAATCGCCAAGTGTCTGTGTGTGTGTGTGTGTCTGTGTGTAATTACCCGCAGCCACGAGTCCCTGACACTCACCCTAAATGTCACCAACTTTCAAGAGGCGATGTTTACTTTCCACATCGGAAATGAGACGAGGTGATACTGTACATGGGTTTCTATTTGTGTGGGTGGGTGTGTGTGTGTGTGGGGGGGGGTGGGCTTCCCTGCAGGATATTTTGTCAATAAAGCTTAGGTTTTATTGAGGGAGAGCAAACCCCAGAATGAACAATCTCAGCATAAAGCACGCTTTATATATATATATATATATACACCTGGATATATGTATTAAATATATATATATGTGTATGTATATATATATATACACTGCATGTGTACATACAGCTCTTGAATTTAGATGAGGGAAAATTGCTCCTTTTCCAAATTTGATCCCCCAGTCTTGTTTTGCCTCTGAAACAGGGTGTTGTCTGCCAACAAGTTGCCACTTTCGTGATTTTCAAACAGTATTTTTCCTTCAATGCGATCAACGAAAATGACAGCGTTGGCTGTGCAGTGAATTATCGCCCCCTTTCATCCAATTGCGATGGTCCCCCCCCCCCTACACACACACACACAGCCCCATCCCAATCCCAATCCCAATCCCACAGTGTGCAATGTGCTGCACCTGTCCCTGGGATGGGATGGGATGGCTTCGATTGCCTTAAATCCACAACGGTCACCGTTATAAATCCCCACAAACTGACAAATTCCTGTTTCACCATCTGCTCCGCGTAACTGTGAAGTTGGACACACGCCCTCCTCCGCTGACGGGACACTGATTAAGCAACTTGGCCCAACACTGACAACATTTCAGCCCTTTGCCTCTTCGAAAACTTTTTTTTTTTTTTGGGGGGGGGGGGTTGGGAAGAAAAAAAACAACACCGTGGGAAGAATTGTCACAAGGCATCAACCGCAATCGATCGTAAACTGTGGCTTCAGCTGAGTTTCAGGTTTGTATGTAACCTGAACAGATGCGAACTGACCCCAAACAAAGTAATTTCACCACATGAAAGGATATACGAGACGATTGATTAAAGAGAGGTGGTGGGGAGAGGTGCTGGGGAGAGGAGGGGGGTGGGGGGAGCTATTTTTAAGCAAACATTCAAAATTAAAAAGAGGCGACAAATGTGATGAATGTCAAGTCAGAGAGAGAGAGGGGAGACATTCTGAGCCACAGTCTCTGCCCACTCTCTCCACACTGCGTGTTTCACACGTCTGTCTGTCTGTCTGTCTGTCTGCCTTTGTTCCTGCTCAGTTACTGTATGTACAGTCCCACATTACAGCAACACAGGGTTTTTTTTTCTCTCTCCCCCCCCCCCACCCCCCCCCCCCCCACCACCAAAAATAAAATAAAAATATAAATCCAAATTCACTGGAGATGTTAAGATTTCCGAAGAGTGCAGCAGAATTGACTCATAGCTGACGTTTTGTCTCGGAATTCATTTAATTTGTAATCCCCCCCCCCCCCCCCCCACACACACACCTTTTAGGGTGTCTGGTCTGCTCTGAAGATGCAGTCGTCCCTGAGCACAGAATCCTGAAATCACTACTGGTTTATTTCAGGACTTTCTGGCTCCTGTCTGACCTGCTTTCACTTCCAGCCCAGGAAATGATCTTTCCTTTCCTTTTTCTTTTCTTTTCACCTATTGCCAGAGGACATTTTCCTTGGGGTTTCTGAGGTGCAACGTGGGTTTATTTGCCAGCGGAGTGGATTTTAATAAATACGTGCGGATTTATTATATCTTTCCCTCTCGCCAGAGGGGGCAAAGATATAAATTCATTCATTGATTTGCCGAGTTCAAGCGAAATGCAGTGAACATCCCAAAAATGGGGGTGGTGGGGGGGGTCGAAAAAAAATGTCCTTTTATGTGATTGCGACTTTTTAGTAATTATGAGGCACCTTTTCAAAAACGTCCTGAAAGTTAAGGGAAATAAAGTAATTGAAGCGACTGTAAATATCTCTTTCCAAATGATCAGGCAGATCAATAAATATATATATATATATACACAGAGAGAGAGAGAGAGAGAGAGAGAGAATTTATAGAAATACATCTATAACTGGATGTTAAATGGAAAACAAGTGAGAAGGAGAGAGAGAGACTAGTGGGCTCCATCCATCCATCCATCCATCCACAGTGGCCAAGGATTTATTTATGGGCGAATCAGTGGTGTAAAGTTCATCAGGAACAAGGTCACCTAATTCACAATGAGCAGCACCTTAAACCAGACCCCCCCCCCCCCCCCCCCCCCACCACCAAAAAAACACCCCAAACAAGCGTGGTTCACACGTGCTGATACAAAAGGATTTCCACACAGTCATCTGTCAGATCGCAAAGCTGAGAATAAACAATGATATAGATTATTTCACGGGTCACAGAGAGGAAAAGCAGCTAATGTCCCCCCCCCCCACCACCACCCCCCACCCCCACCCCCTCCCACGAATGGCCTAAATTCATTCTGGTGTCAGTCTGGTCAACCAACTGGGGGCTCTTACTCTATTTTTTTAAATTTTGTTTTATTTTGATCAATAACTGGCGAAAGTTGAACTGTGCGGAGGGGAGGCGACAGGGGAGGGGGTGGGTGGGTGGGTGGGTGGGTGGGGGTTGTGTTGTGGGTGGGTGGGGGGTGTTTGGTCAAGTCATCTTTTTAATCCTCCAGGAAGTATAGAGCAAAGGATCGGTCCTGTTCTTCTGCCTCTCTCCCCCCCACCCCCACCCCCCCCCCCCCCCCCCCCCCCTACCTTATTCCTTTTCCCGTCTCTTTGTGTTTTCAGTGAAGGGATAACGCAAAGGGGTGTTTTATTTATTTCTTTTTAACACGTAGTATAATTTATAAAAGGAATAATAATTGATAAGAGTCGAAGCCTTTTTAATGCGAGCTGGCAGCTTATATATATATATACATTTATAAAATATATATGTATAAATATATATATATATATATTTATATATAAATATATATATTTATAAAATACATATTATAGATATATTTTATATATCTATATATCTATTTAAAAAAATTAAAATAAAAATGTGCCAGTGGACTGGGTTCTGCTGTGCGTTAAACTCTGCGGCTTGAAAGAGGAAATGTGGGGAAACTACAAAAAAACAACAAGGTGGAGGGGTAGTGGAGGGGTAAAGAGAGTCAGTCACACAGTTAAACAGATCAAACTCACTCATTGCTCGTTTACACGAACTAACCGAGTTGGGGGGTGGTGGGGGGGGAGAAACTGCGATCATTTTCCAAAGCTGACAATAATCTCACGGCGTGAAAAGGACCAGACTTTTCCCCCCAGTCCCAGTTATGCTTTTATCAGAAAGTTCCCCCTCTCCCCCACGACAAAAAGAACCGCCCGTCAAATAGCCCAAATCGCAAGGCATTGCAACACAAAAAAACTCAAGAAATATATATAAATATATACATATAAATACATATATATAGATATATAGATATAGATATATATATATATTTCAATCAGGGCTTATTTTCGTCCAGCACTTGCAGGAAGATCTCTCCACAAGACCTGTTGAATTGATATAATACATATATTATATATATATAAAACAACAACAGTGTTGTGTTAGTCCTGAGATTTAAAATCATCCCAAGATGATAACAGCCCCCCCCCCCACCACCACCACCCCCACCCCCCTGGAGTCTTTGACCAACACATTTCCTTCCCAGTAAGTACAACACTGCCTGCCCTAACCTGTTCCCAACAAGACTTTGAGTTAGATTAGGCTGTGATCAATGCAAAAGCTAAGTAATAATACAAGAGGGTGTGTGTGTGTGTGTATATATATATATAAAAAAGGCATAAAACAGTGAGTAACACTGGGCTGGAAAATGACCTCCATCCACGGTGAGAACCACCCAGGACTCCTGAAACCTCCTGCACACACACACGTCCTTATTTAATAAGTTATTATTATTATTATAAGTTACCAGTCCGCTTTCCAGGCAGCAAAAGAACGAAACTGCTCTGAAAAAATAGCGCAACGACCGAAAACCATCCATTGGTGGTGGTGGGGGTTGGGGGGGTGGGGGGGAGTCCATCGTTTTAATCTGCAATGTTCATCCTGAGCAAAAAAAAACAGTGTGGGTTTACGTGGGGAAAGCAATATTGCAGGGGGTGGGGGGGTGTGGGGGGGGGGAGTTGCATCAAGAAAGAAAGAGACCGAGGAATGGGTTCTACTGTGGATTTGAAAATACTGCGCTCAAAAGAGCGTTTGCATCATATATATTATATATTATATATATATATATGTACATGTAATAAATGCAAAGAAAGACGCAACAGTCTGTGCTGCAGCAGACGAGGCAACAGACAGCAGAAAGAAATCAGAATGAATCCAACGCCGAGAACCCTGAGGTGTCAGAGAGAGAAAAAACAAAAACCCGAGTGTTTCCACCGTTTTACTGCAAAAATCATTCGTCGAACCCGCAATGTGCCGCAACCCCCCCCAACCCCCCCCCCCCCCACCCCCCCCCCACCCCCCCCCACCCCCAAACCGAATGGACGTGTTTTTTTTTCGTCCAGAAACTGCGCCCACAACTCCCCCGAGGAAAGTCTGAATGAACTTTCTCTTGTTGTGTTGTTCGTTCGTTTGTTCGTTTGGTTATTTGGTTATTTGTTTATTTGTTTGTTTATTTGTTTGTTTATTTGTTTTGGAGATCCGTCAAACAGACTTCATGTCCAGTGTTCAAGAATAAATCCCCAGACAGTCCCCCCAAAAAATAAAAGGGCAATTCATTATTCCCAATGAGGTGTTTGCAGGATCAGGATCTTATGTTTGATAAAATAGCGCTTCGCTTAAGCAGAAAATGTTGGGGAGAACGACTATCAAATACATTCCCAAAGACGTGAGCCAAGAAACAAGAAGCACTGCAACCTCCTGATCTAATATAATACATAATATAATATAATATAATGTAATATATTATAACATACAGTGCCTTGGCGTTGCCTCACCCATCCATCGAAATGGACATCAAGTGGATAACAAATACACAAAGGTACATAGGACATGAAACTGCCATTTTTGCCCCACCACACCCCTCCCTCCCCCCCCCAAAAAAAACAACAACACAAAACATAGACACTGCGTTTTAATCGCGAAAAAAAAAAACAGGAACAAAAATTAAACGGTTTACAACACAACACAACACCACATAACACACACGGCGGCACATGAGTCTGGACAGTCTGATCAACACCAAATCCTCACTAAACCCCCCCCCCACACACACCCCCACACACACACCCACACACACACCCACACACACCCCCACACATTCCAGCAGTCAGGGTACAAATATCAGTAGATAGATAGTCAACGATTGGGAAAGAAAAAAAAAGTTTAAAAAAAAAAGGGTGAAATAGATTTTATTATTATGCAGCCGATTGGACACGAGAAGCGTCTATTGATCTGTTTGGAGATCAATGATGGGGGGTGGGAGGTGGGGGGGGGGGGGGGGGGCTTTTTTTTTAAAAAAAAGCAGAAAATGCGACTCGAAATTGGCCAACACTTGACTTGTGGAAAGTTTATATAGCAAAGCTCCATCCTGGGGGTGGAGGGGAGGGGGGGGGGGGGGGCAGAGAGCAGCAGAACATGGCTGGACCTGGACCTGGACCTGGACCTGGACCTGGACCTGGGTCCCCCCACTTCTCTCCATCTCTGTTAACTCCGACCCTTTGGCGACCAGAGAGAGGTGACAGAGGAACATTGACGTGAACCTGACCATCCGTCCATTGCAATGGGGCAGAAGCACTCGGTGTCTTGGCCCTGACATCTCGCCTTGACTTGACCTGGAGACCTCCCAATTCACCTTCGATGAGAAGTTTGCAAAGTTTCTTAACGTGGGGGTCCAACCGTTCCCCCACACGGCCAGTGAGAGGTGGCCAATAGCCAACCTTTTCACCTCTTGGCATTATCAGAGAGAGAGAGAGAGAGAGAGAGAGGGGGTTTTTTTTTGTTTCTTTAACCCCCAAAAAAACATCTGAACTGCCGATCCGATTTTACACCACTGACAACTATTTAATTCCTAACCAGAAACACACCAGAGCTGTCACCAGGCGCAGTCTCTCTCTCTCTCTCTCTCTCTCTCTCTCTCTCCTGCTGATATATTATATTATAATATATATTATATATATATACACACACACACATATAAATATCTTTGTGGAAAGCTTTGCAAACCTACCTGATCGGGAACTCCTGTACGAGCTGCTGTGTGTTTCCATTTCCATATTAGTTCTGAGATTTGACTCCTTTGTGGAAGAAATGCAGCAAAAGTTTTTGTCTCTCTTTTTCTCTGGGAGGGTGAGGGGTGGGGTTTTTTTTTTTGGGGGGGGTGGGTGGGTAGGGGGGTGGGTAGGGGGGCTCTTGTTAATTTGACTCTTCCGCTACCCCCGCAGTGTCTTTGGGGCTGTCCACTGAGCCGAGACTAAACGTTTTAGGTGGAGAAAAGCCTCTGAACAAACCGTGAAATGATTAAGGAACTAAAAGAGCTCTCGTTACACGTGAGATCATGTCCTGTTCGCTGGAGAGACAGAGAGAGAGAGAGAGAGAGTAGAGATAGATAGAGAGAGAGAGAGAGAGAGAGAGAGTATAGAGAGAGAGAGAAAAAAAAACCATGACAAAAAGGCACAGCCCCCAAAAGAAAGTAAAACAAACTCACATCTGCAGAGGCAATTGCTGACCACCTCTACCTTTCTCTCTCTCTCTCTCTCTCTTTCTCTCTTTCTCTCTCTCCTTCCTTTCTTTCTCAGCAACTTTCAGACTGCAACTTCTCTCCCCCTCCACTTCTTTTCTGCCCCTCGTGTGTGTGTGTTTTTTTTTTGCCCTCGTGTCTGTCTGTCTGTCTGTCTGTCTGTCTGTGTCTGTCTGTTTGTCCTGTGGTTATCCCCCACCCCACCCCTCCACTCCCTCCCCCACCTCCACCCCACTTTCTACAGCTTTCTCCCTCTTCCCTTTCCCCTTTCCCCTCCAGGATGAGTGAGGATTGTGAGACACTGCAACAACACACCGTGATCAAAGCATTTCTCCCAGCAGTTCAGGCTTCAAAGTCTTGAATAATTAAAAAACTCTTTCTCACCACTTTCTCCCTCCCTCCCTCCTTCCCTCCTTCCCTCCCTCCCTCTCTCCTACTTCTCCTCCTCCTCCTCCTTCTCACCCTCCCCTCTCCTAATTCTCCCGAAGAAATGTCCAGTAGTAGTCTTTTTTACCTACAGCCATAATAAAATGATTATAATTATAAAATTATAATAAAATAATAAAACCTTATTATGTCACCTTCCACACAAGGCAACTTTCCTCTCAAACCCCAA
Source organism: Callorhinchus milii (assembly GCF_018977255.1). NCBI lineage: Eukaryota > Metazoa > Chordata > Chondrichthyes > Chimaeriformes > Callorhinchidae > Callorhinchus > Callorhinchus milii. Next base: position 4,270,041 of record NW_024704742.1, on the reverse strand, counting down.
CGACTCTTGTTGTGTTATTTTTTTGGGGGTTGGGTGGTGGTGGTGGGTGGGGGGGGGGGGTCCAGCAACTGTCTGCCCACTGCGCACTGTGTTGGGTCCTGTTGTGTGGCTTTTTATGAGTTTATTTGAGTGGGAGATGGTCATTGCAGGACAGGATTTGCCTCACGAAGACAAGACCCACTTCCATCCACTTTCTGGAGAAAAACCCTCCTGCAGTGAATGGTGACAGTTTTCAAACCCCTCAATTCTTAAAAGGATTGTACCCACATCTCTCCATCGAGCACTCCCTGCACCCACTTTTTTAAGAAAAAAACAGGGGAGAATTTAGGGTGGTGGGGGGTGGTGGGAGTGGATGGTGGGATTTGGTGTGTGTCTGTATGTGTGTGTCTGTGTGTGTGTGTGTCTGTGTCTGTGTGTGTCTGTGTGTCTGTGTCTATGTGTGTGTCTATGTCTGTGTGTGTGTGATTAATTCTGCCTAAAGTTTCCTTTTCAGTGGTTTGGGGGCTCAGGAATGTGTCTCAGTGCACAAAACAATGGAGATCAGAGCCAGAAACATGTAATTCACCTCGTTGTGAAGAGGAGAGGATATTCAGAGAGAGGGACACAGCCTCTGGCTGGACCACTGCTCCTTTTTGCTCGCATTGCACTTGACTCTTAAGCAGCGACCGACCGACCGTCTCAGAACTTTTGGGGAAGTTGCAAAAAAAAAGGGGGGAAATAACACTGACCTCCTCTCTCAGTGGAGCTGAATTACCCTTTCACTCTGGCCGACCACTCTCAACCCGTTTTTTCCTCTCAATTCTGCCATTGGGTTTTGCTTCCCTGTAAAGTAAATTGCAAATTGCAAATTGCAAATTGTAAATTGCAAATTGCAAATTGTAAATTACAAATTGTAAATTGTAAATTGTAAATTGTAAATTGTAAAAAATATGTGCAAAGTCCTGTGCCAATCGGTCAGCTCAATAATCGAAGGCAAAATAAATAAACCAGAATAAATTCATCAGAGGCGTTTCCATAGGGGGGGGGGGTGTGTGTGTGCAAAAAAATGGGATTTCATTCACTGTGTTGTGTTGCGTTAGTTGAGATTTATTGTCTTTTTTTTCCCCACCCACTGTCTTATTAGATTGATCAACACCCCCCCCCACAAAATAAAATAAATAACTGGTCAGTGATGGTTGTGAACCAGCAATCACATGGCAGGTACCAACCCCACCCGCAACTTCAGTGCGTGGAAATATTTCAATAATATATAATAATAATAATAATAATAATAATAATAATATCCAATATGTGTGTGTAAAGTGCGCGCTCGGTTTGCAGGTGGACCTGAGACGGGTCAGAACAGGAGATGGTTTAAAGGGTATAAAAATATAGATCAAAGCAAAAAGGGCAGAATTGTGTTTGTAACACACATTTGCCTTCACACAACACCGTACATTCACGTGTATCGCTCCCCTCAATAATTGCGAGTTGGTTTGTGCTTAATTCCTTGTTCGTTCTCTCAGTGATACACCAATAATCAATCATTACAATTTAACGCTCGACAATTTACCAAATGATGGGGTGGGAGGGGGGGGGGAAGCATTCTGTTCAATGCTTTCAACGCCCACAGGGTTAAAAACTAAACGGTCATAAAATAATGGATTAAAAATAAATGTCGCAACCTTGCTTCAACCTTGTGGACCAGGGAAATAATAATTGCAATGTGTATGTTTGTAACGGTGCAAACAGGTTTAGTCCTGGTTTCTGCATATCTATCACACGGTTTACGTGTACAGACAGAGTCGGGTGCAATGCACCACTTAAACTTCAACCAACTTTGACACTGCAAGAATCATCCTTATTTAGAACAAATGTACCTTTTTGTTTTATTTTAATTCATTCGCTCTGCCCCATCAGGGCAACAGTGACATTGTGCTAACTCCTTAACGTGGCTGAGTGAGGAGAGGTTTTGTCCACCACAATACTTGTCAAGCATTCGAGACCCTGTTTTACCCTGAAAGGCACTACAGAAAGACAGGATGGTGTTGTGTGCTGTAAAGTAAATAGGAACTGTAGTTTCTGGGAGGGGGAAAACATTCGTTTATAAATTGTATGGAAATCCTATCGACCAATGTAAACCTCCAGAGGCTAAGATTCATCATTAAAAAGTCCTTCTGAATTTTTGGATCCCCCCCCCCCCCCCCCCCACCAAAAAAAAGGATGTAAAAATAGAGGCATTTGTTGGCCAAGTCGATCCTGTTTTAAATCGTTATTCACACAAGAAACGTATATTTTTGTTTAGGTTTTTACAATTCCTCTTGTGATTAGGGTTTTTTTTTTTTAAAAAAATTTTTAAAAGAAAAATTTTATTTAAAAAAAAGAAAGAAAAGTTGCCCACTGTTGGGATCTTTACGGTGACTGTCGGTTTGACTCCTTGTACGAATCGACCACAAATCCAACCGGTTTTAAAAGGACTATTCGAAAATTAATGGTGGCTTTGCAAGTACCTGAAATGTGATCAGTGAGTCGCACCTTGAGTCCAGTGGATGGTGTTTTATTTACTCTCTGATATCAAGTTCAATGTAGGATGATGGCATTAACTCATTGCCCTCTTGCTGGTACCTCTCCATTCATTAGCAACAAGCAGTTGCATGAAGTGGAACAAAAGGGGTTAAGGGCACTTTCCCGAACCACACTGACCTCTGCAGACATTAGTTACCAGTGTGCAATATTGCGCTTCCTCAGAGAGTAAATTCACGCGTTGTCTTTAATAATAATAATAATAATAATCCTTGCATTTGATATAGCGCTTTTCACGTCTTCTCGACGTCCCAAAGCGCTTCACAGAACACACCGTAAAGTGAATTGACTGTATATTTGTGGGCGAACGCAGCAGCCAATGGCGCACAGCAGTGTCCCACAAACAGTGGTGGATTGAAAATGACCAATTTATTATTGTTTGTGTTTTTTGGAGGGATTATTATTAGGCTTTGTGTCTTTGTGTGGCAAGCCAAGCGTTTCACCAGCACAGAAAACCGAACCCAACAAGAGAAACTTCCTACGTTTGCTGAACCTATTTCTTTCTAGGAAGTTCGGAATTTAGCGCTACCACCCGCGCAGTGTATTTGTACACACAGCTCTTTAGAAAAAGGGCGTCCCCCCTGAAAATAACAGCGAGGTCCCAAATAACCAGGAGGTCCCTGCAGAAGAGCTGTGTATCCTTCAACCCACTGTTCTATTCATTCCTTCATTCCTTTCACGAATAACCCAGGAACATGGTAAATGCGTGGCTAACATTCATTCCCTGCTCCAAAAAAAGAATATGCGAGGGCTTTTTGTGCGTTGGCTGTTAAGGTTAAAGCAAAACAAGATCCAAGTTGTCACCAGATTTCACCAGCCCCTGGCCAACTTCACCGGATCCACATTATTAACGATTCAAAGGTCTGTCTGGTGGTGAGATTTCAACAACAACAAAAAACACACACACACACACACACACAATCGGGTTTTGGGTCGGGGGGTCGGAAAAAAATGCCAGAACTGCCGGCTCACCCTTAGGAACAATTTATGGGCGATGCAGTGGATTCGTGTTTTAAAATCTTGTCAATCCCAAATTCAAGGAATATTATCCGAAATGGTAGAGTTTCTCGTGCTAATCCCTTTCTACCTTCCAATCGGACCCGTGACACGGGTTTATTCAAAGGACACCGCAGGTTGACCTGACTCCCCGCTTTCTTGTGTCCCATCGGTTGTTTGGTAGAAACTGTTTGCGTCAGAAGAAGTTATCGGCAAAATCAAATTAACTGGGACGTGGGACATGCGCTTAATTTGAGCGGTATAAAACGGCATGGGATCCTGATGGAGCGTTCCCAGGCTGGCAAGTGGAAATAAATTTAAGGCACCCTGAAGTGGAAATGAGCCAGGGACACCTGGAGAAAGGGGACGTGGAACAATCTCTTGCAAACGGTCAATTTAAAGTTTTTGTTTCTTAATTTATCTCACTCTATATCTCTCTTTCCTTACATTTTATATCTTCTTAAGTGGCCTCGTGCAGTCAGACTTTTGAAGGTAGATAGGCCCACAACATTTTCCCAGCCCCCTAGCAATGCAACTACACAAACAAATAACAATAATAATAATTCTTGCAATTGATATAGCGCCTTATTATGTCTTCGAGACGTCTCAAAGCGCTTCACAGAAAATACTCTAAAGTGAATTGACTGGATATTTTGTGGGTGAAACATGGCAGCCACGTGGCCACAGCAGTGTCCCACACACAGTCATTGATTAAGTGACCAAATTATTATTATTATTATTTTTTGAAGGGATTATTACCCCCGGAAAAGCAAGCTGCCAATCGACTAAACACCTGGGCTCCTACTTATTGCTAGATAAACAGAGACGTTTGGAGTAAGGAATCAAACTTAAATCTTCAGCAGCAGTGGTTTTGCCTGTGACTTGGACTTGTCTCCTCTATTCACCATTTCCTCCTGGTTGGACTGTCTGATATTTGGAAATTCATTATATGGACCATTAATGGTGAGGAATGAAATCACATTGAAAGTTAGAAATGACCAATCTTTATATAATACCGTACCATCAATCAGCACAAATACAGCGGCAAGTCATTGACTACTATTACTACTAGTAGTAGCAATCCTTGCATTTGATATAGCACCTTATCACGTCTTTGGGAAATCTCAAAGCACTTCACGGAATTGACTGTATATTCTGTGGGCAAAATGGGGAAGCCAATTGTGCACAGCAGTGTCCCACAAACAGTCGTGGATTGAGTGACCAAACTATCATTTTTTTTTGGTACAGCAACTAAGATTTTAAAAAATGCAAATATATCACAATAAGTATCTCTTTTTTNCTTAACTAACATTCAGAATGTAGAGTGAACTACCTTTTCATGAATTCCTTTGCGATTTTACAGTTTGGCTACACACGGGAACCGATTTTCTTACCTGGCTAGGAGTTATAATCCCTAGACCACGAAAAAGATTTTAAAAACAATTATGGGTCTATCCATTCACATTCAACACAACCACCCCAGCTGACAGTATAAAACCGGTCAGATTCAGTCTGCATCAAACAGATATCATTTTAGAATAAAATACAGGTTAAAATGCGTTTAATCTTAGATCACATTTTAAGGAAAGTTTAGAAATAATTATATAAAGTGGATACAATTTTATGTCCTTCATGCAGGGTAACAACTTAGAGCACTTAACAATGGCACAGTTTGACGTTGAGCCAGGAAGAAAGGGGAGGTGACCATAGGGATGGTTGAGGAGGAGGAGAAGGGTCTTCAGGTGGGATCTAAAGACTGGCAAAGAGGGGCAGGTTAGAGGGATTGAGGAGGGAATTCTAGAGGTTGAGGGCACAGCCGACAGTGGAGCAGAGAGGCCAAAGGAACGTAGAATACCTGAGCCAGCCGAGTGAAGGGAGCAAATATATTTTTTTAAATAATTGAGTTACGTGAAAGTAAAAGATTACAGAGAATCCAAATTGAGATTTTGTTTGGGATATCTGCCTGAAAGCAATGGCTTAAATCTGAGGAATCATAGAATATTACAGCGCAGAAGTACCTGTGCCGACTCTTTCAAAGAGTTATAATAATAATAATTCTTGCATTTGATATAGCGCTTTTCACGTCGGGAGGACGTCCCAAAGCGCTTTACAGAACACACTGTAAAGTGAATTGACTGTATATTTGTGGGCGAACGCGGCAGCCAATTGCGCACAGCAATGTCCCACAGACAGTCATGGATTGAAAATTACCAATTTATTATTGTTTTGTTTTTGGAGGGATTATTATTCGGCTCTGTGTGGAGTAAGGAAACTTGCCCAAGGTTTCGCCCTCTGCCTGGAATTGAACTCAGGTCTCTCACTGGCAAAGCGAGTGCTCTAACCACTGAGCTACAGGACTCCACAATCAGGTTACCCAATCAATCTCACTCCCCTGCTCTTTCCCCATATCCTTGCAATTTTTTCCTCTTTAAGTACCTATCCAATTCCCTTTTGAAAGTTGTTATTGAATCTGTTTCCACCACCCTTTCAGGCAGTGCATTCCAGACTGTAACAACTCTCTGAGTAAAAAAAAATTCTCATCCTCTCTCCTCTGGTTCTTTTGCCAATTATCTTAAATTTATGTGCCCTGGTTAACGACTCACCTGCCAGTGGAAACAGTTTCTCTCTATCTATTCTATCAAAACCTCTCATAATTGTGGACACCTCTATTAAATCTTCCCTAATCTTCTCTACTCTAAGGAGAATAATTCCAGGAGACCTGATTTTTTAATTTCTCCCATTTTGTTGGAAGCTTATCCTTATGATGATATGTACATAAAGAAAGAATGGTCCATGAGATAAATAATAAGTACATAAGTACAACTGTGTGGGGCATGGCTGTATAATGGGGGTTGGGGTGGTGGGGAAAGATGACCAAAGACGCAACCAAAGAGGAAGGTCTTGAGATGGATCTGGCGAGGGAAGGGGCAGAGAGGCTCCGGGATTGAGTTCCAGAGAGATAGGGCAGAGGGACTGAAAGTTGGGTGAGGATGGGGGTGATAGGCTTGTGCAGCCTAGTGTGGGAGAAGACTTGAGCTGCAGAGTTCTGGATGGTCTACAGCTTGTGAAGGGAAGAGTTGGGAGGTCTGGCGAGCATAACATTTTTCAGACATAGAAACATAGAAATCTATAGCGCAGAAGGAGGCCATTCAGCTCACGGAGCAAGGAGATCATTTCAATCCCACCACCCCACCTTATTCCCATAACCCTTCAAGACCCTCTTTCATATGCCTCTCCAATTTCCCTCTTAAAAGCTACAGTGAACTCTGTGTCCACTACTCTACATAGGGCATGCAGGGCATTCCACATCCCAACTACACTCTCGATGAAAAAATTCGCCCTAAATTTTGCTGAAATTGGAGAGTAAAATAACACAATCTGTTAATTTCAGAGTAATTCCATAGGCCTTTATATTGTACAAAGAAATCCATGTTTAATTTGACTTCATTAATATAATAGTTCATACCATCAGTTTTGTAAATTCCATCATTTTAGACTCCTTTAAGAGCACTGCTGATTTATGGTTATAAAATAACTGTAATAACAATCCTTGGATTTGATATAGCACCTTTCATGTAGGGATGATATCTCAAAATGCTTCACATGATTGATTGGAAAGTGGAGTGACTGTATTTTGTAGGAGATTGTGGCAGACAGTTTGCACATAGCAATGTTTGATTGGGGAAGACAAGTTAGCAGGGCTATGGGGAGAGAGCGGGGGAGTGGGATTGATTTGGATAGCTCTTTTCAAAGAGCTGGCACAGACACGATGGACTGAATGACCTCCTTCTGTGCCATATAATTCTATGATTCCATGATTCTATGATTGTATGTCCTACAAACAGCCATGAAGTGAGTGATATTTTTTATCTGGGATCAGGACACCAGGAAAAACACCCTTTTCTTTTCTAAATATTGCCATGGGATTTTTAATGTCCGTCTGAATAGGCTGGACAGGACTTTCATTTATCTGAAGCACATCATCTCCAACAACGGATCACTCCCCCAACACTTTATTGGAGTGTCAGCCGAGACTATGAGGTCAAAGTCCCCAAATGGCTTGATCCCACAGTTCCCTACTCAGAGGTGAAAGTGCTACCAACTGAACCAGGCTGTCCCAAGGTGGTTGGTTTATATTGGCATAAATATGTTACAGACTACTATTGAAGGGACCAACATGGTGGATTGGATTGCAAGTAAGGTGGAGAACATTCTCTTTAAGTGAAAGATCCTTTATTTTTAGCCACTGCTCCCTTGGGTTATAAATGTGTCTCAAACATCAGTACACCCACTTCCGGAAAAGACCAACAAAGACAGACACAAAGCAACTTTAAGTTTAAAATATCTGAACAGTAAACTTGTGAAATCCTATTTATGGATTTGGTGACTTTTTTTTACTAGAATCATCAGAACAAATCTTTGGATCTCAGTAGCAGATTGAGAATATTCTTCAACAACAATAATAATAACGACAACAAATTAAATTTATATTCCGCCTTTCACGTCGGAAGGACGAGCCAAGGCACTGGACATTTAAGGGTTTGCACCCGAGCTGGGGGTTGGAATGGTTTCAGGCTTTTTCTAAAATACAGGCGAGCAGCAGGGAAGTGGAATGTGCCCAGAGAGCATGGAATAAGCCATCTCTGCCTTCCTGGTCCACAGAAGCAATCCTTCCCTGCCTGCTTAACTTGAATCTAACCAAGAAGATTTTTCTTCCCGCAATTTCCTGCAAGATTTCCAAATTTCCCGCAATTTTTGTCAAATATTTCCTCACTCTTCTATTGGTCCAGCCTATTGGTAGACATGTGTCAAGGTCACAAGGAATCAGTCCTAGCCTGGCAATAGTTCTTCATTTGATTTCTTCTCTTGAGGAAGTGCCTGATCTAGTCTCCAGTCAAGTCAAAGTGTTTGGGACTATGGGATTGACCTATGATTGCACCATTCTGTGGCACACATATTTGTGTTGCATTGATCACACCACTGCATTGCCCACAGGTTTGTGAACCACCTGAACAAATTTGAATTTAAAACAGGTAAATAAAATGAACAAATCATAGAATTATGCAGCACAGAAAAGAGGCCATTCGGCCTATCATGTCTGTGGTTTCAGCAGTTTTTCTGATTTGCCCAGAAATTAGTTATATTAGTACACGTACACACAAAATTATCCCACGTGACCACTGTCTTTGCACTACATAAAAGTTCAATAAATAAACATTTCGAAAATCTTACTGACCAACGAACATCACTGGAGTGTGCGAGGAACTCATCCCAAGCCTATAAGCTTCAATGAGCACAGAAAGCATATTTCACGCATATTTATAATGTAACCCATTTGAATTTATTTGAAAGAGAATACTTTGTTAACGTCACATCACATTCCATATGCTATTTAGTTTAAATCACACTGGGCCAGGAATCAAAATCTAATAGTTCCAGTGGTTGACTTTTGACCTGCCTAACTGTAATGCAGTTTTTCTATTGCGCCACACAGAACATGGTTACCAAGGAAGGAGAAGCACACAGCTAATAAAAATATAACATTTCACTACTACTGACTGTCACACAAATCATCAGCCAATGACGATCGTGTCAGTCTCACAAATGGGACGACAGAGAATAATTGTTACCAGGGCGTGATTACTGGAAGTAATCTCATCAGGGGTTCAGTTGATGTCATAAATCACAAGAGTGAAACAAGCCCACATCATTCATAAAACTCCTCTGAACCGTGAGTTGAGATTAATTTCTTGACTCACTCTTTTACATAAAATTTTTTTTAAAAATAGTATAATCTTACTAAGGAATTAGTGGCCGCAGTTTTGGTTAATTTGTTTGTCAGCAGCGGGTGTAATGGCTGATGTTGACAATTGTCCACTTTGAAGGATTATTTCCCCCCCCCTGCCCTCCACCCTCCCCCACCCGACCCCCAGCTCGGGTCCGTAACTCTGTCTGTCCAGCGACTTGGGACGTCCTCCCGACGTGAAAGGCGCTATACAAATGTAATTTTGTTGTTGTTGTTGTTGTCATTGTGCATAGTCTTGGTGCAAAATCTATCCCAGTAAATCAAAGGCCAATGTGAACACTCTCCTCCCCCACCCAATGTAATGCATATTTTCATGTAGCACACGACTTTCTTCGTCTCTGTAAAAATGTTTGCAAGCACGTGTTATGTATTATGATTTTCCACAAATCCAGCGAGATGGCAATAGGAGATGACAGCTATTTACCATTCATCTCTCTGAGAGTACCACAATTGGATCCGTGCAAATTTGTGCAAAGGAAGATTGCCTATTAAATCTCTTGGGAAACATTTCTATTGCAAATATCATTCAGTCAAATCTATGTTAACATCAGTCTACCGTTGCTTTCAGTGTACACTGCCACCTTATGAACTTCCCCTTACATCACAAATTGTTACTTTCAATCTGCTGTCAGAGTTAGCACAGAATGTTTTACTAAAGTTCTTAATGATAATTTCCTGTTGCTT
>NW_024704742.1:4009993-4254993 GCF_018977255.1 Callorhinchus milii | reverse complement strand
CAAACTGCTTCTCCTCCCACCCCCAGGATCTCACTGCATCACCCTCGTTGTGGACAGCTACTCTAATTGCACTCTTGATTCACTGACAGTACGTGTGCCTCAGACAGAATCGAGTTTACCAGAGCAGCTCAAAGACAAGCCCAACAGTTCCTGGGGAAACGTCTGTAAAATCCTTACCATTCCCCATCCGTTCCTCCAGATCAGCTTTTAGGAACTTAGCATTAATACCATGCACCCCTCCTGTACTCTGATTTGCCTTTCACCCATCGTCACAGGATCAACTTCCTGCGCAAGGTGGTCAGTGGATACCCTCTTCACACAGAAAGTAATTTGCTGAGCTGGCTCCAAGGTGACAAGCTTGCAATGGAATGTGACACTCTGTGGTGATCTCGGGAATTTTGTACCCAAAGCGTACTGGTCTGCAGCCTCCAGACAAGTCAGCCTGACTCATCAGCAGGACTTAGAGGGGCAGACAGTGTAGTATACACTGGGATTAAAGGGATATCCCAGACAGGAAGTGGTATGGGTATGGTTTTGGTGAGTGGATTGGAATGCTCTTGAGTTGCTAATAAAGAAACTTGCTAACACTCCCGTGCTTTAGATTTGAGTATCATTACAGGTGGGTCACCGGGAGCCAGAGATTCTTCCCATTTGGCTCCTATTATACATCCAAGCTAAAGCCCTCGTGGATAGGGTGCTCTCGATGGCAAGATATACCGTTTGAGCTAGTCAAACTCGGACAGTACACCAATGTACATGCTGCGGTCTTCAAACCTTGGCTTTTGCCAACCTGTACCTAACGCAGTGCAACTCACATAAGTCTGATCTGTATAAATTGTATAATCGTCTAAGTCGTACATCTGCCCAATTTCCATTCAATTTCCTATTAAGTCCATTTAAAGTTACATGCATTAGTCGTAAGACCTGATAAGGCACAATGTCAAATGCAAGGATTATTATTATTAACAACTCCGTAACTCGCCACGACGGCATTTGCCGCTAAGGCTGTCGGGTCAAAACTTTGTTTCCTGTGCCTACCTCAAACTGAGCCCCGCACATGCGCACTCCAACACTCTGTGCTCGCCCTCCTAGGGGTGTAACATCAACGTCATCGCGCACGGCAGCGGGGGGAAGTGGGGAGGGCCAACCACCGTGTACGCCCTTCCTGCTGTAGTTCTTGCATTGTTGGAGATGCCGTCCTTTCGGGCGAGCTGTTAAACTGAGCCTCCTGCCTGTTCAGGTGGACGTCAAAGATTCCATGACACTTTGAAAACAGAAGGGTGTTTCCGGGTATCCTGGTCAGATAAAAATCAGTCATCACTTCATGGCTCTTTGTGGGATGTTGAAATACAGTCACTGCACTTTATTGTAAATCCAGTGATGTGCTTTGATATGTCCTGACGACATGATAAGGCGCTATATCAAATGCAAGGGTTATTAATATTATTTATTAATATTTTGTTATTCTTCATTATTAGTATTATAAACCATAATAATCCTTACATTTGCAGTTACTGACAATGTGCAATGAGTGTGATATATCCTTTGCAAGACTTAGACAATTTATATGTTCTTTACTACATACAGTAGAACTGTGATCTTTAAGGTTTATTTATGGTTTGAAATGCAAATTTTTTTCAAACATTTTGTCTTCCCATTAACGAGCAAGAAATTAGGTGACATTAAGTTTTCTACTTCATTATAAAAAATAATACCTTTTAAGATTTCAAAATACATAATAATAATCCTTGCATTTGATATAGTACCTCATCACGTCTTCAGGATGTCTCGAAGCACTTCACAGAATATACCGTAAAGTATAGTGACTGTATCTTGTGGGTGAAATGCGGCAACGAATTGCGCGTAGCTGTGACACAGAAATAGTCGTGGAGTGAGTGACCAAATTATTATTTTTTTAAAAAATGTTCTTGAAGGGGTTATTACGTAATTAATTAAATATCCTGTGGGTTCAGGTATGGCCTACCTTTAAGTGTTTTAAAGGATTCGGTTTCAATCAATATCAATTTTGTTTGTTCGTTCACTTCATGGCTCCTTGTGGAATGTTCTAAAATAGTTTTGTTGTTGAATCTTATAAGTGTGTGAGAATTCTCCTCGACCATTCGTTCTAAGATGAATAGGCTAATTCTGTTTAATTTTTAACTGCTGTGTGTTTTTATCTGCAGGCATATTTTGTTCTTTCACGATGTTTAGTGGTTATGAAGATGTGGAGGCCTATGAAAATGACCTGTATGGTGAGCAGATCAGTGAGTCAGAAATAGACAGTGATGTGGAGTTCCAGTTATACAGCCAAGTGCATTATGCTTCCAATCTGAGTGAAGTGGATGCTCCAGTACAGAGTTTCATCGAAAACAATGTTAAAAAGGCTGATACTGATGTGATAGTCATTTCAGACTTTGCCGATGATGATGACAGTGTTTATGGCAGCAAGGATTCTAAAGATTCAAAATCTGGAGCTACAGAAAGAGATCAATCCATCGAGGAGTTTGCATCACATTCAAGCAACCATGCCTTCCATTCAGCATCAAATTCCAGTAGAACGTCTGGACTGTGTACTTCAAGTAAATGCAGATTGGCTCCGGCAGATATCGCCGCAAACTCTAGTTTGGGCAGGAAACGTCAGCAAATCCAAGAGTTTATAATATTAGAGGACAGCGATAGTTCAGAAGAAGAGAATGATGATGAAATCAAGAGCTGGATGATCCTAGGACATAATGAGGAAGAAGATAAAAACTTGCAGTTCAACATACACACGTCTGCGAGGCTGAACAATGAAGGTAGGAGCTTCAAAAATGTGTTGGGACACCACATTGTAAACAAGGCAAATAGCGATGAACCCAAATTTGCTAACTTGTTTTCTATGCTTTGAGGATCTCTTCAAATTGAAAGAGTAGGCCAGCAGAGGCAAGAGTAGACGATCAACAACTGGTGCTTAGGTGATACCAAGCTTGGGTTTTAATAACACATCAATTAAAGTGGGAAGCGAAAACCTATCCAAAATGCTGACTCCAGACATCTACACAGTGAAACCCTAACAGCCCTTTTCTTATCATGTAACATTTAGGAAGGAATGAAAAACGTTATGTTGATATTATTTCGCATCTAGCTTTCAGAGATGTACATGCTACAAAATATATTAAGTGATCAAATAGATTGCTTAAAAGATAAACGTTCATGTATTAATTTGGACAATTACATGAAGCATCCAATTTATTAACTTAATTGAGGTTATTTTTTCACTGTACTCTGATCTGCTGATAGTTAATTGTTTATTTATTGACTTGGACAAGGCTTGAAAATGACTCAACAAGCAATGAAATAATTTGATGTCCAGATAAAATAAGAAACCATTTCACATCAGTCTGTCAAAACTGGGAATCAAGAGTGATTCAAGCTGCAATCGCATTGAGTTCAGAAGATATGATATGCCACAAGAGCGAAGCTTGAGTATATGTAAACGATATCTGAAGTCTGATCCTGTACGTATGTACAGAGCATTCCAGACTGGTTTAATTAGAGATCTCTGTACTACCCTAAGCTCCCAGGTGTTTATAACCATGGGGCAACAAGCAGCTACACAGTGGAAAGTTTCCTTTCTCGCTACTGGACCTTCCAGCAATGTTGGGGAAATGTATAATTTAAAAGTGAGGATGAGGATCTTGAACTTAATCCTCTGGGGGATGGGGAGCCAGTGTAGCCGAATGAGGATGGTGTAGTTAGGCTCACAGAGCCTGGTGTAGGAGAAGGTACGAGCTGCAGAGTTCTGGATGGTCTGCAGCTCGTGGAGGGAAGAGTTGGGAAGTCTGGTGAGCGGAGAGTTGGCGTAGGCAAGCCTAGATGGGATAAAAGGATGAATAAGAGTCTTATTGGCCCAAGGAGAGACGTAGTGGAGGCTGTGAAAAGCTGAATGGGTGAAGATAGAGGTTGTGGGCTTTAAAGGACAATTAAAAGAGATTCCACAATGGGTCCGTGAGGTGGAGAGTGCATCCATGTCGATTGATGCTGTCAGCTTCTGAGAAGAGCAGGCACTGACGGGAACCAAGCAGGAGAGAGACGGTCTTTTCGACATCTGAGTGGGAGAAAGTTAGGTCTCATCAGGACTTGATGTCTGATAGGCAATATTGACAGTGGTCAAGACAGCGTTGATCCTGGAGTCGAGGTTGGAGGCAGAAAGATGGGTGTCATCCGCATACATGTGCAAGTTAACCCCAGGCCAGCAGATGACATTGACGAGTGGGAGCTTCTAAATATTAAAGAGGAGAAAACCGGGGGATAGAGGCACAGGGAGATGCCATTGGCAAATATGTTATATGGAGACACCGGGATAGGCAAGAATGAAACCAGGAAAGGACAGAACTGTGAAGGTAAAGTTGAAAGCTAAGGCGGGAGAGAAGAATAAAATGGTCGACAGTGTTGAAGGTGGCAGAGAGGTCGAGAAAGATGAGGAGGCATAAAGCCCTGGTCACAGATGGAGAGAATGTAATTTGTGAATTTGACCAGGGCAGTCTCGATACTGTGGGCAGATTGAAAGCCGGATTGGAGGAGTTCATGCAGGGACTTTACGGAGAGAAAAAAGCGAAACAAGTGGCATTTGGCTTCACTGAATATATCTTTTGATGTAGATTTCAGAGGAGTGGAGAAAATCATCACCTGAGGGAGAACCCCTCATTAACCTCAAGTCATTGCTCAATCGCCTCCAGTCTTAATCAGCTGCCCGTGTCCTCCACTCTTTTGATTTTTTTTTCTGTTGCTCATTCTTTACTCCCTCCTTTCCAAAGTCAGTGACCAATTACGCAGCCACTATTCCCGCATTCTGGAATAGTCTGTCAAAGTCATATAGCATGAACGTTCTCTTGTTGTCAACAAATTCTCACTTTGCCCAGGTCCGCACCTTCAAACTCTCCCTCCTTCATTGTAAACCACTTCAAGATATTTATTCTACATGAAAAGCTCTGCATGTGTTGCTCAGTTGGTTGCACTCTTGCTTCTGAGAGAGAAGATTGTGTGTTCAAGTCCTACGTCAGGGCTTTGATCTTATAGTCTTATCATCACACAGGTCCTTGCCAGGCTCCAGTGGCTCCCAATTACCGAACGGATCGATTTCAAGATTCTCTCATTCGTTTTCAAATCCCTTCATGCCCTCTCACCTCCCTACGTATCTGACCTGTTTACCCCACTGCGTCCGCTCGGCTGGCTATGGCCCCTGTTTGTCCCTCATCCCCTCCATTCCACCATCGGTAGCCGTGCTTTTAACCACTACACCCCCAAACTGTGGAACTCTCTCCCTCAATCGCTCTGCTTTGCCCCTTTCCCACCTTCAACTCCTGCCTAAAGACCTGCCATTTTGATCATGCTTACGGTCACCTCCCTCTCCTCCTGGCTCTTTGTCGGACTCTGCCACTGTCAAGCGCTCCGGGACCCACCCCTCGTGAAGGGTGCTATATAAATACAAGTTGTTGTTGCTGTTGCAGCTGACACTCCAGTACAATGCTGCGCTGTTAGAGGTGCCGTCCTGCAGCTGACTCATTAAACCAAGCTCTGGTGAGATGCTGAAGATCCTGTGGCACTAGAAAAGAGAAGGACCAGAACCCCAATTAAAATTGGTCATTCACCTGTAGCTATTTGTGGGATATTGCTGTGCACAAATTTGTTGCCATGTTTGCTTAAAAATACACAGTAGTCACACTTCACGGTAAATCTTGGGAAGCAGTTTGGGACATTTCAGCGACATGATAAAGCGCTATATCAAATGGAAGAATTATTTATATAAATATGCAAGTTATTAGCTGAAGACAGGTCTGTGAAGTAAAAGACGAGATGACTACTTATAATTGCTCGTTGAGCCATGACAATTTTAGCGAAGCAGTTCGATTTGCCTTTTTTTTTTCTTTTTATTGGTATCATGTTAGACATTTATGGACAGGATGTTTGCAAGCAAAGGGCAACTTAATGATTCCATGAAACCTTTGCAACCTTCTCGACTGATCAACAGTTTACTTAAAAAAAAAACCGTATTCGATATGAAATCGTATTCGATATGTAACTGCTTGGTGGGAGGCAGGTATGCAGAAAAGGTAGTGTATTATTCAGCTGAAAGCGTGCGTCTCACTTGAGGCAAAGGTGCAGAGCGAAGCTAGGTGGCTACAACGGTGAGAAAGCAAAAGGCACAATAGAATTTTTTACAAAAAATTCAAAAGGGTGTAACCACCTCCTGCGATTGGATGACTCTTGTGAAGGGTTCTGCTTCCCTTTTCCCTCGAGTGTCCCCTGAGCCGCTTGTGTTCATTACCGCCGTGTTACGCACTCTCAGCCCTCCATTGTTCTCTGTCTCAAGTCACCAGATTGGCGTATTTTGTTTGATTGCAGCAGTTAAGCCAGTGAATAGGATCAGTCTGTTATTGTCCACGCAAACACGTTAGCTTTTGCGGCATGCATTCACGTAAATTGGGAACAGTTGGGGAAAGCATTCTGACAAGGGTTCACATTTTGATAAAAAGTGGTCTGAAATGTGAAACACAGAAAGAGATCTGGATTTGCTATCAACCTTCGGTTTGGTACAAATTATAAAATGGGGCATAATCAGTGTTTGAACAAGATTGAATGGCAATACCTCGGTGGCACAAAGTACCTTCGGTACCAATAGCGTGCAGTAAAACTGATCACACATGTGTATCAGTTAAAAGCTATCTGGTCCCTAGAACATCTACTGCTCATCTGTATCATTATGCTGCTTCCTGTTTGTGCAGTATCCTGTATACTGTATGTCACTCTTCAAATGCAGTTGCGTTTTTGGCCAAGACATCCTTCAAATGACTTAAGAAGAACTAATACAAATTAAGGTTCATAAATAGGGGCATAGTATACAAAAACAAAGCAATAATGCTAAACCTGTATAAATCATTACTTAGGCCACAGTTGGAATACTGTGTACAATTTTGGGCACTCCAACATAGGAAGGAAGTCAAAATAGAGAGAGGTGTAGAGGAGATTTATTGGGATGTTATGAGTAATGAAACTTATGTTGAGAAAGTGGAAGAACGAGGGTTATTTCTCTACTACAGAGAAAATTCAGAGGAAAACTGATAGGGATTTTTTAAATTGTGAGGGGTGATGTAATAAACAAGGAACAATTATTTTCCCTGCTCATGGGAACTAGGGGGCACAGATATAAGACAATAACTAAAAGAGCAAAGGAAAAGTTGAGATTTTTTTCACACAAGAAGGGTGTTAGATCGTGAAACGATGACTGATATACGTACAGTGGAATCTGCTTAAGCGGGATGCATTGGGGCAGGGAGTTTTACCCGATTTACCCAACACCTGGTAGCCAAAGTTCTTACCTTTCTTCTCTTCCCTCCCATTGCCGATACAGATAGATGTGTCCTCTCCTGGACCAGGCTCCATGACCCTATCACCCCCATGACCCCTATCGCCCCTATCACCCCTCTTTCATGAAGTGAAAGATACTGCATCAAATGCAAGAATTAGTTTAATTTTCTATGCTTCTAAAGTGTTCAATGGAAGATCCTTACTATTGAAACGTTCCTGAGTAGAATAGCTATAAGTTTAGGAGGATAACAATCATATGGGACTAAAATGAGTGAATGGCTTGGAAGAGATCATTGTCCTATAATTAACGTTCAGTCTTTTTCAATCTAATAATATTTCAATTTTAATCTAATAGAAGCTGGGTATTGTTGCTCAAAAATTAATAAGTCCAGAAAGTGTTGCAATTCCAGACTAGGTTAAGCCCAGACATTTGCAACGAGGTGTCTTGAGGGCTCCTCTTTCAAACTACCTCTCCCCTAGAAGGACCTAATGTTTGCTTGCTACTTCTCATGGACAATACAGTCAAGATTGGGAATTGGGAAAATAATTGTTCCTTGTTTATTACATCACCCCTCACAATTTAAAAAATCTCTATCAGTTCTCCTCCAAATTTTCTCTGTAGTAGAGAAACAACCCTAATTGCGGATTCTGTCTCTGTTGTATAAGCTGCTTCGATTATGGCAGTTGTCCTGTGTGCATGCGGTTGGCTTTGGCAAGACGGCGTAATAATAGTAATCCTTGCATTTGATACAGGGCCTTATCACTTCTTCGAGGCGTCTGAAAGCGCTTCACAGAATATACTGTAAAGTGATTTTGCTATGATAATAATAATCCTTGCATTTGATATAGCGCTTTTCACGTCGGGAGGACGTCCCAAAGCGCTTCACAGAACACACTGTTTTGTGGGCGAAATGCGGCAGCCAATTATGCACAGCAGTATCCCAAAAACAGTTGCAGATTATGTGACCAAATTATTATTCTTTTAATTTTGACATGTCGGCCTCCTGCGTGCTAGCCTGGAAGAAAGGCTGTTTTAATGCAGAAAGCCAGTTTGGCCGTCTGCAGTTCTACAAGTTCTATAGTTACAAGATGTTCGGAATAAGTCAAGTAATTCTTTCAGAAAGATTGTTGCAATCAAGAGGCTAAAGTTGTTTTATCGAATAGCATTCCACATGAGGGAACTCCTTATTAGAAGCATTCTGGCTATTATAACAAAGGTTTTCAGTACGCACTACAGTGCAGCCCGATTGTAATGCAGCACTTGGAGTCTGTAAAGCTTAACCTCACCTATCCATGGGGCACATTACGTCGCTCTATCAGGGCACTTCTGGAACCAGCAGTGGCAGCTTCACTTCACACGCTTCTGGTGTTGCCGTTGACGTCATGGTGCCCTGCTGCATCTACAGATCCTGAGGAGGAGGCCAAGCAGGTGACTGCAGTGCCTGAAGGAAAGGGGTCAACAACAACTTGGATTTATATAGCGCCCTCCACTCCGGACGGCGTCTCAGCTCTGGGTCAGTGCAGAGCTGTTGCACAAGTTGTTAGGTTGCAGAAAAGTTTGGGGATCCAAGGGTGTTCCCGAGTTCTATCCGAACCATGTAAACCGAAAACCATCATAATGAGGCGACACTGTATGACGTATTTGGCTGATTCATAAATTATACTCGTGATGTCTGTGCTTCAATTAGCGATGGCCAATTATCATTCCCCCAGCCATATTCATGGTTAACTATCAGGACAGACGATCAGAGCTTCCCTAGGCCACCGTGGGGGGAAGGGGGGACCAAGGACAGACACTGAGTCACGTGGCGGAGTTTGATGCCCAAAGAGGGAAGGGAGGTAGGTCAGAGCGAGAGGGAGTTGGCAGGGCATGAAGTAATTTGTACGTGTATGAGAATCTTTAAATTGTTCCATTCTGCAATAATTAATAATAATCCTTGCACCTGATATATAGTGCCTTATCACGGTGTCGAGGCATCTCAAAGCGCTTCATAGGATATACTGTAAAGTGTTATTTTGTGTATTTTGGAGTGAATAGGGAAACAGTAGAGCCCAATCACTGGGGTGGGAGACAGAATTTAGTTGGGGTGATACAGGTGGTGGAATTTTGAATTGATTGGATTTTATGAACGGTGGAGCTGGGGTGAGAAATAATCAAGGCAGGAGATGATGAATGGATGGATAAGGGTTTCAGCTTTGTCAGGTGTGTGGTTTGGTCAGAGGTGGGCAATGTTGCAGAGGTGAAGGAAAGCAATCCTGATTAGGGAGCAGATGTGGTGAAAGAAGAACAGCTGGCGATCGAACCTGAAGCCCAGGTTGTGCACATATTCAGTACATCTGGGGGATAGGTCAGGAGGTTAAAGGGGTCGGAGGTGTAGGTGAGAAGACAGAAGGATGGCTTTTGATTTATCAAGATTCAGCTGCAGAAAGTTGTCGCTTATCCAAGCCTTGATGGTTGACAAGCAAATGGGGATAGATGGATCTGGCGTAGATTTGGGCGTCATCCGCGTAGATGTGGAAGTTGATCTCTATGTCTGTGGATGAAATCATTGAGAGTGAGCATATAAATGAGAAAATGGAAGGGCCTGAGATACACCAAAGGTGACTGTGCAGGGACAGGAGGAGAAACCATTAGAAGAGACAAAAGCGTGGCTGTGGGTTAAGTAGGTCTTGAACCAGAAGAGGGGAGTCCCACTGAGGTGAATGAGGGAGGAGAGGCAGTCAAGGAGGAAGGCATCGTTGACTATCGTAGGCAATGGAGAGGTCAAGGAGGCAGATGGAGCCCGGTCATAGAAAAGAGAGGACGTCATTTGTGCCTTTGATGAGCGATGTCTCAATGCTCTGAGTCAGGCGGATCCCAGACTGGAGTGGGGAGTGGAGAGAAAGGTGTGAGATTGACAACAATGCCTTCCAGAACTTCGGCGATGAAGAGCAAGTTTACGACGGGCTGGTAGTTTGCGAAATTTGAAGCATCAAAGGTGTTTCTTTTTAGGAGAGAGGTCGTGACGGCGGTTTTGAGGAGAATGGGACAGTGCTGGATTTGAGGGACACATTGACTGTGTCAGTGAAGGGTGAGGGCATTGCTAGGAACAGTAGCAGAAATGGGGGGATGTAGAAGACATGGGGGAAGGACTGGGGGGTCAGGAGAGAGGAAGAGGATGCAACCAAGCCAATCTTTACTTTCGATACAAAGAAATCCATGATCTCTTTGTACTTGGCTTGGTGAGGATCAAAGGGAGCTTGAGAGGGTGCGGAGTGGGTGATGGAGGACAGGCGTTTGGATTAATTTGGTCTCCAGGACGGCCTTAAAAACAAGAATGAGTTGCAAATTTAATAGATTGAGCGAATATGGACAACCTTAAGACCAGAGAATTGTGTTTATTGGGATTTGGCAAGGGACAAATAATTAAATTGGTTTAGAAGTGTATAAGAAAAGTTGGCATGAAAATATGAATACAAATTTCCACATTGGCTAAAGATGAAATCTTATCGAAAGCCAATGATCCAAAACCTATTTGGGATCTGCATTTACGCATTTATTGTAAAAAGAAATGCGGCATTTCAGAATGCCCATGGCAGTAAATCCCAGTGAGGAAATGCTTACAATATTATATAATAATAATCCTTGCATTTGATTATAGCGCTTTTCACATTTTGTAGATGTCTCAAAGCGCTTCACAGAACATACTGTAAAGTAAAATTGACTGTATATATTTGTGGGCAAAACGCGGCAGCCAATTGCGCACAGCAGTGTCCCACAAACGGTCGTGGATTGAAGTGACCAGTTTATTATTGTTTTTTTTCTTGAGGGATTATTATCAGGCGTGTGGAGTAAGGAAACTTGCCCAAGGTTTTGCCCTGCCGGGAATCGAATCCAGATCTCCCACTTGCAAGTGCTCTAACCACTGAGCTACAGGATTATATACGACCTAACTCTTCCAAAAAATAGTATTTCTATGAAGAAGTATCGTCAGTACATTATCAGAAATGGTGAAAAACGTGACCCGATTCTAGATCTCTTAACAAGGATAGCCATATAAATGAGAGCTCCTTTTCCTTATCTGCAAGATCTCTGCATACTCCGGGTGATAACCATTTCACAGATGGAATAATATCCTTAGAAAAGCCTGCCTCACAAAACCGTGCAGACTATTTCTATGCCGCCGACCCTTCCTCCATCACTACCACATTTTTGCAACCATTTTCCCAATCCATATTACAGGCTTTTTCCGTAACTACCTGCTCGCCGCAAAATATTATCCACAGGAGTAGCTAAGCAAAAATGTGTGTATATAAGTGTAACACAGAATAAAGAGACAAAAAGACTTGAGCTAATCAGGATTCTGCTGTGTTAGTGCTGCTGCAAGGCATTTCGGGAATCTACAGAAAAACATTTACACGCATGGCCAGATATACAAAAGACACACAATACAAGCGTACAAAAGAAGGAAATTATATTTTTCAGGGTTTTAAATGATTTGTAAATCAAATAAATACACTATTAGCATGTTGGAAAGGGTCATTGGGACAGTAATTCACAAACTGATGTAGATGGAAGGTCTAGGCTACAACCTTGCCTCATTTAGTCGAAACAGTTCTTGAGAACTAACCCAGTAGCTTACGTTTTCAGTTACATTTTCGCAGCAAATGCAAAGGACGTTTCATCGTTGACGTAGCTTTTGATGTCACCAAGTATTTAATAATAAATTCATGTACAGAAGTGCCTCATTTATAATGTCATCAGAATCGGTTCCTCATGTGTAAAAGCGCATCCTTGAGGAGTACATTTTGTGGTCCGTATAAACACTGAACTTCAGATGGCTAGAAAAGTTTCCTTTCACATCAAGGAAACTTACAACCTTTTTTCTTTCATGTTTTACGTTTTCTGATCTTTAATTTTATTTACAAAACTTAGCAGTAATTCCTGAAAGCAGAACTGGTTAAGGTTTGAATATTTTAATGGCTACTGACAACAGTATGAATGGTTTGTAAAGCACACATTGATACTGCAAGCACTAATCTTGTAATCCCAACACTCACTGATGCTGCTACTTGTTAACACGTCTCTCTGCAGTGTTAAACTACATGCGAAAGTCTCCTCAGCAGCACAAATCATATGCTTTGTAGCAAAACCGCAATGCGATGATTAATTTGAAATTAAATGCTGTAGTTTGTGAAACAATTAATTATTTGATCTGAGGTTTGTTTAGTCTTTTATTGTGTAACACCTTGATCACAGTTAACTAGAATGAGATGCCTTGGGAGCCTGACTAAAACCTGCCTCATAATAATAATAATAATAATAATCCTTGCATTTGATATAGCGCTTTTCAGGTCGGGAGGACGTCCCAAAGCGCTTCACAGAACACACTGTAAAGTGAATTGACTGTATACTTGTGGGCGAACTCATCTCGATTGTTCTTCAGATCGCACGTATGCAAGTTGCTTACCTAATAAACTGAAGAATGAATCAGTGCTGTTTCACTGGTTACAATGGGTTATGACTGTTTGTTGTTTGTGAGGTCCGTCTCTTGTATACCGTCGTTAAAGAATGTCAAAAGGACTGAATCTGTCGATGCAATATTCAGTTTATTGTGGAGTTGATTCTCTTAAGCAGAAGATTCTGAGTTTGGCTTCAGGGCTGCCTGTCACTTGTTTGCCTTGGTTGGGTGATTTTTCTTTAAACCTGGATGGTATGCCACATAGAGGAAAGACATTTCATCTCAGACATGGCGGGTGGAAAAAAAAAAGCACCCAGGCCCCAGTGGTTTGATTTAGTCGTGCCTCCTGCTGTCCAGTTGCAATGGGCATGGAGAATTCAGCAATCTAGTCTGGTACTATTTCCTGGCTGGAGGGAGATACGCAAGAATAAGCGGTAAGGTCAGGTGGTGGAGTGGGAGGGGGTGGGTGCAAAGGGAGAGTAAAACCTGCAGCTTCTTCTGTGAGCTATAAAGTGTTAGTTTTATTGGATTTGGGCCAGTTTGTCAGTGACGGCTAAAAGCACTTGAACTGTTTTCGTATCAACATGCACATTTAAATTTCAAACCGCACAACCAAAAAACGTTTCCTACGCCCGAGAGAATAGTTGACGATATTGGACCAGGTTATCGCTTGCATTGATTATATCATAACAGTTCGTCTGTCAGTGATGGCATCACACACTAATATGGAGGACCTGCCTGTTGATATCTCGCATGATGGTCACAGCGGAGAGAAAATGAAATCGCACCAGCTTTTAAACTTCACACAATAACAGTTTATTGTTCAAAAAGGCCACCGATACCCAGGCGTGATTTCAGGCTTTCCTTCTCCCTCATGGTTTATGAGATCACGATCATAGCTACGTCAATCGCTCCTTGGTATTCATTTTCTGTTCAGTCCCTAATTGTGGACAAGTTGTTGTTGTTGTTGTTGAAGGTATACTAACATCTTCTGTCACTTACTCAGCCTTTCTCCCTCTGTTTATCAAAGTCGCGTCAGCTGCAGTGGGCAGTAATTTTTATAACAGCTTGTTTTTGAAGCCGACGCTTGTAAAATTAGCTTCGCACACGTTAAATAATATTGTTAAATTAATAAAAGTTCTTTAGCTATAGTGGAAAGGCCTCTGAAGATTTGACTAAAACCTGCAGCTTCAGCAGTCTCTTTCATCTTTTTAAGATTCTTCAGCGCTGTGGTGGAGTTGGTTTGCAGTAATTTAAATTCCCCAGGCTTTAGTTTGCTGACTAGTTTTCTGCAAGATTGCCCATGCTTACATGGTCATATACGCTGTTTGGCTGCTTGCTTTCTTCCTTCTTTTCCCCTTTTTTCTTTCTTCCTTTCTTCTCAGCTTTGTTGATTACTGAGGGATAACGACATTTTAGCATTTTTTTAATTTCTGAAACCTAAATAATTTTTTTTTGAGGTGGGGGGCGTCTCTAGCATAGCTTTACGTACAAATATATCGATCGAGTAACTCAAAGCATTTTTTTTATGCCTCTTTCTATTTTGCGTCAAACTAACTAATGGTTTTTAGTTTATTTGTATAATATGCATGACTTCAGAACCTCGGGTTCTGAGATCAAAAATGTAATACTCTTTCCCATTGCTAAGAAACCTAATGATTAGAAAAACAGTTTAGGGGGGTCATCCAGTGGGCATAGAATTATAATTTCTTTGATAATCCTTCTGACGTGTTAAAGTGGTCACTGATCCATTGATGAATTGACACTGACCCCTTTATGTTTGTGTTGCTAATAACACTATCTGAGGGGAAATCCAAATTCCTTACAGCTCTTCCAAGGCATAAAAACAAATTGACTTATTTGTTCTGTTAAGTAATGCAAATGAATTTCAGTGTTCACAGAACTTGACCAAGAGGATTCCAAAAAAATTGAAACCAAAGAAAATGAGGAATAAGTAGCAGAAACAGCAACTCTTTCTAATCATTTCTAATCATTTGTTCATTTACTCTCTTGCTTTGCTGTGGTATAAAACTGGACATCAAGGTAAAATGCACAGTTTCGGCTTTAACAACTAGCAACTTGTGATCCTTGTGCAATTTGTTTTGCCTGATATTTTTCTATCGATAAAATGTACAATGAGGAAACTCGTTACTAAAATTAATGCTGAACAACTTAATACGTTAAGGTTTTTTTCTAACCGACTACGTTAACATATATGTTAATGTAATCCCTGCTGTTACCCACAGCCCAAAGTTTCTTTCGAGTTTAACTCATTGAAGTCATCGCTGCTTATGGATGAATGTTCTTACTCTTTGCAGGGCGTTCTCAGCCAACTGTGAAACGTGAGTCATGACAGCCACATGTTTTTTTTCCTTCTCCCCCCCCCCCCCCCCCCCCCCCCAGTCTGTCTTGAAGGACCTGATGTCCCACCAAGTTATTAATTAAACAAGTAACTCTTAACCTCGATTACTTTAATGACTTTTAATTGTTATATCCATTTCAGTTATCGAAGACTGTGACAAAGGTAAGCCGCAAGAGTTAGTTGTCTTCTGTTTCTTTACAGTGGCGTGACTGACTGTGCAGGCGTGTTGAGATGGAACAGCTTGCCAGATTTCATGCAACTCTACTCTTAAGCTTAATTAAAATCCAGAGCTGAAAACTATACTGATAAATACTAATGTGCTTTAAAATGCTATCTCTAAAGCATAACCTCATAGATCCCTTTACTCCATATCGAAGGACAAAATATATTGTGTTTTATAGGACTGCTTCTTTCCTCTTCACCTTGAGGTTTACAGGGCATTGCAATTTTCCTTGTGTTATCTTGGACTGCATCAAATAAGTATTTAAAATCTACACGTTCTCTAAATGTTTTCCTCCTCATGGATTTTACTGTTATATTACTTTATATATTTGGCTAAAAACAAAGTAACTTTGCAGTCTTGGAAAACAGTTGCTCAGGAGGGACTGTTATTCAGTTCATTGACTTCTCTGTGCATTCCTTCATTTATTCCTTTATTTTTTATGCCTTGAATGACGAGCTATTTTGGATCATTAAGTAGCAGGCAAATACATTTTTATTGGAAAGTCATTTTATTTTAGAATTAAAAATGTGAGGGAAATCTCATTGAACATAAAACGGAGGAGGAAAAACTCACTTAACTTTTAAGAGGCCCTCATGTAAGATTTTAAGATTTTTAATATAAATATGGTGGTAAGTACCATCTGTTCAATTCCATTTCTGACCCCTGGATTTTTGTTCTGATTTCCAAACAGGTTTGGAATTCTTTCAGCTTTGTTTATTCAATTTCATTTGGATGGAAATTGTAAAAGTATTTTTTATATTATATGTTGACAGCAGTTTCTATATTTCGTCAACAGTAGCACTGATGACAACAACACATATTTTACTGTTTGACTGAGATCTTCCTTGGATTACAACATAATTCATTCCACCTTCACCATTTTTTTGATTCCACTTTTTGTCAGCATTATAATATTTTCAGTAAAACATTGTAATGAATACTGTTAAAATGTATTAAATAGTTTTCCTGTACAGTGTGGTTGTGGTTGCAAAGTCTCAGTTGTCACGTGATTTGACAGCAACTGAATTACGATTTCTCTTGATGGACAATTAAGACCTTAGAATATCTGCAAAATATTTGTGCCTAAATTATAAAATCAATTTAAATTCCCATCTTACGACTTTTTTAAAAAAATTCCCCGTCTTAGTTTTAAAAAGATGACCTCTGCTGTTTTACATATTAACCAAATGACCAGACATGAATCCTTGAGGGAGAGGAAATTGTTAAAACAAATTAATATTTAAAACTTAAGATACATATTGAATTTGGTTGTGTATATATGCAATAGCAGTCTACACAGCAGTGTTTTCAGACAGTTTCAGGTTTCAGTGGCTTTATAACATTGATTCAAAGGATTAATATTTAAATTGCTTTATCTAAATCCACAGTTTGCTGGCTGCTGAATTTGTGTTAAGGACGATCATTGTTTTGAATCCCTGGTTTTTCGACATCATTTTATTTTTGTTGGGTGTCTTTTTGACCGAAGAAAAATACGTCTTATTGGGCGTAGATGTTGCTGTGTAAGTAAATACGAAGCTCTGAAGCAAGTACCCATGCCAACAGATGTCTTTTCTGGAAGGAGTGCAGGTTGTAGGGAGATTTCTCATTTGGAAATTTTTTTTCAGGCGATCGTTAGTGCATGTGGCGAACAATGAAGTTCCATTTATAGTGGAATAAGTGAGTACGTAATGTATAAAACTGTCGAAATTGAACAAGAGCTCTGCGCCATATATTTGTGCAGCTAATTTCTTGTGGAGCTGAGGCTTGTAAAAGATAACATTTCCCTTTTGTACTCGGCTTGGCTGTGCTCCCTCAACTCTTGCTGAGAAGACGGGTGAACAAACATGACGCCTGTCAACACCACACTGTTGCCATTTGGTAAAAGTTTCCGAAAAAAATTCCCAAGCTAATTTCGGGGGGAATTATCTCGCCAGCAATAGGGCACCTCGTTTCTGCGTGGCTCTGCACCTTGGCAATCCAATTGAAATCCGCAGCTTGCTGTCTGCAGAAATCAGTGGCTGTTTTTCCATACTATATTTGCGATATTGATTTTGTTTCATATTTGTCCGCTGATCTGTGAAAAAAAAGGATTTTTTTAAAGTCATTTATTAAAAAAAAATCAAAACCCGGACACTAACTCAATCCAGACTTTTTAAACGTGATCATAAAATGTAAGTGGGAAACCATATTCCATCGTCTTAAGGGCAAAGAATCTTTATTTTAATGAAGCTGACATGTTTCTTTAAGTAGAATAGGAATTAAAGTTTATTGTAGTGTTTATTCATATGAAAGAAACATTTTGGAGACCAGTGTGCCAGCGGTTTATTTTCACTTTACATTTAAAAATAATAATAGTGCAGTATTTTGTTTTGTTTTTAAAACCGTGCCTAGTGATTTAAAAAATATATAATATATTATTTGATTAAGGCCATGCATAGGTTCCATTTTTGCTGAAATATTGTAGGACGTAATTTGGACATCAGTAAATTTTAGTTTTGTACAAAACTGAACAGGGCCTATTGCAAATCAAATTTATATAACCAAGAGGGTTATGTTGAGAAAGTAGCTGAAGTATGAAACAGAATTATTTATCAACCATAAGTAAGATAACGTGAAAAGTAGCCGAATGGGGAGATTGCCTGCCATGCTCGAAGCAGACAGACTCCTGCGTGTGGATTATGAAGAATAGAAATTGTTTGCTTTTTCCTTTCGTGAAAAGACTTCAACAAAAGAACCAAACGAGGGCTTTTGTAACTACTGGAGGTTTGAAATACCAGCTTGCGGGGTTGAATGACTGGTCAATAACAAGATACTAAGTCACTGTAGCTCTTTCTACAAATACAGATGTAACATCAGTAAAAATATAAAATGTGTTTTTAGCCATTCCACGATAATGTGTCACTTCAGACCTAAAGTAGTTGTCGTGGAGAAATTCCTTTTTATAAGTGAAAGGTATGTTAACAAATGCCTCTTTGTCTCATCGTTCATAGTTCCAATTTTGTATTTAAATTGAGATATAATATTGGAAACAAAACAATCCCAATAATTGCAGAGGTGCCCGACATTCTTCCAGCATCAACTTTGAAATAATTCTTCAAATCTTTGAAAGTTAAAATGCTTAAAAGGGAACGACATTCAAACTGAACTTGCAATTAATTATATTTTGTATTAAATGGTTGTACGCCATTAACGCATAAAAAAAATCCAATTTTGTCAAACAAAAATTATCTTTTCTGTCATGGCTGTTGCTGAGCCCTCCTTCCTGTAAACAAGTGAATGTAATCATTCCAACAGCTAAACTGTACTGAATAATTCTGATCTGCCATTTAGTTATATTTTACAGTCAGAGGTGTTTTGCTTAAATTGAATCGCGGTGTTACCAACAGTAAAAATGCCAAAACAGGATAGATTATAAAAGAGGATAACATTGCAATGATTGCTCATAGTCTTACAAAGCACTGCCTGCAGCTACCAACTAAATGGAAAGTAAACCATCGGGGAGCTACATTCATGCTGATCCCATTTTGATGTTCTGCTTCGTTATCGAACTATGACTTCATCAAATTTTGGTCAATGTTTCTAAGAGCTTTTCGAAGCATTTTTTTCGTCCAATGTATGTCATGATTCCTCCTGAATCAACAGCGCTAGAAATGAGGCAGTCATTGAGAGCCTAAAGCATGCAGAACAGTGATGCTTTGTATTTTATTTAGAGATGGGTACATCTAGACTTGTACATTTAGACTTTAGGTGAGAGTAAATACAGAATGGCACACATTCCCAGAGAGTTAAGTGCTTTTAATTCACAATCATCAGAGAGAAAAATAGTGAACGAACCCTGAAAGCGAATTAGATTTCCCTCTCAGTACAGCTAAGGAAAATTTATACCATTCCAGGAACAATTTCTTTTTTGATTGTGGTGCTGTTTTCCAGGGTCTAGAGCTTGATCAGCATTGTGCGCGGCTTTATTTGTTTACTGGGGTAATGTCAAACATGTTAATGTAGAAGCGCTGTTTGAAATGGTTCTAGATTTGGGAGGCAGCACTGCCAGGGTTGTTTGGAGCCAGCTGCCAGGAGGTGCATGAGAGCACATGAGGAACGATCTTGTTCAAATTCTCTATTGCCCCAGTGGAGAGCTATCTATCTTCATCTTGTCACCACTGCACAGCAGCATGGCTGAGATTAGGAATTCAACAGAGTGGAGCAATAAGACTTGTTGTCCTTCAATGGTGTGGCACCAGCGTCCCGACTACTGTATTTAAAAAGGTGATTATTTGATTGCACTTACTTTTCAGGTCTTGTAGGGAGAGAGATTCCAAGAGAAAGAACGTGTTGTGGAAGAGGGGAATGGTATTAATTAATACAGAGCAGCACATATGGCACCAACATGATGCTGGAGAGGGAGGTGGCAGATATTGATTGAGGAGAAAGAGAGAACCTTGTGATTGAGATTGGTATGAAAGGACGAGATAGAAATTTCGCATGGCGACCTCAGGGAGAAGAAAGGAAGCACTAAATGTTTTAAAAATGATATAGAAAGTTAGAGCAGGATGATGAGGGAAACTTAGTTGAGTTGGGGCATGGGAGACTTTGATGGATGAGATTTTCCGCAGCTGATGTCTTACAAATTAGTTAAGATGGCAAAATAATATCTCACGTCCACCCCACTGGTCTAAATAATTGCTCTTGTGGGCCGTGGTAATTGCTGTGATATGTGGCATGTGCTATGATTGAGGAATCCCAACCACACATGTTGAATGTTGTTTTCAGCATTCTAGTTTTTAATAAAAATCCAAGATCGTCATATGATGATTCCAACGTATTTACAAACATGATATGTAATTAAATTTTTTAAAAAAAGGTTGAATCGCCTAAACTAACCACAATACTCATTCAAGAGCAAATACAATGATGCTGGAATATGCCGTATTATAATGGCAAAAGAAACTCATCTTGAAAGTTTTTGTAATTGACAGTAACAGTCACCAATGCTAAATGTTTAAGCCAGTGTGATACTGCACTTTGGCTATAGACATCTCTTAACTACTATTCCCTGTTACCTCTCTTGGACTGGCATACAATACAATTTAGTTTTCCTCTCTTGTATGTGGGTAACAAGCAAGAATGTTACTACATATTATAAATTGTTCCTATAAAATACCCTGAAACACAGGGAATTAACATGAAATACTTTGGGGAAAAATTTATTTATGCTTTAAATGAAAATATGGGGACGAATAATAGAATTGTTGCCAAACAGAAAAGAACCATGAGAGCTAGTTTTCCAATTTCCACCAATAAATACTTTCTAAAAACTCAATTGGTTAAAAACATTTTTTCCCCTGATTTTTATTATATAACTGAACTGAAGAAAAACAGATCACTGAACAACAACCAAACAAAAAGGGCCCTGTTTTATTTCCACGTGAAAGGAGAACATACCTTTCATAACTTTAGTGTCTGTTCTGCTTCTGCCCCTTAACACTGCACTGCAGTGTAATACTAGTTTTATATTTCCTTATTGCGCTTCACAAGCATCAAAGCTATGAGCTGTATATGTTTACCTCAGAGATGTATAAATTTCTATATTTAAAAATTCCAATTACCCTTTAATATGGATTTTAGAGGCGCTTCGGCTTTTAATATTTTTATGCAAATGTCATTCCTTTTTAAATACAAAGTCCAGCAGATGTTAAGGTGTCAGTAGTGTCTATTTATAAATTCAGCCGATATCAATTTAACTGTCTCTGCCTCTGGAAATCATACCGCTACGAATTTTCCTGATATCCTGCTGGTGGAAGTACCACTTTTTATACATATATGTAACAATACATGAAGCAGCGTGGCAGGTTGTGCTGCAATATTAATATAGTGAAAGGTTTGTGGAATATCAGCTGCATCTTTATGTCCAGTTATAGTGTGCTGGTTAATGCAGAGTCAATTTCACCTTTTGCAATGATGCAAGCGGGCAGATAATAATAATAATAATAATCCTTGCATTTGATATAGCGCTTTTCACGTCGGGAGGACGTCCCAAAGCGCTTCACAGAACACACTGTAAAGTGAATTGACTGTATATTTGTGGGCGAACGCGGCAGCCAATTGCGCACAGCAATGTCCCACAAACAGTCGTAGATTGAAAATGACCAATTTATTATTGTTTTGGTTTTGGAGGGATTATTATTAGGCTCTGTGTGGAGTAAGGAAACTTGCCCAAGGTTTCGCCCTCTGCCTGGAATTGAACTCAGGTCTCTCGCTCGCAAAGCGAGTGCTCTAACCACTGAGCTACAGGACTCCACAGATGTAGTTGTATGGCTATTAGTGCACTATTGCTATAGAGTGGGAGAGAAAACAGAGGTCTGTCCTGTGCATGTGCCCTGAGCTCCTTGTATAAAGTACTGATTACTGGCTTCCGAACAAGATCGGCAGCTCTTTTTAGTTGCCATAAATTGGTGGTACAGCAGAAAGCTTGATTTTCTTTGTCTCTCAGCAAGTAAAATAGAGTAGGATGAATGTTTCCGCTGTCACTGGAGTGCGGTGGTGAAACTGCCTAAAACCAAACAATCAGCTTCCGTACCTCTGACTGCGACAAGTTTTCTGTTGGAAATGACGGAGACCCTAATTTTGGTTTGCGGTGGGCTGAAGAGCTGAATTGGTTTGCTCTCACTGATGTCCTACGCTCCAACCACAGGGAAGATAGTGGGCCCCAGCAACAAATCACAAGCTTGCTTATTTTATGATTTTAAAAATAATGCAGGTAGATCCAGTGCTGTTGAAACATCCCCGTGGTATAAATGGACCAGGTTTTACTGGAAACTTCAATTGAACTTGCAGAATCCGTTCCCAAAGCAAGTTTGCAATATACATTCAGCGTAAAGGAGCACAAACATCGGCTGTACAAGTCTGACTCAGACTCACTGCCAAGATTAAACTTCATATTTCTGTGAAATGAAGTTTTGCAGTTTTTTTTTATTATTATTCAGTATTATTATTATTATTTAGTATTCAGTAGCTCAGTGGTTAGAGCACTCGCCTCGCAAACAAGAGACCTGGGTTTGATTCCCGGCAGAGCGAAACTTTGGGCAAGTTGAAACCCGGTTATTAGTCGATTGGCGGATCGCTTTTCCAGGGGGTAATGATTTTTTTCAAATTTTTTGAAATAATAGTAATAATAATTTGGTCACTCGATCCTTGATTGCTTGTGAGACGCTGCTGGGCACAATTGACTGCCGCGTTTCTTCCACAAAACATACAGTCAATTAACTTTACAGTATATTCTGTGAAGCGCTTTGAGACGTCTCGAAGATGTGATAAGACGTTATATCAAATGCAAGGATTATTATTATTTTTAGCGCATCAATGAGGAGTATATCCAGGGTGGCGGGCTGATTTTATCTGCCTCGCCATTTTATCTGGCCCACCTGCACCCTGCATAACCCGTAAAGGTTATGTTATGCTTCTGGAAGGGTAACCCCAAAATATTGCCTTCCTTTTAAATGCCATCCAATATGTAATTTAAAAAAAATTTGAATTAAGGCAGCATTTTGCTTTTATAATGCGGTGCCCTGTACTTGCTGCTGGATAGAATATATTGGAAATATAATAATAATAATAATAATAATAATCCTTGCATTTGATATAGCGCTTTTCACGTCGGGAGGACGTCCCAAAGCGCTTCACAGAATATACTGTAAAGTGAATTGACTGTATATTTGTGGGCGAACGCGGCAGCCAATTGCGCACAGCAATGTCCCACAAACAGTCGTGGATTGAAAATTACCAATTTATTATTGTTTTTGGTTTTGGAGGGATTATTATTAGGCTCTGTGTGGAGTAAGGAAACTTGCCCAAGGTTTCGCCCTCTGCCTGGAATTGAACTCAGGTCTCTCGCTTGCAAAGCGAGTGCTCTAACCACTGAGCTACAGGACTCCAATATAAAAGAATAGATTTGCCCGGAAGACCAGGCACTGGTTAAGCAGGTAACAGTTGTCACAGAACTTCCGTGTGGTACAGTACATTCAATTCAAAAGCATAAGCACTTGAGAAATGCTGGAAGAAAAAATGACCAAGGTCCATCTAGTTCACCTTCCACCTTCCTGGTGATGGCATGCACGTGTGCTGAACTGCCTATGTACTATATGTTTTTTTTCCTAAAAGAAAACTATCCAATCTGTGTTTGAATGAATCAACACTTCCTGCTTCAACCGCCTCCCGAGGGAGCCTGTTCCGCAGGTTCACTATTCTCTCACTGAAATAGCGTTTGCGTAGATTCGTTCTGAATTTACTCCCCTTCAATCGCAGGCCGTGTGCTCTGGTTTCACTATTCTGGACTAGTTGAAACAGCCTGTCGTGATCTATATTGTTTTGCCCCTTTAGAATCTTAAAGACAGCAATCAATCGTCTCTTTTCCAACGTGAAGATGCCCAATTTACTCAGTTTACTTAGTAAAAGCTACTTGTGATACATGTTTGGGAAAGTATCTGAAGTAGGTCAGCATTTGTGATGAGCAAGATTCATACAACAGAGTTGTCTCACGTGCTGTGTGTATGGTGAGGAGGGTATGAAGAACAGTAACGCTCCTTAATGTTGCACTTCCCAACAGAAACAAACTTGAGTGATCTGAGCTAAATAATATTAAAAATAATAGTCCTTGTAGTTGGTACAGCACCTTACCACAACGTCCAAACATTTCAAAACACTTCACAGGATTTACTGTAAGTGTAACGACTATTTGTGGACGAATACTGCAGCTAATTTGCACGCTGCAGTGTCCCACAAACAGCTATGAAATGAATGACCATAATAATACCCAGTTGGTGTTAAGAGAGCTGTTTGGTGCATTGAGTTAATGTCTTTGGACAAGACGCCTAGTCGACGTGTGATTTCCCCACAGGGGAAAATATTTCAGCAGTCAAGTCAACATGCTCTGTTCTTGTGCACTTCCTGGTTCCTTTAGAGCTACGTTGGCTGTGATCTTGGATCTCCGCTCTCTTTGATTGGTAAATAATGCAGTGGTTGCGCGCGGAGGAGTTGGGGGGAGGGGGAGGCCACGTAAGATTTTAAAAAATAGGCACACTGGGAATTCTCTGTCCAACTAATCCATGGATAATAAGTTACGATCCCGGGAAAACTGATGTACAGGCACAGCGTTTAGGTTTTGGTTACCTTGAGGACAGGTGCAGATTTACAGATCTCTACTGCATCAGATGGAAGTCGTTTCCCTTTTGGATTTTTAAAAATGACCTTTCAGGAGAAAATGTTCAGAGCAGTCAGAATTTGAAAAAACTGGGTGTTTAAGAGTAAAACTGATGCATCTAATGTGTGTGCACAGCTTGATTGAATACAGTACTTGTGTTGTGGCATTATATTTGATTTGGACGGAGGAGGTAGTTGTTGATCTATTTGAAGGGTTTACTGTTGAGGTGATATTTAATCGAAGTAAAGCTGTGTAGAAAGAGCCAAGATTTAGCTGACAGGCAGATCAGACTTCTGCTTTAGTGTCTCATGCGAACGCTAACACCTCCAACAATGCAACACTCCCTCAGAACCACTGCATTATAAACCCAGGAACTGATGTGGGTTTCAGAATTTCATCAGGTGCCACACTCGAACCTTAGACAGGGAAAATGAACCAACCTCGTTAAGCCATACAGTAGACAAAATGCAGAATATTTTTTTAAAAAATGTGATTCTAAAAGGAATATGAAGCTGTGATAAACGTAATAGCTGTAATCGTGCTTGGAGAATTTTCTTTTGTGTTCAATTCAACAACTCTAATTTATCCAAAAGTGTGCAGTTGAGTGTTTTTTTGATGTCTTTCAATGACTGTCTTCAACAGGAACATCATATTTGTATCGTGTCTGAAGCTTAGGATTCTGAAACAATATTTCTTCGCTTAACTTGTAACAGCCCGTCATTCATTATTTTGGTCGCATGCACATATGTCCCAAACTCCCTATGTACTATATCCCACAATGTTATTTCCTAAAAGAAAAAACTAATCTGTGTTTGAAAGAATCAACACTTTCCTGCTTCAACCGCCTCCCTAGGGAGCCTGTTCTGCAGGTTCACTATTCGCTCACTGAAATAGCGTTTGCGTAGATTCATTCTGAGTTTACTCCCCTTCAATCGCAGGCCGTGTCCTCTGGTTTCACTCTTCTGGACTAGTTGAAACAGCCTGTCGTGATCTGTATTGTTTTGCCCCTTTAGAATCTTAAAGACAGCAATCATATCGCCTCTCAATCTTCTCTTTTCGAGTGTGAACGTGCCCAATTTATTCAGTTGCTTCTCATCGTCCAGGCCTTCCATTCCCTCAATCATTCTGGTTGCCCTCCTCTGTATCTTCTCGATTTCTCCAATATCCTTTTTGTACTGCGGCGACCAGAACTATGCACAGTACTTACTCTAAGTATGGTCTCGCCAATGATGTATACAGTGGCAGGATGACACCACTGTTTCGGCTTGCCATCGATCTTTTGATACATCCCAACATCTGGTTTGCTTTGCTCACTGCCACAGAGCATTGGTGCGAGAGCTGCAATTTATTTATTTATTTATTTATCAAACCCAGGTCCTCTCGCTTGCAAGACAGGTGCTCAAACCATTAAGCTACAGGGCGATTTGAAAAAGAGGACAATTTTTTTCTGGTTTTGAAATTATATCGGGTTCAAAATATTTTGCCTTAGGATATTTTAACTCGCAGGTTTCTTTTCTCCTTCCTTTTCTAACTGGAACCTTTATTCAATATCACCACCTGTTGGTCTAATATTACAATGATCGTAATCCTTGCATTTGATATAAGACCTTATCACAAGGTGGAGATGCCTCAAAGCCCTTCACAGAATATAATAGTAATACTTAATGATTTTCTTGGGCCGCCCAATGCAGAGTGACACCATTCTGTTTTTTTTTTTGATCGAAAAACTGGACCCTGTGTTGCTATGGGTCCGCAAAAAAAATTGCCGCGAGCCGTGCTACTTTTAACGTTGACTCTTAATGCAGGGCTCCTATGATCTATGATTACAGGCTATAAGCTAAAAATACCTGTTGGTGTCACTTTCAGCTTCCAGCCTGTAACCGTTGGTCCATGGGAGACCTGTATTAAAAGTGAAGTTGTGCTCTGGTGAGGTGCTTAATAATTGGGTCATTCTGTAGTTTGTCCACATGAGTAGAATCCATAAGAATAGTAGAGTTAGTTTTGAAATTTACACTACGATTCACAAAATGATTTTTTGCTTTGAAATATTGATGAAGGGATGCGGCAGAAACTCATTCAAGGGTTTATGTTTTCTTGTTAGTACTGTAATGGGTGAGAATACACAGTAGTTTTATGCACTTGTAAAATTGAGACAAAATTCGTGGATTTTTCTTGTTCTCTGCGTCAGTAAATATTTTCAAATGTAAGTCATTGACAAGGTATCTCATTTAGGTTTACAATAATGAGAGGATATGAAGTGTAGAATATTTTCTGCTAATAGGACTCTAGAAACATGTAA
This sequence comes from Callorhinchus milii, assembly GCF_018977255.1. Classification (NCBI taxonomy): domain Eukaryota; kingdom Metazoa; phylum Chordata; class Chondrichthyes; order Chimaeriformes; family Callorhinchidae; genus Callorhinchus; species Callorhinchus milii. Next base: position 4,228,128 of record NW_024704742.1, on the reverse strand, counting down.
CAAACTCAGAGCACTGGTGGTGAAAAACAGGAATTCTGAATAATTTCAAGAAGGAATGAGACAGGTTCGAGGAAATTAAAATGATTCAAGGTTAATAGATAAGATATATTGAAGTGGTCTTTTGGAAAGTTGGATGTTAGTATATTAGATAGACAAATATCTCCTCTTACAGTGTGTTACAGTTATATATAACCTGTTGTAGCTATGCTTGCAACCACAGGATCCAATATAGAACGTAGATTGACACACCGACAGATATTTCATCTTTATCTAAACTCCTGTGGGAGGACTATTCTATATCAAATGCAAGGATTATTATTAAGGATTATATGTGTGTGTGTATATATATAGAGAGAAGATCAATAGATGTTATAAATTCAAGAAGTAGTGCATTTGTGAGTTGATTATTTAGTTTGGATTTTTTATTTTGGTGATTATTTTGGTGATTCATTGGCAAAAGAAAATGTTCAGCAATTTGTGTTTGTTACAATTGCTTATTAATGGGATGTTCAAAGGTGTGGGATTCCACAGAAGCCAAATATTGACCAATTGTTGATCCATTAGCTAATGTAACATATTTGAGGAATTGGTGTAAAATGCTGTTCCTCAATGTTACAATAGTTATATTTATTGATCAAACCATTGAATGTTTTTATTAAATAAAATTGGATATAAGTGCATTTTACTTAGCAGTAAGTAGGAACGTGGTTGTTAGTGGATCGATTTCCACAGGTAATAATCCCTCCAAAATAACAATAATAATGTGGTCACTCAATCCACGACTGTTTGTGGGACACTGCTGTGTGTAATTGGCTGCCGCGTTTCGCCCACAAAATATACAGTCAATTCACTTTACAGGGTATTCTCGAAGTCATGATAAGGCGCTGTATCAAATGCAAGTATGATTATTATTTTAGGTCAGATTTTTCTGAATGTGCTCTTCAATTTTTTTTCAGCGTGTTACATCACTGATAGAGTGCTCAGATCATTGCCTAATCGTGAATAACCAGATTACTTGAAAACACTTTTAGTGTTCTTCCCTCATTACCAATAAAACATTAGGCATATTGAAAATGGAAGCTTGTAGGCAAAAACAAAGTGATCGAGCTATTGATGTCTAGCTAGTGCAGGTGCACCATGTACTAGGCTCACTGTGAAATTGTTGACGCTGTTTTTGATACTTGGAGTCTGGTTGAACAGAATGAGCACAGACTTGAGTTTTTATTTCTTTTTTGTCTTCCGATTGAGTAGGATTGCCAGGTTCAAGTGGACCTTTTCCCTTGGCAGGATTGGATAAAAGCATTCTGACCGAGCCGAGTTTGGCAGAACATTTTTATTGTGTAAAACACTCGGGACGGTTTAATTTATGTACCAGTTTAACCCAGACAAATCACTTTTGGCCAAATTTGCAATTGAATATTGGTGAAACCGACACTAAATGCTCAGACCGATAGTAGAAATAGCATTCAAACCAATATTTTGTGGTCATAAATAAAGCATAATAAAATACAAACTTAGCCAGCGCATCTTTCATTATATTTCCTACTAAACTATAACTGATGAAAAACTGACAAATGATTCTTGTTTATCCTTACAAAATACAGTCACTACACTAAGTGTTGTGAGGCGCTCCTTCTGGCGTGAAAGGATTTAAAATGTAAGGATTATGAGTAGTTTATAAGCAGCGAGTTTGTTTCTTTGCAAAATACGTTATTTATTTAAAGTTGATTTTGGTAAAAAAAATTAAACAAAGTACAAATAATCCAAAGCCCCCCCAAAAAAAATGATTTGCCGTACCGTCTCTAATAGAGAGAGCATTGGTGCTATTTGAAAAGTCAGGCTGGAGACTTGTTTCCAGGGTTCTGCCAGTACTGTTTCTGTAGCTGTTCACCAGCCACCAGCATGAGAGCTGCAGGGAGTGAGGTTGATTGATATTCTCTACCACCTTGTGGAGAGATGCTGGTCTGCGCTCCCCGGTCGGTATACACAGTTTGAGATGCAATCTTAGCACTTGGAGCAGCGCAAAGCCACACCTTGTCATTCTGTGCCCAGGAAACTGGTGTTCCACAACTGCGGATACAATTTATGTATTGTTTTTATCACATTTACAAAAAGACTGTAATATTTCTTATTTATCATTCAGCGATGCTTTCGAATTACAACAGCAGAAATCGCATTCCAGGAGATGAGGTAATGTCATTAATGCAGTGAAATTCAAGTTATTGAATATCGGATAATTGAATAGTTTGGTTTATTGATTAGCATTTAGAAATCCCAAACCATTGGATGCCTGATCTAAGAATATAGATTGATAAATTGAATACTATTTATTAAATAATTTTCCTTGTGTCCATTCATATAAAAAACAATTAATTTGAGTCTGAATAAACTCATAGACCCAAATCGCTATCTTCTGCAGTACAGCATGCTCCTTCCCCCTTTCCTCCTTCCCCCTCTCCTTCCCCGTCCCCTCGCCTTGCTCCCTATTTGCTGGCGAAGAGTTGGTTGGCCATGTGTGAGTGAGGACATGTCTAATTGGTGAGGAGAGCATTTCGGGGTATGGTGTGATTGGAGGCCGAGTGGCTCAAGCTCTGGGAGATGAGTCTGTCTCCTATATTTAGTCTGATTATATGAATAGTTTGGTTTATTGAATAATTTTCACTGTCAAATTGACTATTCAATTAAAAAAAATTCACAGTATATGGTACTAAGTATTTTAGTATCCTAGAATTTCTGAATGTAAACTGAATAAGTAAATTATGTTGCTGTAATTTAGTCCCTGTGATGTCCACTATTGTTGGCTTCCAACATTACTCCTCAATCATCTCACCTTCATGGCAAGAATGGAGAAGGGAAGTTAGATATCTCTCAGATATATCTTAGAATAGCCCCAGGATGAATTATTGATCTATGACAAGGTTTTTAAATCTTTTAAATACTTTTGGCTTTACTGCTTACAAGTAGTAAGTACACTGCTCCAAGTCCTACTTTCACATAGATGTGTGTAAGTGATCCTGATCACCTGTAAAATAACAGGGTTTGACAGTCACAGGCTCTAATCCATTCTTTGACTTTGAACTTTACTATCGTTGTTAAGCATGCCCGCAGAATCCTTCAGTTGGATTACAAAATCGTAATTGCCTCTCCGAATTGTATTTTATACAGTACAATACCATACAATGTATTTTTTTCTGGAACCAAATATCAGATTTCACCATTTAGCCTCTAACTTCTCCACATCTAAACGCTGCAATGTAAAGACTGCTGTACATTACAGAAACCTTTATACACTTGCTGTATAGTTTGTTGTGCCAGACTCTTGAATAGTTTTCTCTTTCCCTCTCTTAACGGGTATTCCTTGTAAGATGTGGCTTGAAAAAAAATTGTTCATTTTGAGTCTGCACTGAAAACTAAAACCATGCTAAAAGAGGCCTGTCAATCAACGTGACAATTTAGTCCCATGATTTTTCGGCTACCAAACCACATTCACCAGCTGTTTTATGAATTTATTTAAGTGACATGAGTTAAAGTTTTGATTCGGTTTTGATTTGAATTTTGGCATATGGAATGAATTGTTTGCTTAAAAAAAGACTTGATGAGAAAAAAAATGTATGATTGCGCTGACTGTTTGCAACATATTTTACTGTGTGAAATTCATGTGAGTGAACTGTAGCTTATAATAATAATAATAACATTAATGCTCCTTGCATTTGGTATGGTGCCTTGTGCATTTTTGAGATGTTTCAAAGCACTTCACAGGATATAGTGTAAAGCGGATTTACTCTATATTTTGTGAGCAAAACGTAGCAGCCAATTGCGCACATCAGTGTTCCACAAACAACCATAGAGTGAGTGACCAATTTTACTTGGGGGGATTGTTGGCCAGAACACCAGGAGAAACACCCTTCTCTTATTGAATAGTGCCATGGGATCTTTAACGTCTACCTGAGCAGGCAGACAGGATCTCGGTTTGAATTCTCATCCAGAGAACGGCACCTCTGACAATGCAGCACACCCCTAACACTGCATTGGAGCGTGAGCTTAAACTATGTAATTCCAAATCCACAACTTCTGACTCAGAGGCAACAGTGCTACCACAGCACCAGGCTGACCATCAAATATAGATCATTTTAATAATTGTAGATTTTTACAGTATTTGGATGTTTTTATACTGCATGTTTTCTAGGGGTTGGGAGAGATATTTTTCAGATCTTTGAAGGAGAATATTGCTTTAAGACTACGTGGTTCAGTGTAAACTTCTTACCTCCCTAATCTCTTCATAAGACTAATATTTTTCATTCCCGTCTGTAAAGAATAACCTTTCCTTTAATGGCTGCTCCGCATTCGAGTGGGCGTTGTGCTATTGTGAGCTCCCAAGACCTGAAGTGGAGTTTATTTGACGAGAACAATGAAATTAATTTCTACGTAGTTTTGATTTACGTTCGTTTCCGAGTTTCACTTCACTTTTCGATGTAAGAGCAAAAACTCAGCAGGTAATAGGTTATTCTGAAACAAAGTAAAGCCTGTTCAGTACTGCTCTAAGAAATGAATTGTATTTCCCACAAACGTATGTATAGAACAGAACACTGCGCTGAATTCCATTGTTCCCCGCGGACGCACTCCCCAAGGAGGATAGTGGTGAAGTCAGCAGAGCATATCCTCTCGATAAATGTAGATCTACTGGTAACTATGGAGCAGCTGTTCAGTACAAGAATATCCTTCACATCCAGAAACTGGTTAAAGAGTCAATGGGGGACCGTATAGTTACAGTCAAGAGTGCGAACGTATTACTTCGAGAGAGAGCACACGCCCTACGAAAATATTCTCTTTAAACTTTAAGATTTGCCAGGAATACTTGTCAACCATAGATCGAATCAGCAGTGGCAACGTGAGAAGTACAGTATCGCTGTTGCAAGATGTGCACCTTAGGCCACCTTAGGTGGGTGATGTTTATCCAGCCCGAGACCAATTTCAACATTCCAATTTCCCTTCCTCCCACTCCCTTCCTCCCTCCCTCCTTCCCTCCCTTCCTCCCTGGTGAACGTCTTCCCATGGCAGCGGCAGGAACCCAAGGTTGAGAGAGGGGGCGGGAGAGAAAGAGTGATTGAGAGAGTGTAATAGTTGAGAACTCCAGTTATGTTCAAGGACTCTCGCATGGTAGAATTGTAGATGTTCCTGATAACCCCCAAACATCCCTAGTTGTGATATAATTGAAGAATCTCTCCAACTCCAAACTTAACCAATGTGGATATCTAATCTAATATTCTGTAGCTGTCAGTGAATGTCTCTTCCAGTTTATTCTGTGTGGTCAGGTTTCCCTCTCCTGCTGCAGTCAATGATGGTTGTCTTGCTCACTTAAACCATGATTCCAGTGGACGGAATAATGGAGCAGGAAAAACTCGTAACTGTGCACTTTGAGGCCGGCTTCAGGGACATAAAGCGGGTTGTGAGGGCATTCAGGACCATGCTGGGACCAGCAAAACAGGAGAAGGGAAAGGCTTGCCAGGACTCTTAAAACCCACTGAAGCAATCACAAAAGAAACGCCCAAGGAAATATGTAGTGTATGTCAATAGATCTTTCAGTTATAAAACATTGACACATTTGGCTAGATCTCATGGACTGTAACAATCATGGGGTCTGTTTCCTTCTGATATTATGCATATTGTTTACACGTGTCTAATGAGCAGATCAAACTGAAGAAACCTAATGACTTGCAACTTAATTTCATAGCATCATAGAATCGTACAGCACAGAAGGAGGCCATTCGGCCCATCGTGTCTGTGCCAGCTCTTTGAAAAGAGCTACCCAAATCAATCCCCTTCCCTCGTTCTCTCCCCATAGCCCTGCAGATTTATCCTCCCCAAATAATTATCGACTTCTCTCTTGAAAGTTGTTATCGAATCGGCTTCCACCGCCCTTTCAGGCCATGCATTCCAGATCCAAACTCGCAGTGTGAAAAAATTTCTCCTCACCTCCCTTCTGTTTCATCAACTATTTTAAATCAGTGTCCTCGGGTCACCGACCCACCCGCCAGTGGAAATAGTCTCTCCTTGTTCACCCTATCGAATCCCCTCATAATTTTGAAAATTTCTATGAAGTCTCCTCTTAACCTTCTCTGCTCCAATTTGCCTCTATTAAAACCTCAGAACACTTTCTTTTATCTGCCTCCTCTGTTATTTTAAGGTTTTTTTCCAAAAAAATCAGACCTTTCCGATTAGTGTATCACCTTCTAATTGGAGCTGCCATCTTAGAACCATTCATAAAAGTAGGAGATAGTTTCTGCCTTCAGATTGGCTCTCAAAGCATACCCTCACCCCATCGCTCTTGTATGCTTCACTGGAGCATCGGTGTTGTTGTTTGGCTGAGTGAAGAAACGTCATGTTTCAGTGCTCAACCTCAAACAGCACATAAGTCCTTAGGAGGCCATTTAAACAGTTCAAGCTGTAATTACTGTTGGGATGGTAACATTTCAAACTTTTTTATTGAAAGCTAGGAAAGTTAGAATTTAAAAAAAATTATACCCATAGATATTGATTAATTTGATTATATTCTGTGAAGCGCTTTGAGACGTCTTAAAGACGTGGTAAGGCGCTATATCAAATGCATGGATTATTATTATATTCATCGTTCTCCGACAAATGCAGAAAGATCACATTTTATAGCTATATTCTTCAGAGTTCCTTCAATTTCCGATTTGAAAGCAATACCCACAATCTTTTTACAAAACAAATTGCAAAATTCCTGCAAAAGTTTGGAACTTATTTGGACCAAAATAATATTTTTAGGTTATAATTTTAATTTCCGATATCATTGCAATGTTTGCCATTTATTGATTATAACCCCTCTCCAGAGAGATACCAGGGACATCGTCCTGATGTGAAAGGCGCTATACAATTGTAATTTGTTGTTGTTTTCTCTCCTCATTTTGCAATAATTCACCCGTTCCCACTGTTTAAATCCTCTGGACATGTGAGCTACCATCAGGCTTCTATAAATGACAGTGTTATTGGCTGCTCAGAAGCTCAAGAGCGTTATCTGTTGGTCTGCCTTTAGGTTTGCTCTCCTCATTGGGGAGATAACTTCATAGCCGTTGCTCAGTGTAAAAATATGGGTTTGAATCTGGATCTGAACTAATTGTAATGAGCTCGATGGATGAACATACTGTACTATTTCTCAATAAAGCTTTTGAAAAGCATAGCAGTACTTACAACTTGAAACACCGGAGACGACATTTTTCAATCGCATTAGCTTCACAGACGACTTAAATAGGGTTTGTTTGATGCTATAAAGTCCTATTATTTTTAAAAACGTGATCTTCTGTTTAACGGGATTTGGGATATTGTAGAAAACACCACAGAAGTGATGTGAAAGCTGCCTCAATGATGGTTGGGGTGAGAGAAATAGCGCTTCCCATACTTTTAACAGTGCCCACTAAAAACAAATAAAATTAATTTGAAACAGATTTCTATCATAGTTGACTATTAACCTCCAATTGCCCAATTTTTGAATATTAATTTTGTTCTTGAGGAAGAACCCACTCGTGTATTAAATGTGCTTTTCCAGTTTTTTCTTTTCTGTAGTTCTTTATTTAAAAGTAAAAACAATGAGATTGCTGATTCGTAAATAGTATTTACTATTAGTATACAAAAATACTTTGTATAAAGCATAATGATTGGTAGTTCAAGAGTACATGTGTGAACAGGTCTATTTATTGCAGGTGATGCTTTGTATTTACCAGCTTCCAATCATCTTCCAACCATTGTGCTTCTTTTTTTAAAAAAAAGTAATACTCCCTGTTTTTTTTTAAAAAAGGGTTTCATTAAATATGCACTTGAACATCTTATTGTGAGTTCAAAACGTCCTTAGATTTTGTATCATAAAGCCACTTCCGTGGCATATTTTATATATAATATAAAATCCATGTCAGCAAATTCATAGTAAGAGGTCATTTAGGCAGCGTTAAAAAGGGCACATCACAGGAAAAGGGAGAAAAAAATCTTGTCATCCATATTTTAATTAGAGTCTAAAATTAATGCTATTCTTGGGCCCTTGAGGCTGTTTGCTGTCCCTCTGAGGTGCCGGTTTGTATCTTTCAGCTGCCATCCAGTTGACTAACAAAAGGGTCCCTGTGGGATTAGAGGAGAAAACCATAGCAGATGAATTTATCAACTGTGTAGGTGGTAGATGAGAAGGACGTGATTACTTACAGCAAAAACATTGACCAGGCAATGAATGTGCTGCTTCCAGTTAGAGTAGGTGTGTGCTTTTTTTTTTGTTTGGTGCGTGTCTTGAAAAAAGTTACTGTTTCGGAGACTTGTATTGTCACTTTCCAGTTAGCCTCCGAAGATAAGTCTTCCCACAGAAATAATTAAGGGTGCATCGTTTATGAATATTTATTTTCTTCCAATAAATCTGGACGAGAAAAACAGGAGTAAGAACCTAAAATCCCAAACGATGAGCATTTGGATTTGCATCATCCGAATTTAGCGTATAAATCAAAGGGGGACGCCATCTGAATTAACAGTGTTAATCTGAGGGGAGGGGCACCACCTGAATTAAGAGTATAATTTAGTTTTATACAATGATTCTCACATTGGGAGAACGTCCCACAAAGCGCTTCACAGTGTTAAATGGGCACCCGAGCTGGGAGCCAAGGGTGTGTGTGTTTGTGGGGGGGAGACGGGGGAAAATTACGAAAAGCGTAGTCAAAGAGGCACGTTTTGAGAGATCCGTCTTGAAAGCGGGGCAGAATGACTGAGAGCCTACTTGCCGATGGTGGGGTGGACAGGGCAGGGGAGGTGAAGTAGACCAGTGTTTACCGAGCAAAGGAGGTGGCCTGGATGGTGAGATTGGAGGATGGCATAGAAGTGGAATCGGGTGAATTAGAAGGGCATCAAGACAAAACAGAAAGAGAAAACTGCATACCTGAGTTTTCTCCTGTTTGGCCGCCAATAACCACAACAACTTGCATTTATATAGCGCCCTTCGCACGGGGTAGCGTCCTGGAGCGCCGATGCTACAAACCCACAAGACAGATGTTTGCTATGTTGTGAATGGGATTGTGTGATGCATGAGTGGAGTCACTTTCTTAAAAGAGAAAAAATGATCAGATTTGGGTGGAATTTCCGCTTCTCAAATCCGTTTGAACCATTAACTGATGGATTTTAAAATTGCCCACAATTATTCAGTTTTATAGATTATGTCTGAACGCGTTAAATTATTCTATTAATATATTGTGAAATTAGATATTTGACCATGGTTATCAAGGAGATGGTTGACTGTTGTGTGTGTTAAAGATAGTCATAGCAATAGCAACATTCTGATAACAGCTGTTCCTTTTGAGGGGTTTTTGCCAGGAAGTACAAGAGTGTTCATAAATAGACCCTCATTTGCATGTTGGAAAACTGTTAATTGTGTATGAATGCAACAGGTATATGTTTTTTTTGAGAACTATAAATAGAACACGAATAACAATTCTGTCAAAACATCTATTGCAAGGGGATGTTACATTAGCAGGAAATGAATGTATTATTTCAAAAGAAGCACTCTTGCAAAGAGAAAGGTACAAATTGTATGAAACAATTTTAACGGTTTGATCTTTCACCTGGTTCAACTTAGCACATTGTTGCTTAAAAGATGACAAAACAAAAGATATGGGTAGTGTGTCTGCTTGGAGCGTTTTTTTGACAATCTTGGATGGCTTTCCAAAAATGTCATTTTTAAAGCATTTGATATCAGTTTAGTCGGGAGGACATCCCAGCATGTTGGGACACCCTCCCGACGTGAAAGGTGCTATACAAATATAATTTTGTATCGTATTATATTATTCCGGTATTATTCAATACTTTTCACTGGTACAGAATGTCATCGCGGATACTTTGAGTAGGTCCAGCGACACAAATGAAATTCAGCCAGAGCCGTTCACATCAATTCTGGCTGTTACCTACAAACAGATCTTTTGGCAGTCTTATAGAACAAGAGAACACTGAGGATTTTACTACAAGGCAAGTGATTGCTCTCTCAATCTCCGGTTAGGGGTGCTTCCTGGATACCTTCTCATTTTGTTTTCTTTCATTCAAGATTTGAATCAGCACTAATGTTAGTTCATCCACACTTACTTCATGTCACTTGTTCCTCGGAGGCGTTGGAACTTCAAACGATGCTCCCCTCTTTGCCGTTTCTAGCCCTTTGGTCTACTCGTCTAGGCATTGATACCAACAATTGCACTCAGCAAACTCTGGGCGCTTGGTATGCTCACAAATCTCTGTTTGACTATTAGTCAGTGCCAATCAACGTACAACAAATTACATTTGGAAAGCGTCTTTCACGTCGGGAGGACGTCCCAAGCCGCTGTACAGTCGGGGGGAATCAGGACCCAAGCGTGGAGGGGTGGGGGGGCACAATGTATTCAGAGAAATACAGGCCTCTAGTGCTCTGTCCTGGAGGAAGGTTCTGAAACGTTTTCATCCATCAAGTTGTAAGTTAGAGTTAAGAAAGCAATTGCCTGCCCAGTGATGAAGTAAATGTTGAATTTGTTTTTCAATTCTAAACACTCTTACATTGAATTTTAAACACATCACTGCTTGATGAAGTATCTTTGCAATCGGAGGACATTACAGCAATAATGATCTCTTACTTCTATGTAAGTTACGGAATGAATTTCCAATGGAAGTTTCTGTTTTTTCATTTCTTTTACAGAATTGGTATAAATTGCATTCCACTGTGCTGTAAAATGAATTTACTTTGCTGTTTCACATGACAGTCTATTTGGGCAGAATTTATTTTTGACTAAATACAAAGATTGTGGGGTTAGGCTCTGAGATTATATCACCAGACTAGTAGTATAGTAGCATTTACGGCTTAATATTTTTTTGCTGAACAAGCCAGCATTATAACCCAAAATATAACACAATCTGAGATTTATTGAAATGTAGCAACAGTTAGGAGGTAGAGATAGCATTATACAAACCCATCTTTGCTAAAATTTATTACACCTTTAGAACAAAAAACAGAAATATAATGGTTACTATTTTTCAGATTTCAATGTTTTATTTTTGCAGAGGTACCATGGCAGATGGTGACAGTTTATACACCAAGTTACAATCAAATTAATTTTATTTCCTATGAAAGGCAATACACTAACTTGTATGTTGTGTCATGAAAATGAAACCTGACTTGTGATTTTTTGGGAACCTGCATAAAGAGCAATCCTCATAGTGTAGTGAACTATCAAGATAGAAAATAGTACCAGAGAAGGTGATGATAATAATAATAATCCTCGCATTTGATATAGCGCCTTATCACATCTTCGAGATGTCTCAAAGCGCTTCGCAGAATATACTGTAAAGTGAATTAACTGTATGTTTTGTGGGTGAATTGCAGCAGCAAATTGCACACAGCAGTGTCCCACAAACAGTTTTGGATTGAGTGGCCAAATTATTAGTTATTTATTATTTTGTTTATTTATTTTTTGAAGGGATTATTACCCCCTGGAAAAGCAATCCGACAATTGACTAACAACAGGGACCCTACTTACTGCTAGGTGAACAGAGGCGTGTGGAGTAAAGAAATTTGCCCAACGTTTTGCCCTGTCAGGAATTGAACCCAGGTCATTTCGCTTGTGAAGCAAGTGCTCTAACCACTAAGCTACAGGACTCCACTAAAATGTGCCTCTCAACAGCACCAATCAACTCTTTGAACAAGGTGAGGGTTAAGAGTGCTTGACTGGAGAAAAGCAAATTTCAAAGAGATGAAGAGGGAGTTAGCATTGTGAAATTGGACATAAAACAGCTGCAAATGGGACATAAAACAGCTGATCAGCCATGGGATTTACTTAAAGTTGAAGTGCAAAGCAAGTAGATTCCAACAAGGTATAATGAAAGGTGGGGAGGTTGGTAGGAGACAGCAGGCGGACTTAAATAAAGTCCTATGAGCGCAATGGGAAGACCTATTTAATGAAACAAAATATGAGGTGATTTGTTTTGGAAGGAAAAAGTGAGGAAGGGAGTATATGTTGAATGACAGTATCTTGCAAGCAGTAGAAGGGAAAAGGGTATGCAGGCACATAAGTCCTTGAAACTGGCAGCACAAATGGAAAGAGCTGTGAAAAAAGCTAATTGCGTTCTGAGTTTTCTACACAGTGGCATAAGGTACAGAAGCAAAGGAATAATTGCTAAGTTTATACAAATCATTGGTTAGCCCAGGGGTGGCCAGTCTTTTTGGTCGGACAACAAAATAAATATTCTTGATTGAATATTTCTTGATTATGCCACAAATCAAGAAATATTCAATCAAGAAAAAAGCTAGAAACGCACTACCGATCGAACACGGACGTAGCCTCGTGTGAATATTTGGTGGGGAGTGGGCGGGGGTTGGTTCTTGATGGCCCTGTGGGCTACAGTTTATCCAACACTGGTTTGGACTAAAACTGGAGCACTGTGTCCACTTTTGGGTACCTCACTTCATAAGTCCCAAAGCGCTTCACAGAATATACTGTAAAGTGAATTGACTGTATATTTTGTAGGCAAAACACGGCAGCCAATTGCGCACAGCAGCGTCCCCACAAACAGCCATAGATTGATTGACCAAATTATTATTGTTATTTTTTTGGAAGGGATTATTACCCCCGGAAATGCGAGCCGCTAATCGACTAACAACCGGGTTCCTATTTACTGCTAGGTGAACAGAGGTGTGTGGAATAAGGAAACTTGCCTAACGTTTCTTTCTGTCCGGGTATCGAAGCCCAGGTCTTCTCGCTTGCAAGGCAAGTGCTCTAACCAATAGGCTGAAGGACTCCATATAAATGGGAAAAACGAGGCCTGCTTTCTTTTACCTTTTTGAGTTGAGTGGCTAAGTATTGCGATCTTTTACAAGAGGACATTGCTTTCCTTACATCATTCACCACAGTAAATACTTTGCAATAAATGATAGGAATGAGATGGTTTTTATGATTTGCAGATGCCACGCAATAATATACAAATTGGTAGGGACTGAGTCGGAAATTGTTTGCAGAATCTACTGATTTAAGCAAGTAACCTTTTAAAAACTTGTATATTAGTTTGGTGATTCTATCAGCACTTTTTGTTTTTGAAGTTGCAATGTAATAAGTAAACACTACCCACAATTTAGGAAAATATTGCTAGTTGCAATATAATATGTAATACTCTACACATTGCACTCAAATGTGTAAATGAACCATACTACATGGATAATTCTCCTGAGTAAGATTGATGGGTAGTTCTTCTCTGTTTTATGAAGTGCTGTATGTTTCTTAAAATGTCATTATAAAACTGAAATTCAGTAAAAAGGTTTTTCGCACTTCCTGATCCATTTGGTTACGGCTGATATTTTTCTGTCGTCTCCGTAAATCAGAGCTTGTACTTATCCTAAAGGACAATATGAAGAGTTCATTATCTCAAGATTCAGAGAAGCTTCCTTTTAAAAATTTAAGCTGACTTAAGAAATTTAAGACTGCTTAACTTTCCTTTTTCAACATAAATTTTTTGTGGTCTTTGTGAAAGTGCATGGATTTTACGGAGTCATACATAACCCATATTGTAATCGCTTTAAAATTCTCTGACAAGAGTGATGACACTGAGTAAATAAATCCCCATATTAGAAAATAAAAACATTCCTCTGCCTTCCACCCTTATAGAACTGAATGTAATACTAAATCCACTTAATAGTTGCACCGCTGAACAATTTCTTAACTATGTGAAAAGCATTTGGGTGTAGTTTGATCCAAAAGAGATGAATTTCAATGCACAAGTGAATTGAATTTTCAACAGTATCATTTTTGTTAATACTACATCTTGGAAATTATTTGCAGATTAAATAAATTTCTGATTCGATTTTGCATCATGCATTACATTTTCCGAAAGGTTATTGGGCTTCCCCTCAATCTTTAACAAATGTTGAGATTTTACTTTTACATTAGTTCATCTTAGCTTGATGATAATTGATTCCTAAAATTATAATCATAATCCCTTGTCTTTGATATGGTGCTTATAATGTCAAATACATCAATGTTACAACAATGTCTTTGTGAAGTGTAGGGACTGTGTATTTGCAGACAATACAAGCATGTATTTAAACACTGTAGTGACAATGTTCCTTTGGTCACGTCATCTGCTGTATCTGATGACATTATAGATTCTAATAGGGCCTTATTTTTTCTGCCACGATGTATACAGTATAAACTACTTCTATCGTTAATTGACCATCATGTTCATCTCCACAGCTTTGAGGACCACGAGAACACAATGAATATTCTGCTTAAAATTACTTTGCTTCTGTACTGTTATGAACAAACCTTAAGATGCCGATGAAGGTATTAATAATAATCCTTACATTTAAAATAGCACCTTTCACATTTGACAGTCATCTCGAAGCACTTCATAGCTGTAAAGTGGAGTGACTCTGTGTTTTATGGGCAAATGCGACAGCCAATTCGCACACAGCAATGTCCCATAAACAGCTTGAGGTGAATGACTGATTTTATTTTGGGGCACTTTTAGCCACTGGGAGAAATTCCCTTATCTTTCGAATAGTGCCATGGGATCTTTAACGTCCACCTGAACAGGCAGGCGGGACCTTAGTTTAACATCTCATCTGAAGGCGTCACCTCCAACAATGCAGCACAAGCCCAGCACTGCATTGGAGCATCATCTTAGACGATATAAGTTCCAGTTCCTGACATGGAGCTTGAGCCCACGGTGTCCTGACTCGGAGGCAAGGGTGCTGTCAACTGAACATGGCTGATGCTTAACTGTTTGTAATTACTTCTCATAGTTGATTTCTAGAGTTGGGTATGAAATGTCGCTGGGTTAGTCGCCACGTTTGCCTAAAGAACGATGCTCCCTTCTTAACTTGATCAGTTTATATTTTGATACAGTTTGATTTGAAAGGACCTACGTAAATGCTAGTTGTCTTTGGTTGATTATGGTGCACCTGATCTCAATGCTTGTTCGTTTTATTATCACCACAGTTCCTTAAAGGGTTACAGCACGAATGTGACTACACCATGAGATAAGAGTACTGCGAATGTTGGTGTCATTTGCATGCCTTTTAACTCCAGTTTGGTTAACATTTATTGCATTCATTTTCTGAGTTCTGATCGGGCCGTTTCCAACAAGCATATTCTCCTACCGGAAAGTTTATACAATGATACTAAACATGTTAGAATTTCTTGCAAACAATGAAAAATAAACACAAGGAGCCCACGTCATAAGCGCTGTCCGCTGTGTACAATGATTCAGTGGCCGTGTTTTAAATTTTAAGGGCGGAGGGAAAAAAATGGCCAACTTCTCTGGGCTATTGATGTCCGATATCACTCACTGCACAGGAAGTACCTCTGTGTCACTTGTTTGTAACTTGGAGGCAGTGCTTGCTATGCATAGGGTGCATCCACAGTGTGCAGGAAATGCCATCGGTGGCGATCTGTCAGCCCTAAAGGTCAGACATTTTTTTTTAATGTGGGAAGCCAGCTAGTCAGTGTAGGAGTGCGTTCTGCTTTATCCAATTGGTATAGTAAGTGTGAGGCAGTATCAAGTCAAAAGTGCTATGATGCTATGATGTATCTGGTTATTAATGAACGGAAGTGATGGAAATTATGCCCCTAAGAGCAGTCAGTACTGATGATGGGGCGGGGGAGGAAGACATCAGTGAGACTAATCTTTCACTATTCTCTCTCTCAAAGCATGAAATCATTCAGCTAAAAAAAAAGTTTATTTTAGCTCAAACGCATCTTATTTAATGTAGAGGTTTTTTTCGTCTTCTTGATTTCTCAACCATATCAACCCAAGTATAAGCGAGCCAACACTTAAGTTTAGGGGCATTAATGAAGAGAAGACAGTGACCCCGGTAAAGGAAAGTACAATGGTGCTGAGCTAGGATGTTGGGTCCTTATTGAAGGCTCGCTACATCAGACTCCAAGAACTGGTAGGTATAAAATTGAAACGGAGTCTTCCATTTTATATATTGGCATAAACTTCAGGAACCAAATTAAAATTTGCATTATATTTGGCACATGATATGAATTGAAAATGTCTAGCAGTGGAACGGACCTGAAACTGCATAAGTCTAAGGCAAGTACTAACCAGAGCAATTTCAACACACAGTAAATTTGAAAATCCTTCGAAGGAACTTCTAGAATGTTATTTTCTCAACAACTTTCACCCCACCAATTTTCTCCCCTCTTTGCCTCTCCTAAATATGTTTTGACCCATTTTTCCTAATATTGGGGTGTGGGTTCACAGATGCCTTCTGGTACCCTACACAAGTGATTACTGTGTTCTCCAGGTGAGAGCTTTGACGGTGTTGAGATGCAGAGGAAGGTAATCACAGGTGGTTGGGGATTGAGAACAGGAACCCTGATTATCTTTCTCATTCGCTAAAACCAGGCTGTTGAAGCTAATTGCTGTGCCATTACCACTGTCACTGGCTGAGATCAAGCTAACTCGGTTCAGTGTATGGCCTCAGCTATTCATTGGATAACCCTGGTGTACTATTCAAATTACCTGATGGACTGGATTTGTTTCTCATATTAGCCTCTAAAAATATGTGGGTTATTTTAGTAATTAGGCTTATTTTGAATGTCCTAAAGCATTACTGTTCTCAGTAAAGACCTGGTTGCAGATTTGATTTTTGATACTTGAATCTAAATTTTATGACTGCGAAATATCCTCTTTACTAAACAAAATAGGCAAAATACTACTAAATGTAATTTTGCAGTTTAAAAATCACAGTTCAAATGCTGTTTGTCTTTTGGGGAGTGCTTCTGGTCAATTGGAGTAATTCATATTTGATACTTTAGGAATTTCTAAATTGAAACCTCGTGTTAGACAGACCCCCCCCCCCCCCCCACCCCATTCTTGATAACCCACTGATATGAACGTGTTGAGACACTGTGGGTAAGTACCTTTGCTTCTGGAGATGCAGGATTTTGCTTCCACCTAAATTTGAAGTGTCGCTGTTTATGCTACAAGTTAATGCTACATTCACTACTATTGAGTTCAGAAAATGTCAAAGCACACCTAATTTTTTCACCCATGAGTGCATCATAGTATCCTTGTTCAATACTTATCACAAATCTACACTATAGTGATAACTCGTGATGAATTTTGAATGAATATCAATCGACGTCAAAGCAGGATTTCTGAAATGTTTAAAGAGAATTGAATATTCGCATATGGTTTCATTACATTTCAAAGACTCATTCCAAAAAGTCGCCATTAAAAATGAATCGGTTGAAACGATTTTAAAAATATAAAAGTTATAAATAATTGCCGCCCCTGTGATGGTGTGGTTTTCGTCCAGGTGGCTGTTGAAGTCTTATGGGAACTGATATCCTGGAAGGAGACTCTTATCTTTCATGAACTGGTGTTTGTAAATGGACATGACATAACAAGATGCACATGGGATCTTAGTTTCACTTCCTTTAAAAGGGAGAAAGGGGAAGTCACTTTAAAACACTACAGAAAGACACACTGCGTAGATATGCAGTGACTGAATTATTTAAAGCTAACTTCAATAGAAATAGTATTTTCTAAAGATAAGTTATTGTTGCCCCACATCTGCTAGGGGGTCTTAACCTGAGTTGAAATGGGCATGAGTAACTTATGTTTCTACAGTGAATGCTAACATTAGGCATTTCATTGTTGGCAATAAATAACTTTCCCTCTGGACCGATGTCGTAGCTATAAGGGAAATTTTTATAGGGTTTGTAGATCCTTGTAAAAAGAATGTTCTATTGCACTCAGAAGTATGTGCGCATTCATTAGGATGGTCTGTAAAAGTATGAGATTAGAAAAAGTTGATCATGGAGATACTGGTACTATTTTACCACAAATATTAATGGCATTAAAAACATAATAGTTAACCCTTGTGGTTTATGTAGTTCATTCATTTTTTATGTTGTAGTAATTGACTTTACTGGGAAAATCAGTGGTTAAGTGGGACAGATGTGATGCGTAACAACTTGTTTATGTATTCAGCTGAGAAATAATATTGTGTTTAATGTGTAAAATACCATGAAATAAGATAACTATTGGGTTGTTAAGTTAACTATCAATCAGTCCAATCTGCAGTCAATTAAGCCAACAACTTGCACTTATATATTGTCTTTCATGTAGAATGAATGAAGCGCTGCACAATTATAATGGGGAATACGGTGAAAGGAGTTTGTGATGTTTCCCAAACACACAATTGAATGTTTTAGGAAGGATTTGAAGGCAAGGGGAGAAGAAGTGAGGTGAAAATTTTCAGAGGTGTTGTGGATGACGGCTAGGCTTCAGCTACCAATGTTGAGGCAGAGGAAGTGAGGAATGAATGAGTAACAAACCAGAATAAGAGTACAGGCAAGAGGTTTGGGATTGAAGAGATTTCAGAAGATTGAGACTTAGTTTTGAAGGGCCTAACAAGGAAGAGACTGTGAGTTGCAAAGTTTTGGGTAAGATGTAACTTGTCCGTGATGACTAGAGCATTTACAAAATCTACTCTTGACCTGGAGTGGTTAAAGGTTTCAGCAGCAGAGAGCGGAGATGGGGGTGGGCATATACAGGCAAGGTTCAGAAAATGGAAAAATGCTGTTTTAGCATTAGACCCAATGTCAGACTTAAGGGATAACTGAGTCAAGCTGAATGCCCAGCCGAAATAATGCTCCCGGGGCTGATTAAACCTGAATGAAGTTGAGTAGGGGCAAGAGTCCGAGATGGTTAATTATTGGAAGAAGTGAAAAAGATGGCTTTGTTTTTTTTTGTCATTCAGACTACTCTAAGCTCACAGTCCAGGCTGACACGTCAATGCAATGCTGAGAAAGCCTCACATTACCAGTTTCCTGCCCTTCAGATGAGACATTACGTCCATCTGCCCGTTCAGGTGGACGTTAAAGATCCCATGGTACTATTCGAAAAGAAAAGCGAATTTCTCCCAGTATCCTGGCCAACAATTCTCCCGATTTTTTTTAAAAAAAGGTAATTCATGGTTATTTGTTGGGCACTGTTCTTCATAAATTGGCTGCTACCTTGGCCTAAGTTACAAATACGGTCACTGTACTTCACAGTAAATTCTATCAAGTACTTTTGAGACATCCTCCCAATGTGATAGGTAATATGTCAAAAATGCAATGATTATTACTATTAATTATTCTAAAGTGCTTTATCAAATGCAAAGATTATTTGGCTATTGGGTTTCGTCCACAAAATATGCAGTCAATTCACTTTACAATGTACTCTGTGAAGCGCTTTAAGGTGTCTCAATGACGTGATAAAACTCTCTAACAAATGCAAGAATTATTATATATTACCTCATCCCAGTGCTATTGCATCATATTTGAAGTGGTAAATCATATCAAAATCTAATTCTCCTCTTACCCAACATTTACATGTGCACATTTTTATGCAGGGCCTGATAGTGATCAATCACACGAGGCCTGACTTTGATTTTTTTCCCCCCTCCAATCAAGTTTTTTTAAAAAAAAAGAAATATTGGTGAGTGAGGTTAGACCCTGCTCAACTCCATTAACCCAATTAGATCGAATCACGTTCCACTTAGGGAACAAGGGATGTCCCCCACAGACGAACCCCAATCCCCTCCTCATATGCTTCTCGGCCCCAAATTGTCAAAGGACAATGCAGACCTGATAGTTGTCTTCACAACCACCCGAGCAGGTCAAGTGAAGGGATGGCCTCTCGGGCAGGACAAGCCTGGCCCGAGCCCAGCGACCAGGTGCTCAAGTGAGCTCTGTATTCCAGTGTCTCCACTTTCTCTGCGTGAGGACAGGTCACACTCCGCAGATCGGAAGGACTGCAATTCCAATCCCAGGTACAGAGACCAATTGTAGCATCCCGAATGCTGCCATGGCTGAGATTACTTATAACTCAGCACAGGTAAGGGTTTGAACCAACAATCTTCTGATCTCTATGGATTTGTACAGCAAAAGGCCTTTACCCATTATGCTAGGGAACTTGTTGAACATCTTAAAATGTCTGAGCTAACCTACTTTCTTGGAGCTCCAGAGTTTCCTTGACAAATCGACTTTCTGCCTTATATCTGTCAACATAGTTATTGTAATTTTTTTTTATTGTCACCTCCTTGCTTTCCAATTAAATTTTAACAAATGTATTACCAGCTTCTTAAGAAGTGGGGGGGAATGAAAAAGGATTAAATGCAAAGAACGTTCGGAGCTTTTGTTGTCTTCTATAAACTTCAAAACATTTTTCAATATCGTGAGATTTGTCCCCTCCTCAGCACAGCCTTTTACCTCACCTGACCTCCTTACACAGAGCAGTGATGCCTGAAAACGTGTAAGAATTTAATAGCGGGTGGAAGGTTTTCGTGTCAAATTCTGTGAAGAAACAAGTAAGAGAGAATAGAAAGGGATTTTTTTTGTTCGAATCGGGTGTAAATTTGTCTAAATTCCAGCTGTTCAGATATAATCGCCTTGGATTAGAGAGTATTGCATCGCTGATAATAGTAATTGGGTTATGTTTTCAATGCTGTATTGTACACAAGCAAGTTTTAAACAGTCGTTGCTAGGTACAAGCAACGACCAAAGGTTCGGTCATGAAATATTTTATTGTGGCTGTGTTATATTCTCAGTATTAAACTCCTTCTGGGTTATGACTTTTTAATCCAATTTTAATCTCTTCCCTTTCTCTTGAAAAGCAATTTAATTGTGTTTTTCTTTGTTCATGGGATTTATAATTTTTGATTTATCCATTCCATGCATAGATTGACTTTTAGTTAACTTTGAAATATTGCTTTTATTCCCACAGTCTCCCGTCTCACGTGAATGTCGTTTTTTTTTTACTTTTGAAAAGAAAAGACAATTCAGCACTTCAAAAACCGACTCCTTCCACAGCTACAATCATTCACTTGGATGCTTATTTCTACTAGATTCTCCACCTCTTTCTCTCCATCCAAGTACGCCCGAATCACTGAAAGGATACAAATAATTTGTTTATTTTTGCAAGATACTTTGAGCGAGAAAAACTAGTTCCAAGGTGGCAGGATTCTTGTCCATTATTTGGTATTCACCCCCTCTCACCTTGTACATCAAAAGTCCTGGGTACTCTCGCTAGAATTCAGAATCCCTCTTGTACTTGATTTCCACTGAGAGAAATCTCGAAGCACTAGCATCCGTAATTTGAGCGCAAGTGGCCTGATAGCACTATACACTGCCAATAGAAATATATTACAGTCCTACCCACTTGTCTGATACTTGCTCATTTTCCATATCCTGCTTATATCAACAAAAAAGTGAAGTACATTAACACTGAAAATTTACCGTCTGCGTCGATGTCAACATAAACCCCAGGACACTATGGCGACAAATTGTTCAGGTTCCTAACCGTATCAAAGGCATTGTTTTCTTACCACTTATGGTGACAATATCCTCTTAAATGACTTATTTACTTACATGGCAATTTTTGTTAATAACTTAATGAAATATTTGTAAATAAGGTAACGAAAATACATGTAAATAAATGTTCAGGAATTTTAATAAACTGTATGGCTATTTTTTAAATAAATCAATGCAAATACGTGTTTCCGAAATTTTGATCACAGAATACCTATTGCCGCTTGTGAGGGCTTAGGTCGACAAAATTTGAATGGCCCTGACATGTCAACATAAGTGGCTAATACTGTACAACCTTTCATTGTACTGTCAAGAAAGGGATAGGTCATCTCCATCCTTTATGTCCATTTGAACAGGCTCCTGTCTGCCTGTTCAGGTGGACATAATGATCCCATGGCATAATTTGAAAACAGAAGGGAGTTTCTCTCTGTTTCCGAGACAACAATTCCCCAAATAGAATTGGTCATTCACTTCATGGCTGTTTGTGGGACATTGTTGTGCGCATATTGGATGTTACGTTTGCCTACAAATGCACAGTAACTCCACTTCACAGTAAATTCTGTAAAGCACTTGGGGACATCCTCCCGATGTGAAAGGCGCTGCACCAAATGCAAGGATTATTATTATCTCCTTCCATTTTTGCCCCAAGGTGGAGCAGCACTAATCATTGACAACCAAATGGCCTGCGTATGAAGGAGATGAGAGGTATGGATTAATCAGATCGAGAATAAATTGGGGAATAAATTTGAGGCAGAAAAGAGGAACACAAAATTTCAAAAAAAATGTGAAAACTCATCAGTTTTCTATATCTAGTCGGTAAAATGTTACTGTAGAAAGGACAATATTGTCACGACAAGGTTTACCTATCATCGGTAACATTGTGATTGATTGTGTTTTTACTCTGTAGGCTGTGAGGTGGCATCCTTTTGTGTCAGAGGACCTGGGGATATCTCTTGTTTCTATAATTTCCTGAATTTTATTTTGTTTCTCTATATGCTTCTATTCCTTTTTTCCTTTTCATGTCCGGCCCGGTCGCTTCTGGAGGTTGTTTCCAAGCTCGTGCTGGGTAGCAATAGTGTGAGGGGTCCAGCCTAGAAAGAAGTTGCTTACTGTTCCTTACTTACCTTCCTCCCCTCCCCCCGGCCCGGTCCCGGGATCCGTTACTGGGAAGCGCTCTGAGACGCCGTCCGGCGTGGAGGGCGCTATATAAACCCAAGTTGTTGTTGTTGTTGTGCACTCATTCATTTGCTCGATTGATTAGAGCACAGTCATTGAATGTTGATCCCGTATCTTGTGTTGCTCTGAAAGTTGTGGCAGAGGCCAGAACATCTAAGGAACAGCTTAATTCTGATTTGGGTTCTCTTTTTATTTGTAAACTCTTTTGATCTGTCATATCAAAATATATCTGACATATCAAAATAACTGATGGCTATTAAATGATTGTGTAGCTGTGCCTGGAATACTGAGTAGCAGGATTATTTCCAGTGTAGTTTCCAGTATATAACACTGTAGTTACATTGGCACGCCGTGAAAGAAATTCGTAGCTATCCTGTACTCTATTACATATAGAGGATTGAGATGACCAATATGGTTTAAAGTGCATCCTGAGGCTGACCTGATAACTTCTGAATAAGGTCAGTGGTTCCAAAAATTCACAAGCAGCAAATGCTCGATAGATTTATGGCATTTGCCGTGAACAGGACATAAATCACATCTCACATTATTTGTTTTATTTACATGATTTCAAATCGGGTAAATAGAAATATTTCCAACACAGGCCATTATTGACCACTGTGCATCTCGCCCCACCCCCCCCCCCCACCTACACCCGGGCTTGCTGTTTAATGGAAATAACATTGTCACATTTGGTGTAAGCAGAAATACCGCAGCTGGGTATAGTTCATTGATCCCAAGGGGATTCTGAGTCATTGTTTTGCGCACGGGTTCCCCAAAAGTGTGAGGGAAAATGACTCATTTCATAAAATGAATATTTCCACAGTAAACTGCAGCTTCCATGATCGTTTATTACTTGGCTCTCGCTGTGACCAGACAGAATAGGAGCGGGGGGTTCAAGGAGGGAGTTTCTCAGGATAAGGGGTTAATAGCTGAACACTCAGTTTCTGATGAGGAGATAATAATAATAATAATATTCCTGGCATTTGCAGATGCCTTACGTTTGCTGAGCAGAGGAGGTGAACAGGAGAATGAAACGGGATCAGCTGTATTACATCACTCTCTATTGCCTTTGCAGAGTCCTTGTGGTGCAGTCAAATGAGCCCTGTAGTATATTTCCAAGTGTCATAACTTTCCTGATTTATCAAAGATTTTCAATATCCCATTTGTCTGGTTTATTGCTGCCTCAACAACAACAGCAGCAGCTTGCATTTATATAGCCCACTTCACACCGTACTGTGTCTCGGAGCGCTTGACAGTGGTGGAGCCCGATGCCTCACTTTGGCCACGGTGACTGACGAACATCTCCAGATTTTTTTGTTCTTCCCAACCTAAGTTCTAGTCCATCCATGGAGTAAATAGTCCTTTTTTTACTATATGTGTGTGTGTATATATATATAGTATATATAATAATCCTTGCATTTGATATAGCGCCTTATTAAGTCTGTGAGACGTCTCAAACCGCTTCACAGGATATACCGTAGAGTGAACTGACTGGATGTTTTGTGGGTGAAACACAGCAGACAATTGCGCACAGCAGTGTCCCACAAACAGTCGTGGATTGAAGTGACCAAATTATTATTTTTGTAATTTTTTTTTGAAGGGATTATTGCCCCCAGTAAAGTGATTCACCAATCGACTAACAACAGGGTTCTTTCTTACTGCTCGATAAACAGAGGCGTGTGGCGTAAGGAATCAAACCCGGGTCCTCTCGCTGCGAGGCGAGTGCTCTAACCACTATGCTACAGGACTCCACTGATTAATGCTCAGCAAATGGCAATGTTTAAATAAGCAAGTTATCCCCTGAAAATAGCTTCAATTGCCAGGCATGACTTGCCATTCTCGGATATGGAAACCACATTTGCTTGTTTTCAGTCTGTCAGAACTTCTTCTGCTGTTGATTGACTCGGTCAAATTTTCTGTCAGCGCCTCACAAATCTCCTGTCTTGTCTAAGTACCCTGGGGTAGAGTTCATCTGTACAGGGGATTTATTGATTTTCAATCCTTTGAGCCAGTCTAGAACATCTCTTTCGCTAATGTCAAAATCCTGGTCGTACAAACAATCTATGGATCTACATTTAGCTTTGAGACGTCTCGAAGACATGATAAGATGCTATATCAGATGCAAGGATTATTATTGTTATATTTAAGTGAAAGCCTTAATTCTTATTATATTCAAGTGATTCTAAGGATTAGCCATGCCTCGGCTAATCAGCTCCTGTTAAGTCAAAGCCCTAATGGGTGGGGTGGTCCTAGCTGGACACGCAGCGGGAAAGCTTGCCAGAGAGTGCTATCAATAGCACCTGTGCGGTTTTTAGCTGGTCAGACACCAGCAGTTACCCCAACATACACTTTGGGGTCCCCAAGCCTTGGTTCTTACCAATCTGGGCCTAATACTTCCCGGAAATAGGTAAGCAGGATGCATCCCTCCAGGGAGAGAGAGCGCATCCCATTCCAACAATCTACCTCTGGGATGTGTAGGTGGGATGCATGGAATTCTCAACTTGGTTTGGAAACTCTTAAGCAACGGCGATGAGCTTCTGCATGCGTCAGACACCCGGCTGACCAAACAAAAACTCCACAAATGAAATGCCCATACTCCAGGTCCACTGATTTTCTCTTTGATTGGGAATATTAACTGTTAACGTTTGAAAATTTTTTGTAGGAGCATAATTTACCCTGTAGGCCTCTTTCATTGTAAATGGAGGATTGCTCTGGGGTCCTAATTCGTGTACAGCATTGTAGCAGGACAAGATCATCTGGCTCTTGCTATGCAATAGCAGGCAAAGGCTTTTAAATTACCTCATCCCAGTGATTTCTCCAACCACCCAACACCTTCCACTGGACATAAATCTTGTATATGTATGTGGAAGAAAATTTGCATGCAGAGAATGAGGAAAAACCCAGCAAAAATGTAAGTAAGGTGGCTCTTTTGTGTAGAACTTCAGCAACGTAATATCACAAAGAGTGCTTTCCGCAGAAACCGTTCCCATTCATACCACTGTGAGGAATGTTTCAATCGGCTCGTTCTATTCAAAGAGTCTGCGAGTAGGCTGCTCCTCGCTAGCATTTTTAAAGCATTAAAATACAGTAAAAAAAAGTGATAGCCAATAGACAGAGATAATCTCTCTTTGCAACTATTGTGATTCCTGACATTCAGGAATATAGAATTCCATTTGAAGCAATAATAAATTGAATCTCAGAAAGGTACGTTTTTGATGTTCGTTCGGCGAGGATGTAAGTCAAGTGCAGAGCCTCGGAAAGAGATGGAACTCTCTGGTAAAGAAGTTGTGGTTAAAAAGAGAATAAATGACAACTCGCGAGCTTGATTTGCATCCTTTTGTTAGTTTTACATTTTAAATTGAACAGAGGGCAGCGCAGTCACTCAGTGGCAGAGCTGCCTGTCACTCCGTCTTGCTTGTCCCAGATGAGTGATTTTTGTCATTTCTCAGCCAGGCTAATGGATGGAGTTCTGTAAGTTCTATCATTGTAAGAAGAAAAAAAAAACAACCAAAATTGTTCAGCTTTCCCATAATGTATTGGGACCTCCTGTGGGTATCTGAATAATACTTCATCTTAGTTGTAAATTATATTCATCATAACAAAAAGGTTGGATTTAACCCTCAGTGCACAATGCTGTGATTCAGTCGTAGTTTGTGAGATTTATATAATTGGGTGTGTAGTTTGAACAATTGGAGTCGTGCCAGTTTCCAGGATAGTTTGAAATCCATTTCAGCATTGAATTGCAGCAGTGTGATTTCTCACACAAGGCTTTAATACAAGACATGCTTTTGATATCACAGGTGTGAAATTAACCCTGCTTCTGATCCGACCTGGGGGGGCTTCAGAATAAATTAAACCTTTAAAAAAATTATCTTTTCATAACGAACCTGCCAGTTGTTTTCAGAATGTGATTCTGCTGATGCTTTAGCACTAGTATTGCAGCAATTTTTACACCTTCAAACTTTAAACGTTCGACTCTGAAAGTGAGCCTCTGAAATGCACCAGAAATTTTGTAGTAAGGATTTGAATGTTCTTCCAAAGGTATCGTACCAGAAACAGTCGTTGTTTGTTCGCCCACAAAATACAAAGTCAATCCATTTCACAATATATCCTGGGAAGTGCTTTGAGATATCTCAGCGATGTGCTGAAGTGTTATATCAAATGGAAGGATTATTATTACTTACGTGTCTATTCATCGTCTTGTGTTTCTCCACATTTTCCTAATCTCTCAATATCCCCACTAAAAGGGAGAATACATATTTTGATAATTCTTTGTAGCAAATATTACAAAACCACAAATAGCATTAAATAATGCAGCTACTTCAAATCTAAATTCATTTGAATTCTTTTCAGAATATCCATTCTACCTTCTTCCCATTACCACATGAAGTTGTTTCTTAAATGAATAGTGTTCTGGCCTTGACCACCCTCACTGGTAGCTTATTCTAGCTGTCCTAAAATTGGCTTCACATTCCTGAACCTGTGCCTTCTTTTTCTGTTACTTTGATCTATCTAGTCGTGTTGTATTGAGTTTACTTTCTCTGTTCCAATTAGCATTTTACATAAGTCAATACGAATCATTGAGATGTGTCATCTGAGATTTTAAGAGTATCATTCTTATCTATTTGCGACACTGGAGATCAGACTTGTTGAACACTTCTAAACGACCATGAGACTGGGAACCCTCTTCCTCAGGGTCAGATTAAGCGTGATGGTTGCTCAGGGCTATTGTAGTTTGGGGGAACCCTCTTTGCATGTTGAATTCCTTCCCTTTACTGTTTTACCACCACCCACCGCCTTTGGTGATGCCAAAGACTTTATTGTTAATTTACCGTGGTTATTTCAGTTTGTTTCTTTTAAATGTGACATAGCAATCGTAAAGCTGAATCAAAGTTGAAAACGAACAAAACAAAAAAACCATATTAATTTCAGCCCAAACTGGCAGCCCTAACGCACTTAGTGATGTTAAGGATAAAATCAAAGGGCTTTACATAAAGAAAAGTTGTTGAATCAGTTTCTTCCAACTCTTCATGGCTGAAGAGTCTTCAATGATGTCATTGAAATCCAGCTGGCGAAGCAAGTCACACTCGGTTGACGTGAATGTTAAGTTATTCAATCTTTGCTGGTCCACAGTTGACCTGAGTCGATGTTTGATTAGCGCCAGTTTTGAAAATGAGCCTTTGCCTCCAGCGTTAGTTACTGGCAGCGTCCAAAAAAATCATAAAGCGACGTCTATGTTGGGAAATACAAACTGCAGACTCTTTTGGTGAGAAACCACCAGCGCAGGCTCAAAGTGCCGAATGGCTCCTTTCCACCCGACTACGTTTGAAGGCCAAGAGATCCGACAAACACCAGCCATGCTCGCCAGCATCCTAACTCCGTGGCTCCTGGCCACCACCTCCTACCCCTCGCGGTCCGAGACCACACACAGTCGCACACCCACCCACACAGAGAGAGACGGAGAGAGAGAGAGACACAAACACACACACATACTCATAGACACACAGAGAGACACACACAGTCACAGAGCGAGACACACTCACAGACAGAGAAGAGACACACACACACACACAAAGGAGAGAGAGACCCACACAGACACACAGAGGAGAGAGACGTAGACAATCTCAGGGCTGTGGAGGAGGCTGTGGAAAACTCCCTTTTCCTTTTGAATAGTACCATGGGATCTTTAACGTTCACCTGATCAGGCAGATTGGGAACTCATTCAATGTCTCATCCGAAGGACGACACCTCCCCCAGCGCTGTATTGGAGTGTCGGCCAAGACTGTGAGCTCAAACTCCTGACGTGGGGCTTGAACCCACAACCTTCTGACTCGGAGGTGAGAGTGCTACCGAGGAAGGTACCTTTCTTGAGAGAGAAGAACAAATTTCCTCATGAATCTCTGCCTAATCCTGAATATTCTTGAGGGAGATATCTGAGCACCTGTATTTCTTATTCCTGGGTTTATGCTGTAAGAATACTTGCGCAAGTGTTTGCTTAGGATTTCTCCTGCAGTGAAAGAAGTGGCTTGCTGCCCAATCCTGTCAATAACATAATAATTCCCACATCAGGTTATGAAACTCTATACACGATTTTAAAGCCAAATATGATCAGTACTCGGCTTCAGGCAGAATTATTGCTCAACGGTGACTTGTGTTTAAATTCCCCTTTAAGTTGAAATGAATTTTAAGATCACCGAATAGCACATCAGATCCCAGAGACAATTTAATGAGTGATCCCAAATATTCACAAAGCCCGAGTCCACTACGCCTGAAGTAAATTCCACTCCTCATTTATGATGTCGCTGAAAAGGACACTGCACACAAAATGTTATTGCTGTTTGCAGTAAAATCGTGTCTTTGAGATGTCTCAAAGCGCTTCACAGAAAAATGATATTCAGGCTAAAGAATTGCCACAATGATATCTAATGAAAATGAAAAACCTCAGCGTGTCAGGATTAAAGTTCGAATGAAATAACAACAACTTGCATTTATACAGCGCCCTTCACACGTGGCGAAGTCTCAGGGCGCTTAACAGTGGCGGAGCCTGCTGCCGAGCCAGGGGGAGGAAGGGTCTGACCGTAAGCACGGTCAAAGAGGAAGGTCTTCAGTCGTGATCTGAAAGAGGGGAAGGAGGGGGCAGGGTGGAGGGTTTGGGGGAGAGAGTTCCCGAGCTTTAGGGTATAGAGGCTGAAAAATGCAGCCGCTGATGGTGGAGTGGAGGGGAAGAGGTAACACAGGAGGCCAGAGCCAGCCGAGGGGAGACGAGTTAAAATTCACACTGAATATTCATCATACGGTAGTTTTAAGGAGGCGATGAGAACAAATGAATATTCAGGGGCCAGGGAGAAGGAAGAATTTAGAAGTTGAGTCAACTTTCACACCCACTGGAAGCTGGTTATAGAGCACTGTTAGATTAGTATAAGTAGTATAATTAGTAGTATAAGTAGTTAGATTAGTATAATTCTGATCCTGTCAGAATCGTGCATGGTGTGGGGATGGAGGGAAAGAAATGTAGAGAAAATGTGCTCGTCAGAATAGTGAAAGATAAAATAGAAATAAGGAGCTTAAATTCAGTTCTTAAAATGATGATAATTCTATATTTATGGCTACACTTCCATTCGTGTATTCACATATTAAAAACACAATAAATAAATCTGGGTACAAATGTGAATAATACTGATAATTATTCATTTTGGACCCATTTTGGAAAATGACCTGTGAACCTAATATTTTATTATAATATTTCGATCAGTGCTAAATTCTCTATTCCAGATTATTGCATTACCATTCACGTGAAAGTAGTTCTAAAAATGTTAGCATCTGCTTCATATTTGAGTGCAAGCAGAGCTGGAACTTGAGCAGTAACTTAACGGAATCATTTGTTCTTTCATTTCTGAGGACACAAACTAAATGAATATTTTAGACAATTAAATACAGTTTAGGCACACGGAAAACTAAGGGACCCTGAAAGCTTATTTTTTATATCCACATGAAAGTGTATTTTTCGGGTGTTTTCAGGATCTATTATGCCGCAAAATGGCATGGTATTTCAGGTTTTTAAAAGAAAATTATTTTAAAAAAATGGATTCGATTTGGTGAAAATCTGTAGCAGGCGAAATATATTTTGTAACACCAGAATCTTCAAATGTTTGCTGCCCGTGTTAGCCATGAACTGAGAGCAGCTCAACATGCTTCACAGTACATTGCCAAGCAGTTTCTTCGCTCTCAGATGGCTAGCAATAAATGCGAGTGATTCTCGCCAGGTAACTCACTCGGGTTTCCACAAACAGTTCGTGAAACAAGAGCCTTGTTCTCATGTGAGCATCTTACAAGTGCACAGAGGTTCAGACATCAGCCGTGAGGGCATAGTTTGCTCCTCAGTTAGCAGAGCTGTACCTGGCACATCCCAGGAACCTTAAAATAAAAGCTGAAACTTAATTAAGAGAATGCATTTTTTCAGAAAATAGTTTTTTTACCGATCAATTTTCACCAAATATAACATTTCTGCTGAAAATTGGTAAATAGTGCCTTTAAAAATCTCTTATTTATTTGTTATACTGTATGATACAGAGGTACACGATTTCATTTTCAAATGGGCTCTACTTTCTATGACCTTTAATGTTCTCCAAAATTAAATGATTATTTTAGACAATGACATACAGTTGAGGCGCACAGAAAACAAGTGTTGCCGTTCCTTTAATGCTGTGGGTGGAGTTATATTTTTTTATTGATGAGTTTATTGATGAAGGTGCAGAAAAGTCACATTAACGCAGACGTTCTTCGTCTGAAATGAGAAGTTCAGCAATCTATCAACAAAAGTAATTTGTAATTTGTTTACCTAGCGCTAAGTAGGAACCCGGTTGTTAGACTATTGGCGGATTGTTTTCTGGGGGTAATACATTCCTTGAATAAACAAACAAACAAATAAATAGATCACTCGGTCCACGACTGTTTGTGGGACGCTGCTCTGCGCAATTGGCTGCCGCGTTTTGCCCACAGAATATACAATCAATTCACTTTACAGTATATTCTGTGAAGCTCTTTGAGACGTCTCGAAGATGTGATAAGGCGCTATATCAAATGCGAGGATTATTATTATTACTAAGTACTAATACTCTACAGCTATTTTAGACTAGATCTGTGACCTGAGAATTGCACATTTTATTTTCTGTATTTTCTACATTTGTGACATAATACAACAGAAAATTGACTCCTAAAAATATTTGAGTTAGTGATGAAAAAACCCATTCCTGCAAGATATTGTAAATGTGAGGCTGACCTTTTTTCTGTCAATTTGCTTGTGAAGCTGTTTGATACATTACCAATAGTTACGGCCAGCTTCTCTTGCACCGCAGAGAAATTGTAATTAACAGCCAGATAATGTTGGATATTGATCCGGATATGTGAGATTCATTATAAGGCCATAATTTAATAAAGATAGTCTGTTATATTTTACTTAGCTTTGCACCAATTGTGACTATCTTTCAACTGTCTCCTTCACCAAGTGATGATGATGTGTAGAAGTATTGATTGGGATGTGTTCCTGTAGATTAATTGACAAAGAATCCGAAATTCTTTCCAGAGATTTGGCCAGTCCAGTATTTCTTGCCTGCAGTATTTCACACTTCACTCCTTTGCGGTTCAACTTATTTTATTTTAATGGGTTTTAAAATCTTCCCAGGAAACTTAAAGTTCTCAAAATTTTTGAAGTAGCGTGTCCCTTGCAACCCGCAAACTAGTATGCTTAGAATTGCATGTCAGGCATTCAGCCTTCGATGGGTTAAGCAATAGGTTTTTATCCCAAATTCTGAATGCTTTAACACGTTTTGATGCCGTCTTAAAGCCGTGAAGAAATTCACGCTCGTGGAGAATTACAATATTTAAAAAANTCATTGAGTCTCACCTAAATACTCTTGTGTGTTTGCTGCTAATATTTATTGTGCCTTTTATTTAACTTTAATGTTATCGCATCTTGAATGGAACAATGATTGTCATGTCTCGCTCTTCACCATTTCTATGCTGTAAGAGTTCAGCGTGTTTGAGAGAGAAGGTCAACTGCATGGAAATGAGTTGCCATTTATGTTCCTGATTATTTTCTCATTCAGCATTGTTTTATCGGAGTAAGTGTTTCCTATGCTTTTTTCTCCCATCAATTATTCTGCGAAAGGTAGAGGGAGATTTCAACTTTAGCAGTTTAAATTTGTGGTCCAATAAGCCAAAGCAAATACTCAACTGGAACAAAAAGGCTACTAGTTTCTCAGTGATTCAAAAACTTTATATTTAATAGTCCTTTTTATATTATTATTATTAACATCTCATTCAGGTCTTAATGAAAAGAGGAAAATGCTAAATTAAAACTTTAAATACCGTTATTTAATTACCCAAATGGCTCGAAGTCTTACGGAAGATCACCCGGATTATTCTATTTTTCAATTTGTTAACTCTGCCCTGGTAAGAGTTGATGGATTCCCAGACCTATTGCTGTCACTGATAAATTATATAAAGATAAATGACATTATGGTAAATTCTGCTTAATGACAAATTTTTAATTTTCAGAACATGGTCATTTCTGGCTAGTGAATAAAGAGCTAATTACACGAAGATCTGCACAAAAATAACCTCTCATTTTGAAAGATAATAGAAAAGAAATGTTGCAGATTAATGACGCTATTTATCTTTTAAAAAATTCTATCTTTCTTTGTGATAGCAATGCTCCCAGAGGAAAATATTCATAAAATGAAATTGAAGTCGCAACTTAATAGGTTATTAAAATTGTTGAGTGCATATTGCTTTGGTTTGCTCCGGCTGTAAATTTAAATTGAAGGTTTGCAGCATTTACTGAACGGTGCGCGTGGTTTTTTTTTTTACGATGTGGAAATTGAGAGTACACGTACATCTTTGTCAAAAGATAATTTTGAATTTGACTCTGATGGTGGTATTAAAAAGAAGGAGATGAAAGGAGGACGCTGACAGCAGACACAGCGTGTTTGCTCAATCTCATTAGAGCTGGAGCTGTTCACAAGGTTTTCCTTTTGTCAAACCTTTGGCGACTTTGTTGTAATTCTTTTGGTCTATGCCCTACAGTGTTTCTTTGTTGACTTGTACATCCGCAAGGTGGACCTTGGTGACCCTCATTTTCCAGCCTCGTGGCAATCGCACCCGATTTATGAAACCGTAGCGGTGGCCTCTCTTCCTGCTTTTACTGACAACTTATCGGCGCTCGAAGACAAAGCATTAACTTTACCACCTGCAGTCCAACTTTGTGTAAGGATCCCTCGCCGTGTTTGTTGTCGTGCTGATAGATTGTTTACGTTAAGGTGTTTTTTTTTAAAAGGAAAAGATGCCACCGAGCAGTTTCTCCGGGGCAAAGTGTCCTCGCGTAAATAGCCCCCCAGGAGAAAAAAGAAAATCTCATTTTAGACGTTTTACTATCTGTGCGCAATTGGCTGCCGCCTTTCGCCCACAAAATACACAGTCCAATTCGCTTCACGGTACATTCTGTGAAGCGCCTTGAGGTGATTCAACTCCGTGCCAAGGCGCTTATGTCAAATGCGAGGATTATTATTATTACTGCCGCGAGTGTTGCTCTAGTTATTGGAATCATTGAAACAAACGGAAAGCGGGGAGGATGATTAGAATTTAGCTGAAAAAAGCTGTTATAGAATCAATTCCGCGAGTAAAATGTAAATGGAATAATCTTCTGACCAAATATTCTGGATTATTTGATCAACTCTTTCCTTTTGATAGTGCGATGCTGTGTTAAACTGAATTAAAACTTTCTGACTGGAGGAGGATGGTTTGGAAGCTGGAAAGTTCACAAATTTCAGCTGTGTGCGTGTGTGTGTTTTTTTTAAAAAGAAGAGTGACCACACACGGAGTACATTCCTGCAAAGAAGCCTGGATTTTCCTTCTAAGGGCTCCAGGAACGTAGGAACGTGTAGAAGTATTGATTCGCTCTGTGGTAACTGTAAACGTAGAACTAATATGATATGAATCTACAAGCTTGGACTTTTATGAGTACATTTGGAGGGTTCGCTTTAATATTCACACAGATTCGGACCTTATCTTTGTCACTCTGCTCACGTATTGTGCTCAGACAGGAGAGGAGGGCCACAGCTCCACAGACCGCAAAGGCACTGCTGGTGTTCAGAGTTTAAATAAGGGACTTCTAATTGTTTATTAAAATATTCATTTACTTTATGTCATTCTTTTAATGATATATAATGAACTGCGGAGTACAGTCATATTTTGATCGTAAAACATATTGCTGCTGAGCATATCTGACATGTCTGCCTCGTAGCAAGTAACCATTGGACTCCTAAAACTGATATAACCATTCCTCGCACAATTATCTCCAACTGCGCTGAAAATTGAAAAAAAACATAAGCTCAATTTTTACCCCCCACCATTATAATTTTCATTTGTGTTCTCGTCTGGTTTAGCAGTGCAACTTTGCACTGTTGATTTTTCTGCTTTGCAACTTCCTTGTACAACCCAGCCTATTTATTCCATTACCGTCTCCATCGTATTGATGGAGTATTTGTAAATCTTTCTTTTAATTCAGTAAAGTGCTTCCTATGGCTCCTGCGTTCTGCATTGTCACAGGAGAACGTGTTCAAAGGTAAATAAATATTAGGGAAGTAACGATATAACAAATTATTCGGCGTTCAAAGAATTATCAATGAAAAATGCCTTTCGAGAAGAGCTTGTGAAATTAGTCTGAATTTAGTCTGTTAATATACCCTGTTCATGTTGAGAGTGCTGCAGGGATATAGTAAGACCAGATATATATTCCCCAAATTTTGCATTCTTTTCATGTCTTCAAATGAAACCCATTTGCCTTAAAATCCACCGGTACTTTACACCCTTCAATTGAGATTGCATTTGTTTTCTCACTCAAATGCAAAATTCTCAAGCAAGTATTGTTCCATTATGCACAAACCTTTCAAGCTCTTCATTGAAACTGGAAATCTTGCGCTGATAGATCAAAACAAAATTCAAACATGACCCATCTTTGGATCGCACTATTTATTCCAACGATTTCTCCTACTGTACACCTACCGGGAGAGAGAAACTCCCTTGTCTTTTTGAATAGTGCCACGGGATCTTTAACATCCACCTGAACAGGCAGACGGGACCTCCAACAACACAGTAGTCTCGAGTCACAGTAACGTTTTTAATATGTTGTTTCGCTGCAAAACACTATCAGCAAAGAGGAAACTGTGCTTACAGCTTAGGCTTTCAACAACCTTAGGAGCCAATTGTGCTTCTGGAGAGATGAAATTATTCTACCCAACTAATTCTCCGGTTTTTTTCCCTCCATTCTTTTCATTCTTGGCTTAATGCAATGAACACTAACACAATAAAGGCCTTTAGCCCTTTACTCGGACCTCTCAATATAAAATATTACAGCCAGCTCCCAGAATTTGCAGGAGAAAGCCCGATGCTACACTCGGATAAAACCCATTGAAGAATTTTAGGCTGGTTGACACATTTCGTTTTTTTATAATGTTGAATTTGAGCCGCCGAACAATTTAAGTTTATTTGATATTTTCATTTTCCCGATGAGTCGTCGTACTTAAAAGTATCCTTAGCTGTTTTAAGGAGATTGGGTTACACAGTGTATTGGTGCCTTGTCCCTCCACCTCTCCAGTGTGGGTTTGAATCCAGTCCAGACAGATGAGATAAGCGTCTCTTCTGTCTGATGACAATTCAAAATAAATTCACTCAATTCAGTTCTCATTGGAATTTTCTGCAGGTCCAAATTAACTAAAAGCAGTGCAGCAGTATGGGACCTAGTGTTTATCCATAAAATCTGATCATTTGATTGTCTACTTCTTTGAGAATGGAAACGCTTATTTTATCCGCATTTTTGTTACGCTTCAGCCATTTTATTTTTATTATTTATTCCAACTATTTCCTCCGTGTTTAGTTATTTTACTCAGACCAGACAGAAAAGAGAATGAGAATCATTCACGTTTTACTGACACAGCGCAGGTGCTCACTCTCCTGATGTTAGAGTTCAGAAATAGTAACAGGTTGTACTAGAACCACTAGATTGCACCTATAAAAGAGCTTGATCTGGCAACTGGAGACGGGCTTTATTGTTCTCACACGTTGAAGAACTCACGCTGAACAAAATCCAAAAGTATTGCTTAAGTTGCAATAGTCCTTACATCCATTGGGCGGTTCACGTTTGATCTAAATCAACTCACTTGGGTTTAACTCATCCCGTGCAAGAATTAGGCACCTTTCTTTTTTTGGAAATAGGATATTTGTGGCCACACTGTCCATTTAAAACATTCAAATCCTTGGATATTTTACAAAGTATTGTAATGCTGTAGTACTTGTTTTTTGCCATTAGAAACCCTCAGTGAGCTATTTTTGGAACAAACGGCCAGAACAGGTGAGGGAACAACGAACTGTAATGGCATTCGTTTGGAACTCGACAGCTTCCTCGAAATTAAAAGGATTTGGGGATAGTAGGTGATGCTGTAAGATAGCCTGAATGAGCTATTTGGGAAGTAGACTATATGGACAAATGACCTACTCTTGGCTAAAACTGTCACAGTGTTGGTTGGTGGCAGGTAGCACTCTTGCCTCTGGGTCGCAGGTTGTTGGTTCAAGGTCCACAACAGAATTGTTTTGGCTTACAGTCTAAACTGATGCTTCACAGCAGTGTTGCGGGAGTAAGTGGTGCCATCCTTCTTATGAGATGTTAAGTGGAAGTTCTGTCACATTACATTATTCGCAAAGAGAAAAGAGATCCATTCTCCTGGTGTCCTGGCCAATAATCCTCCAGATAAATTGGGTGATTCTCTTTGTGTAAATTGATCATTCACTTCATGTTTGCCTACAAATACATAGTCACTGGACTGTACAGCAATTTCCTGTGACGTGCTTTGGGACATCCCAACGTTATACTGTATCAAACGCAAGATTATTATGTTGGAGGCCCGTTATAATGTTGTATTAGGATCCATAAAGTATCAGCCAGTGTTTATAGTGGGGCGCGATTGCTGGTCAGCACAAAAGCATTCATTGTACAAGAACTGGCGTTAGCAGTGACCCAGAGTTGGCCATTTTGGCACCATGACTACCTTTCGGAAGTACCAATGGAGCCAATACCGATTTTGAAATTTTCGGCGGTAAATAAACGTCTGGATCCACGCCCAAGTATTCTGTATTGTACATTATTATTCATTATAATGAAGCACTTTATAACCAGGTTTCTATTCTGTTAGTTCCCATGTAAATTGTACGGCTCCCTCTAGCGGTAGTAAAGCATTATTTCTATGTAGTCAACAAGTTCCGTAGCCTTTGTGCTAAATTGCAGTGGGTGTTTTCCAAGTATTGTCTTGCTCCGTAATGCCATGGAATTTTTATATCCGCCTGAGCTGGTAGATAGAATCTGTTTTAAAGTCTCGTCTGAAGGAACCGTGCGGTGTTCCCCCAGTATGGCGCTGACTTGATGTCAAACTGACGCCATCACAAATGTGCTCAATATGCACACTAGTGCAAAAACAACAACTTGCACTTATATCGCGCCCCTCGCACACGGTAGTGACCCAAAGCGCTTGAGCACGACGCCGAGCCAGGGGGAGGGGGAGGTGACCTTAGGCACGGTCGAATGGGGAGGTCTTCAAGCACGATCTGAAGATGAGGAAGGAAGGAGCCGGGCGGAGAGATAGAGGAAGATTGTTCCAAAGTTTTGGGGCTTTCTAACTGAAAGCGCGGCCACCGTCGGTGGAACGGAGGGCACGAGGGACGTGCAGGAGGCCAGAACCAGTCGAGCGGAGGCAGCGGGTAATGAGTTGGGGAGTAAGCAGGTCGGAGAGGTAGGGAGGTGCCAAGGGCATGAAGGCATTTGCAAACCGAGGATCTTGAAATCGATCCTTTTGGCGATAGGGAGCCAGTGGATCCTGGCTAGAACTGGTGTGATTGGGGTACGGAGCTTAGGACAGGTGAGTATGAGGGTGGCGGAGTTTGGGATCAGCTGGACGTTAGGGATGGTGGAGCTGGGGAGAATGGCGAGGAGGGCATTTGAATAGTCGAACGTATAAATCTATTTGTAGCGTAGCACAAATGTACTAAGCTACAAATAGGTTTATACGTGGAATTCAGATTTTGTTAAATGCGTAGAAAGACATATAGCTTTGCGTCTCGCTTCAAAAGAGCTAACCAAGCAGAGCAGCAAGACATCGGACAAAAATGTACTCTCAGCCAATGAAGTGTCGCTGCAAACATTTTGCAGAATGGGATCTCGTTCTGTTTAAGGGAAGGTTGCTCACTACGTTTTTCAGGGATTATCCGGCCGAGAGTTTTTCAAGGTGGAAAGATGCCGGCAATTTTCAGGTGCCGAGAGACAGAAACTTTTCAGTTTTTTTAGGGAATTTTTGCTCAGACCAGGAGCGCAGCCAAAAATGTATCTGTAGAATTCAGTTTGATTCGTCTCAGAAATCACACTCTAAATTGAAAATGATTTGATGGGGTCAAAGCACTGTTCTGCCCTGTTCAATCAGGTTAGTGAATTTGGCTCGCGGCTTGTGTAAATATGTGTAATGCAATTTTAAATTATAAATAACATAGCATCATAAATGTAAAATTAAATTCTTTTAAAATTGCTTTACCTTTATTTATAAGCGCACTGGGACAAATTTGCTAAATGAAGCAGTGCATAATTGCACTTAACAGAATAACATTCTTAATGTGGTTAGTATTTGCTAGTGCATGCGGATATTTTGTCTGATAACAGAACCTTAGGTAAACCTGATACTAAAGAATGAATGAACTGATTGGTAGATTGCATTCTCCTTGCTGTCTTCAGTTTGTCAAAATATTAATGCTTATTTAGTTCTTGCGACATCCATACTGTGAACCATACTGTTTACTGCAGCTGATGAACATTTTGTGTTCTGTGCGCCAAGCTAACTTTCGTACTAAATTTCAGTGTGTATTGCCTCAATTTGTTTGTACCAGTTTCCCATAGTTATTTGTCTATGGAACTTAACGATGTGACATTGCGAAAAGTAGTTCAGCCTTCGTGTACAACGCTCCCTCAATACCTCTCCCGGGTTTCACTATCTGAGCTCTTGCACGTGAACATCTCTATTTGTTTGTGTTTTAATTCTTTGTATCGACTGTTGTTGCCTTCTTTGTTGTAGTTGGCAAACAAAGTCCTATGTACACTGTGTAATAGAACATTGCATATCAGTATAGTATGACTTGTATCTCTTTTAATGGCCCATTAATAATCCTTACATTTGATATAGCGCCTTTCACATCGGGAGAACCTCTCAAATCGCTTCACAGGATTTACTGTAAAGTGCGGTGACTTTTTTTTGTAGCCATTGGTTCTTCCTGCTCCCCGACCCTGGATCAGTCCACGAATTTTGGGACTTGCCACGGATGGAAAGAAGTCACAACTGCAGGCCTACTTCTATTGCAGCCTGGATTCGAAATGCAACCAGCTTGAGGTTCTCGCAGAAGGAAGATCAGAAACCATCTCAGCTCAACAAGTAGCTGGAGTGAGAACCTGCTTCAGAGGCACAGCAACACAGTCAGAATTGTTTCTCATAGGAGTATCTGCTCATCTCAGTCTGAGTCTCGTCCTGCATGTTTGGAGATACTGTAACCTGTTCCTACATCTACAGGGAGACCCCATTAGAACATGTGTGGAGGAGCTTAGGCAATGCCTGGGTTAATTGCACCTGGCGTCTGGTGTCGTTCCCATGCTGAAACAGGCCTGATTTCTGGGCCATCGGGTTGCCTCTGAGAAAAGGGAAGTAGTGTTAGTGGCACTTCTTTGCATTGTGCCTTTGTATAGCGCACAGGAAGTCATATCACTGCCGACCTGGCAGTGTGGACATCAGATGCAGTACCTTATAGTGCATCCTTTGAAATATTAGACCTGGGTGACCACATTATACCATACCATCTACGTGAAGCTGACACTTTCTCATTCATCGTACAGCAGATGTGGACAGTCTGATAGCTCTCCCTCAATCCCTCCGTCTTGCCCTCTCCCTCCGCACAAAGACCTGGATCATATCAACCTCAGATTTCAAATGAAAGCAAGGTCAGCTTTAGCAATCTTAATTGAGTCCCCAAATTATCCTTCTTGCTTTTCTCTGAATCCTTTCCAACCCATCCAAAGCTGCACGCACGTTCCAACATTGGCAGGAGCAGTACCATAAAGTGTATGTTACAGAACAGCCTTTATCACTTTTAGTCCAACGCAGTCAAAATGCAACATATTTTGTTAGTTTAGTTGGAGGTAGTTTCACATTGGCTGGAAAGCTTGAGTGAATGATCAATAATTGCACTATTTTCCTCTTTGCTGCCGATGAGCATGTGGAAACCCTTTCAGTTTTTATTAATATTTACAGATTCTTGTTGCACAATACATTAGCTTAAATCTATCTATATTTAAATCACTCTACTACTCCTGCTGCTCAACCTATTAGCACAGTATTCTCTGAAGGACACTGTATGAGTAAAATTCCTTTTCAAAAGTCACTGTTTTCACGAGAGAATGTCAGAGAAATGTACTGTGGCTGACTTGCCTTCTGTTCCATTTCTATTGCTCTCACAAATGGATGTTTCTGTTTCAGGACCAGTCCCACTGTTTTGATCATCGTACTGACCGGGAAGCACGTGAACAGATCAGTTTTAAGCGGTTTTGCTGGGATTAGATTTTTTTTCCTGAGCTTTGCTTCAGGGTCAGGAAAATTGCCGTTTTTGACAGACAAACGTCACAATAGTCTAGTACATCAACAAGGATGGAAGGATGAGATGTCAGATCCTGTGCAAAGATACCTGAGCAATGTGGCATTGATGCTGAAGGAACATAGTCTTGTTTACTAGATTATGCTCCACCTTCACGAGTCAGCTCCTGCCCGAGGCAGTAGCTGCAATATTCGTGGCTACGGTTGGATATATGTATGTCTGGCAGGAAATTTAGTGTCCACTGTGTTCTGTTGATGGGCCTGACGTGAGAGAATCTTTGAAACCATAAACTGTTATATTTTTACAAAGGATGTCACATTTTTTCATAGAAACAGGTGTAGGCTATTCAGATAGGTCCAGATACCCTGACTTAAATATCTATCTATCTCCGTCTTGAAAATGCGAATGGATCCAGCATCCACAACCTTTTGGGCGAGAGAGTTTTCACTCATCCTTTGAGTGAAAAACTGCCTCCTGATCTCACTCCTAAATGGCCTAGCTCTAATTGTAAGACGTTGCCCCCTTGTTTATGCTGAGTTTACGTTGAGCTCCCTGCTCCAAAATGGGAGGAACCTCAAGTAGAGGAGCTGACATTCATCGTACAGTAGATGTGGTACATTTGATGTCACTCTGGCTTCCATTTTTTTCCACTTTTACTCTGTTCTTCCATTTCCTTCATCTTTGATTTTTATAATTTCCTTTCACTTCTATGGAAAGTTCAATGCAACAACAATAACAATAACTTGCACTTATATAGCACCCCTCGTGCAGCATAACGTTCCCAGTACACTAAATGTAAACATAATGCCTCCTGGCAAATATTCTTCCTCCATTCAAATTCCCTTATTATTAGAGGAATCGTCTTTCTCTCTCTTTGGCCTCTGGAAGAAGTGATACGGGATCAAGGGTACTAATATATAGCGTATTGCTAACTACTGAAAATACCTGGAATAATAGAGTCAACCTGAGGCTACTGAGCTGGCTTCTGAATAGAGAAATACAGTATCCAAAATTGTCTTGGTAGGTCCTCTAGGTGACCGTAGTGTTTTGTAAATGTTTTACTAAGACTATCGTTAGCAATAATTTGCTATATACCGTATACCTGCCTCAGAATTCCCTCTTCCCTTTGTGATAGGGTTCAGAGATTCCATTCTCTTCAGAAACACTTGAATAAAGCATTGACACTCAGCTCAGATAGTGACATGCGGCAGTCGTATCTGATTTTTCCCAGGTTATGAAAAAAAATTGGTACATCAAATCTCCCAAATAAAGCCCTTGATCCAAACCTCGGATCTCTTGATTTTTGTAGCGCATAAATTGATGAAAACTCCCTTTTGATCCTTTCGATAGGTTTGAAACCACTGTTGTGGAATTAAAACTTTCTCCTTGTGCAAGGTTAGTCAGGAGAGCTAATGAGCACCAGGCACTCAAGTGATAGAGTATTCTTTCATCCACACCCCAATGGGTATCAGCCTCAGTGTCATCGTTCCTTGGTCTGGGATTGAATGTTTTTTTTTACAGTACCCAGCTGTATGCAAGCAGAATGTTGGGTTCCACATCTAATACACTTTACCAGCAATGAGTGGTTTTGCTCTCTTATTACCGTCAGGTGCAGTTAGACACAGATATAGAACGAAGTGGAAATTTCTAAAGCAACAACAACTTGCATTATATGGTACCCCTCGTAGGATAACATCTCAGAGCGCTGCACAATGGCGGGGTTGCATACCAAGCGAGGGAGTCTGGGGAAGTGACCAAACTCATGAGAACAATACAAAATAAAACATCAACAGTTACTATACCATATTTAGTATAATATAATGCATTTGCAATGTTTTTGCGTATAATGTTCTTACTACAGTATATTCTGGGAAGCGCTTTTAGACGTCTAGAAGATGTGAAAAGCGCTATGTAGTAATAATAATAATCCTTGCATTTGATTTAACGCTTTTCGTGTCTTCGAGACGTCTCAAAGCGCTTCACAGAATAGACTGTAAAGTGAATTGACTGTATATTTGTGAGTGAAACGCGGAAGCCAATTGCGCACAGCAGCGTTCCCACAGGCAGTGGTGGATTGAGGTGACCAATTTATTATTGTTTTTTTTTCTTGAGGGATTATTATCAGCGTGTGGAGTAAGGAAATTTTCCCAAGGTTTCTCACTGCCTGGAATCGAATCCAGGTCTCTCGCTTGCGAGGCGACTTCTCTAACCACTGAACTACAGAACTCCACAAATGCAAGGATTATTATTATTATTATTCTGCAATGTCAAAAGATGGCAAATCTGTCTGTCTTCAAATTTATTTTGCAGAACTATCCGAAACTTTTTGTAAAGTAGATTGTATTTTTCAAAAGGCAGCTTACTGAAAAGGATGTCATTCGATATAATGTTTTATTCAAACATTAGTATTAAGTAGAAAAGAACAGCTGATCCTATCTAGACAAAGAG
Source organism: Callorhinchus milii (assembly GCF_018977255.1). Classification (NCBI taxonomy): domain Eukaryota; kingdom Metazoa; phylum Chordata; class Chondrichthyes; order Chimaeriformes; family Callorhinchidae; genus Callorhinchus; species Callorhinchus milii. The sequence continues at coordinate 4,184,917 of NW_024704742.1, read as the reverse complement.
CAGCATCTTCTGATCTGTACAGAGCTATCCAGCTTTGTTAGTAGAGACAAAATGATTCATTTTAATTACATCTCTGAACATTGTGTAGGGAAACTTTTTTTTATTTTGAAGGAACTGTTAATAGATTTACACAAAGTACCAGATCTGAAAAGCCTCATATAAAGTGATAATCCTTTTGTTTTCACTCAATTTATTTGAAATTAATTTCCTTGCTCCAAGTTTATATTATTTTTATCCCTTATACATATTCCATGCAGTGCTGCTCTGTGCATTGAAAGATAATACCGTGAAAACTATTAATCTTCTCTCTTATGGTGTCTTTCATACAGTAGCTCTTATGCTGGAACAAAACCATGCTTACTTTTTAAATAAAATTATTAGGTTGGACTGCTTAGTCGTACTTCGGTATTATCTGGTATGTTCAATCTTTGTACTATTCCAAGGCAGAAGTACCAATGAAACCATTGTGCATTAAGAAACATATTACCAAATGTAGTTTAGCAAATAACTAAAGTAGATTTCAGCACAAACTTTGCAGCAAATAAATTCTGCGCTTAAAATAATTAGCCTTAGATTGCTTGGAGATAAAGAGACATCTCTAAAAGTTAAGTCTCAACTAGTTCTTAATTGCAGAAAGGATTAAATACAACTGGATGGTTTTCTGATTATTATCAAGAATTTGTTCTCAGCAGCTCTTAATTTGTTAACGATATTTTACCGCATATTTTTGTTGATGTGTTCAACAGAACGATAAGTTTTGTTGTGGATTAGTAAAATTAAGATATGTCATCAGATTTAGTATATAGTAGTCCGAGGGAGGCATTTGATGAATGCGCACACCAACGTAATTAACAGCTAGCAGCTCAGCTACTTTTTAAACCCTTTAATTGATGTGAGAGCAAATTTCACCGACTTGGTGATTCCAATATCTCTGTGTATATTGAAGAGCTGAAGGAATCTGCAGATGAATATTGTATTACAGGTAATCCTGCAAACACTTATTGCCGCCAGTGTACAATGCATTGAAATGAGATCACCTCAGTTTATTGATCAGTCAGTACAAACCTTGAAATACTGTGATAGACTGGCATATATGCCTGTAGCTCAGTGGTTAGAGCCCTCGCCTCGCAAGCGAGAGACCTGGGTTCGATTCCCGGCAGGGCCAAACCTTGGACACGTTTCCTTACTCCGAACGCCTCTGTTTACTGAGCAGTAAGTAGGAACCCGGTTGTTAGTCGATTGGTGGATCGCTTTTCCGGGGAGAATAATCCCTCAAAAAAATAATAATTTGGTCACTCAATTCACGACTTGTTTGTGGGAGGGACGCTGCTGTGCGCAATTGGCTGCCGCGTTTCGCTCACAAATATACGGTCAATTCACGTTCCGGTATATTCTGTGAAGCGCTTTGAGACGTCGAGAAGATGCGAAAAGCGCTATATCAAATGCAAGGATTAATATTATTATATTGGGTTATAATGTTAAAAATTAAATGTGTATTTTTATGATTCAAATATACATATTATCATGGATGGAAGATTATATTAGGTATAAAAAGTTCAATAGTAAGAGATAATATAGAGTCAATTCACTTTAAAGTATATTGTGAAGCGCTTTGAGATGTCTCAAAGACATGATAAGGCACTATATCAAATGCAAGGGTTATTATGATTATAAATAGACATTTTCGAAAGGTCTGTACTAGTTGCCAATTTCTTAAAGGTAGAAATACAACTAGATGGTCTTCTTATCAAGAGTAAAACACGATAAAACCAGAAGCTCTGGTAGCCAAAGTTGTGTTTTAAATGCTTATGAAATTCCCACGTCTGCAGTGCAACAACCGTGTATTAGTTTAATCTCCTATTTTGTTCTTTTATTGTTTGTTGCCCATTTAAACCCCTGTTGAGTTTTCAAATAAACATGGAGCTGAGTTCCTTTTGCTCTCTCCGTAAAAGACATTTAGTTTATTGAAAAAATATCATTTTAAAAAGAGGACGAAACTTGAATGCACAGTAGAGAACTTAAGTACAGAATTGTGCAGATACGTGGACATTGTACCGTATTTAAGTTGTGATGAAAGTTTAGGTCATAGTCCAGTTTTGGATGACTCGTTGCAGAAGTGGCATCACAGTCATGGAAAGGATAGAGTGAAGATTCCCCAAGTGATACCAGGGTGAGCTGCTTTCAATGGAAACGAGAACAGAGTGGGGTGGTGGGGGGTGGGGGGGTAATTGAGGATTTTGTCATTAATTCAATAGTGTAAATAGAATAATTCATAAAAGGGCATCATCTGAAGAAAATTGGGGAGGGTTAGAATAATTGTTCTTACAAAGACAACAATAATAATCTTTGCATTTGATGTAGCGTCTTATCACGTCGTCGAGACGTCTCAAAGCGCTTCACAGAATATATTGTAAAGTGAATTGACTGTACGTTGTGCGGCCCAAATGGGGCAACACCAAGAAATTGCATTTATGTCGCGCTCTCGTGCAGGATAGCGTCCCAGAGCACTTAAATCGCGCTAATTACGCACAGCGATGTCCTACAAACAGTCATAGATTGAGGAATGATCCGAAAAATTTTTTTGAGGGATTATTACCCCCAGAAATTTTATTCATATCCTACGAATAAAAGATTCAGTTTCTCCTACTTTTTTTAAAAAAAATGAGGGTGGTATTCAAATTTAATATGCCATTACATTAGTGAAGGTAGTTAAGATAAAATAGCTGCATTACGAGAAACATAATTTCACAATATCACGTCTCTCAGGATCAAAACGTTAATTTTACTGGGTGAGAAAATCTCTATTGAGGTTGAAACTAATTCCTCACCACTGCTTCCGCTGACCCAACTCTCACATTGCCCAGCCCTGAATTTTTTTTTCCCCGCGATACGGTTTTAGTCCCCTCACCAGCTGCCATTTTGATCCAGAGCAGTGACTTGAATTTTAAACCTTCACTGTCCCATGCACTTGTAAAGGTTTGAAGTGTGTAAGAAAACAGTTGTGTTCTCTCCAACCTATGTATCTGTAGTGTGCACACACGAGTGATAAAACACTCCAGCCAGACGTAGTTTGTTTTCAAACTAACAGTGACGTTCTTATTATTTAAAGAGTTAAAATGCCACAAAGGGAAGTGTTTTACTTTTTAACCGGAACAATATTTAGTTATGTTACATATACGTATAGCTTGTATCTGGAACGTATTCCGTCAACACTGAGCTGAGTTTGAAACTCCACAAGCTGCCTGTTCACTAACGCTCTTACCTCACCCCTTTGCTTTTGTGTTTTTCCCTGCTTTTGTCGTCTTCAGAATAGATTTTTTTTCCCTCCTTGTTGGCCTCAGTTTCTCCAGAAACTTCAGTTTATCCAGAACATTGCAACCCAAGTTCCCTTCCACGCAAGGCTCTACACACCTATTACCTCTATCCCTAAGTTCCATTGGTTCTTGGTACCTCACAGGATTGAGATCTTTATCTTGATCTTCAAATCCTTCCAAGTTACTGTCTTGTGTAACTACGCAATTTTCTCCAGTAATACTAGTATTCTGGTCTACCGTTAACCCCACCATCGGTGTGCCACCATACTATACTCATGAGCTCTCTTCCAATTTCTTGTCTTGCTACTTTTCTCTCTGCCTTCAAAACCCCTTCCATCAGCCTTATCTATTCAACCGTATCTTTGATCAACATCTTTAAATCTCTCATTACCTTGCAGTATACTTCTCAAGAACTTTGAGACATACTTTTATGTTAAAGATGCTATATAAATGTATCTTGTACAGACATGGGGAGGTTTTTATTGTAAAGGAAGAAAGAACTTGCATTTCTTTAGCATCTCATCACACTGAGAGGTGTAGGAAAAGTCGGCAGCCACATTTGCCAACAAGTTTTCCGCAAACAACCATAAGGTGAATAACCAATTTATCAGCAAGATTCTGGGCCAAGACTCTGGGAGAAACTCCCTTCTCTTTTCAAAGAGTATCTTGAATCTCCTCAGTTCAATGTCTCACCTGAAGGATGGCACCTTTGACAATGCAGCACTTGGTTTTACAGTGCTACTTTGGACCATGAGATTGAGTACATTGGGGATTGAACCCATAACCGTCTAACCTGGAGCCCAGAGTGCCACCACCTTGAGCTAAATTGATACTACCCAAAGTGAAACCGACGTCAAACAGGCGAGCCCAGTTTGTGCTAAATTAGCTGATTCCAAGTGATAAGCCGTGCAGTTGGGATGAAATCTGCTAACTTTACGGCTCTTGACCCCTACTGGAAAGTGTGCGTGTACGAGCGCACGCGTGTGTGTAGACGTTGGGTGAGGGGAAGATCACTATAATGTGGTTACAGTAAATAGCCAGTTGACACACGTTGTTGAGGCTCGCACATAAGAAATGCCCAATGGAGGGAGATACCAAAAGGTTGTCAGAACCCACTGGAATGCCACATGAACCAATACCTTCGGGAGAGGAGAAGAAGAAAGAGATAATATTATACACTTATTTTAAGTTTGGCATTGGTTCAACTTTCTTTGAACCCTTCATTTTGGGACATCACGTTCAGTATCGCCCGTGTTAAGTCGCATAACTGTAGTTCCTTTAATTGAAGCCTGTTTTTATTTTGTCATTAATATTTTGCAGCAATGCTTTTATTTTAAAACGCAGTTAATTTCTATCCTATCATCTGTGGTCTCTCACATTGGAGCAATTTGTTGCCACACTAATTGAAGTCCAATGAGAGCTTGATCAAGTCACCCCATTGAAATTGAAGGAAATGGCAGATCTCCTCAGCCCCACTTGTTGAAAGAAGTATACGTGGGTCCGAAGTATAAATTGAGATGAAAAGGAGTTTGTCACCATCGCCCAAGTTATCCCGTAAACATTTGAGAGCAAAGGATTGTGTTAGAACTTGAAATGATACTTAGAACACGGTTGAGACAGAATCCGTGTTAACTTCCAAACATCTGTAACGGAGAAGTACAGAGGGACACGTGGAAAAGGCAGAAGAAGAGGATACTTTCAGAAAGACAGAACAGACACGATGGGCCGAATGGCCTCCTCCCGTGCTGCGAATGTCTGCGGTCCTATGAAGATAATAGATTATCTGGCTGATTTCTCCCCAGTCTTGCCCATGGGTTCCAAGGCTAATTGTGTCTCAAATACATCCCCAGCTGACATCCACAAATTCAGTGAAGAACAGGAATCAAAACTAGCGACCTTCTGGTGTGTATGGCTTAGCGCTACACTGAGGTCCTTAGCACTAGTCCATGGGGGGGTGGGGGGTGGGGGGGGTGGAAAGAGGAAGAGCGCGGCTCATTGTATTCTTGAAAGATCTGGCTAAAACAATATTTTTCTATGCCACTGCATTTTCCTTCGCTACCTTTTGTTATGTATTGGCTTGCTAATCCCTGTGTTCAGACGTATCAGACACCACCTTTCTTGGGTGCAGTTAGCCCACTCTTCCGCTTTCTTTGTCAGAGGGGTTGCCTTAATAGGAGAAGTCAACAGGGAGGACAAAAAAGGCTTGAAAGTTCCATTTAGTCGGGGTCAGAGAGGTGGTGTTCGGAGTGACAGGCCCACAGGCAGGCCGTCCTTTGAAGCATGCCGACGCAGATGGTCCCTAAGCGTTTAGCTAACTGAAGAGAAAGCAGCCCCGGCGAAAGCTATTGTAAAGCAGCATCGTTACAGTTGAGGAAGGTTGCCAGGGGTAACTGCAGTGTATCAGCATTGTGTGATCACTAGTGTGTACCGTCCCAAAAGCCTGGATTGTGGCATGTATTGCATTGTTTTCTCTTTTCCTGCGTAAAACACAAAAAAACGAAACCGATGTGTGTGCGTGTGTGTGTGTGTGCGTGTGTGCGCGTTCTCTCTCTCTCTCTCTCTCCCTCTCTCCCTCTCTCCGTAAACATAATATCATATAAGCGGTTTCCTAGAATCACACTTCCGAGGGTTTATGATGTATAATTGAATGAATATGAAACACGCAGCACAAGTTGTTCGAAATCGACACGCGCTCTCATTAACCTGACGGCGATGCGTCATAGTGAACGCCAGAGAACACAATGTCGGAGGCGTTCTGCGTTTCGATATTCCACGTGAATTTTACTGAAGCAGCTCGGATGGCCCACGATTCTGAGGAAATGATTATGCAGCCCTGGGACCAGTTATGTTTGGGCAAACGAGGCCTTTCCCGACTTAGGGGTGGCACAGGAAGGGCCGTATTCAAAGTTTTCAAAACACACCGTGTAAAAGGCTAGTTTTACGATGAGCGTGGTTTAGAGTGCTTGTTGTTTTATGGAAGGGGACTTGGAAATGAGTATAGCTGTTCACCTTCAGCTGGATTCATTCCTGTCTCGCCTCTCCTCTCCTCCTCTCTCCCCCACTCCTCCCTCCCCATCATACGCTGGTGATTGAACTGGAACGTGAATAATAGAAGAGGGTTTTGTCATTTCCTTGTTATGACCCACTCCTCGCTCATATTTTATCCTGCACGAGAACAAGTCTTATTTACTTGCCCAGTGCCTGCTCCCTGATCATTACCATGTACCACTACTTACCTTGAATTGATTATCTAATATAGCAGTGATTTAGATCATTTAGATAACCGGTATGTTAATTTCCAATGTTAGACTTGCATCCTCTTGTTTCCTCTCGTTCCTCTCGTTTGTGCACAACTTTCATCGTTGTTTTCATTCATATTTTAACTCTCCTGATCGTAAGGTCGTGCTTGGAGAGTACTAAATTGTGAAGTACGTACTGCAATTAATTATTTCAAAATGCAACATAAAATCCAGTTCATAATAATTATTTGTTTGGGGTTTCTTTTTTAATCAAACCACAGAAATAACACCTCTCAGGAATTAGAAGAAATGCGATCTTTTATGCATTTACTATTTTTTTGATGATTGGTTGTCTTCTCTATGTAGCTTAGTGCTGTACTCGAGTACGCATGAGAGGAGTTATTTATTTATATGAGGAAAGACCCGAAGCTTCAATGTTACCTACAGGAACACGTCGAATTAAAATCTACTCCAAATACTGAATGCACCAATGCAGAGAGAAACAATTCGAAATTCACATTGGGGTTGAGGACTTTTTTTAAAAATTAAAATAACGTAGCATTTCATTCTTCTTCTGTATGTCTGAACGACGACTGAAATAACGAAATGACGCGCATCATTGTATAGTTTCAGCGTTGAACTCGTTTTCTTAACTAATAAATGGTTTTCCTGCTGCGCTTACCTGAATGATTCAGCAGGTCAGATGGTAATCCTGCGTTAAAGCTAAGAGCGACATGGACTATTTAAAGTATTCCCATGTCTACATGGATGAACTGACCAGTCCAAATAACTCTTCTGCTCCTTTGGTCCCCAAAGTAGTGATGTACAGTGAGGAAAACACTTTGTTCTTCAAATATAACACTGATCTTTGAGACCGAGGCCTTCCTGACACGCTGTTTTGATTCTCAAATCACCAGACGACTTGAATCTGAGCCTAGGATTTTTTTTACGCCGAGGATTGTTGATGTTTGAAACGTTTGACCCAAGAAGAGGAAATGTACGCTGGAAGTCATTTTCAGCCCAACTTTTTTTAAACTTTTAATTGAAAAAAAAATCAATGTATTCCTTTCTGTTAAACTCCAGAGCTTTTCATAAGCGAGGTGTGCCGTACAGCCGTGTAACCAAAGGTCTTACTGTTAAAGGCAGTCATGTTGTCTTTCTAACGTGGATACTCCATGACACTGTTTCCCCGTCTAAAGTCCAGATACTGTAGACAGTAACAAATAACATTATTTTGTTTACTCACCATGACTCTAGTTTACTAACTTAATTTTTCAAAATTGCAACAAAACGTATAGAAATCAAGCCCATCTGCCACGTGTCCTCTACCTTGTGCATGTCTAACCATAAATTGCCTTGTGGAAATAAAACCCTAATTATCTGATGGCCATTCAGTGTCTTCTGTTCCGTTTACTCCAATTCCAAATCAGTAAACCAAGCCAAACCTACCAACGCCAGTGGATATATGGTGTTTTAAATATAAAAGATGATTGAATCAGCTGAATTTTATGGAGATCGTAAAATATAGTCCATAATCAAACGACAGTAGCAAATACTTTTGGCTAAAACATTACCCAGACGGAGAGAGAAGCTGTAAACATTTGCAGAACTACTGTATTTATGTGTAGAATTGTACATTACTGAATGCGCGTTTTCTCAGGTGTTACTGAGAATTCTGGTATTCTGTTTGTTCAATGCAAAATTTGTGTCAAATAGAAAATCTTGTGTAAGATAGAAACGTGCGTTTCATTTGAAGTTACTTTTAAGTGCGTCGCTTCACTGAAGGCAAACAAGCCGCTTCATTACAAAATTACAAACACAACAGAATAGCCTATTGTAACGTCAGAAACATTTTGTGATATTGACAAGTATATTGGATTTGGCCAGTTTTTTTTAATAAAAAAATGACTTTATCACACGGCACGAATTTGCATTGATCTGTTTCTGGGCGAGTCGTTGATACGTGCTTGTAGTGAGTTTTTTTTCATCACTACTTTGGAGGGGTAAAACCAAACGTTGGGACACCGAAATGGTTGACGTCCCAACGATACGCTACAATAGCCGTCTTTAGAGGGGACTCAAAAGTCTTCCACTCCACTAATTTATGTGGGCCCACAGTGAACCTTGTCCCTGTTTACATAGTGCCCTGCATTGTCTTTGACACTGAGTTGGTGAATTGAATTAAATCTTACCAGTGTGACCCTGACTCTGGAAGTTATCCATGTGCATGTCATTCCGAGTGCTAAGGGATTACTACGTTGTATCAGGAGGGTGGTATCGTCTACATCTTTTTGTGGTGAGCTTCCTGCAAAGGAGGCTTATTTATATGAGTGTCAAGAGTGTGTGGACAAACCAGTTTGGGTTAATACAATAGTATTAAAAAAAGATAGGCAAGGCACCGTAGATATTTCACGGCGAGGTAGGTACTTGGATACCGCAATCTGATTTTAAAAGTTTTAAGTTTTTTTTGCAATTTGTCTGAAGTTTATTTTAGCGAGTAGTGTTTTGTATATTTTTTTGTATATTCTCAGTGAAGAATAACAGTGCCGGTGAGGTGACTGAGCACACGTGTAAACTCTAAATGTCCATTAGCTGTGGTGGCTTCTCTACAAGGTGATTTAATGTTGTGCACAGTATGTGTCTAAGTGATGAAATTGGATCTGGCTGCCCTTGAGATTTAACTATGAGAGAAATGAGGTCTGCTTTGTTAGGGGTGTTTTTTTTTATTTTGTCTGAGTCAGACTGCTGCCAAGTTTATTTGTGTGTAACACATCAGGCGAGTGATGGGGGGGTGGTGGGGAGCGGAAGAGAAGAGGTGGAGAAAAAAAGTTAATGAAATGTGTATCATATATATAATATACACACACATATATATGTGTATATATATATTTCATTAATTGGTTGGTTTGCCCAGGTTGATTTTTTTTCTATTCCATTTTCCCTAACTTGTTTTCCAAGTCTGTCAAAGCACAACAATGAATAATAATATAATAATAATAATCCTTGTATTTGAGATAGCGCCTTATCACGTCTCCGAGACGTCTCAAAGCGCTTCATGGAATATACTGTAAAGTGAATGACTATATATTTTGTGGGCAAAGTAAGGAGCAAAATAAAAATATTCAGAGCCACAGAAGATTTCTTCTTTTCTAGCAACACGTGATGAGGGGGTAAATTAATTGGCTGTCCCTGTAACGATGCTTTATTTGGAACATATTTTTGATGATCAAGTCCTTGTTTCAGATAAGGACTTGACCATCAAAAATATCGAGGAAAATATTGAGTGGAAGCAATGTCCTCCTTAAGAGATGGAGGGAAAATGTAAAGAATTGGTCACATGCGACCTAAACAGGTGCTTACAGAATTAACAGGTATATAACCCACAGAGGCTGGCCCCAGTCATAAAGGACCAATTCCACAAATAAAATTGCATTAAACTCTCATGCATTTTTTCATTGCTTTTACTGTACAAATCTTATTCAAAATAAGATCAAAACGATGGTGAGAATAGAACCGAGTTTATAAAATCTATTGCAACTCTCTGATGTCCTACAATAACACCTCCCCGAGTGAGGATGAAAACGTTTAACTGTCCAGCACCTCGGGACGTCCTTCCGACGTGAAAGACGCTGCATAAATGCAGCTTGTTGTTTTTTGTTGTTCCAATATGTGGACAGGTAGTACTGTATATGCGGCCATGACGTCTTAAAATATTAATGCACAGTGTTGTGTGACACTGTACTGAGCCATGATGAGATTATGTAGTAGAATAGAGCATTTTTTGTGTTGAAAAAAAATCTGATCAAATATTTGTTCGATATTTAATAATTAGCGTACAATGAATTGGAGTAAGTGCCGTAAAGCACTTGTCTTTTCATTGGCACTTCTGACCGAGCTTGAAATTTGACTGTGTATCCAGCTATGCAGATGTACAGATTTAGTGCATTTAATGTGCCTTATTGTTTAGAGGCTAATTGTTTATTGGCCCGTGTTTGTGGTTCTGGAAAACTTAATTAGGTAATTATTTCTTATTTTTTAAATTACAGATGGTTATCTGTTAGCAGTGCGAAAAAAAATATCTTTGGAGGCAATAGCGTACCTGCTGTGATGTTTATACAGTGATTGTGCTGACAAAAAAAAAGTATTTAACTTATTCTTTCCTGAGTGAGTGTTATTTTTAATGGGAAATGGTTAGCTGATGTCGACCTGCATCATTAGGAAGGATTAATTGTGTAAAACATAGTGGATTCGTCTAGATGTTCTTAAATTTCTGGCATTTGGTATTTTACAAGGAGTGGTCTAAACAAATGCCACGAGGTACCATTGTGTGAATTTTCCCAGGTCAAATAAAAAGCTGCTCAACAATCTGTACTTACGTTTACTACCGAAAAACGTATGTATTTTAAAGATCTGAAACACATGAGGTTTTCCTGCTGTTTGCTAAATAACTGGTCAGATCCCTACGGCTAACTCACCATTTTCATTCCCGTGCCGATGATGGTTTGATCCACGCATTTTTGTCACAACAGGGCTGTTAGTATTTATATTTCTACTGTACAAGGAATGCTTTAGTCAATCCAAACGCTCACGTTCGCTTGATTTATTTTTAACCAAACACATTTTGTCCCAGTCCACACCAATCAAATAAAGCCGAAAAGAATTTTTTGACCTGATGCCAATTAACCTACCAAAAAACTGCAACCTGTATCGCCTGTCACATTTGCATTCCGAAAGCTTTATAAAGGACTGGGCATAATGACATAGGTTACCATAACAATGTACCTTACAAATCAACTTTGCACCTTTCTTCGAAGAGGGAAAAGTTAAAATGTACCTTTTCAAAAATAAATTGTCCCTCAAATCACTGTGCAACTTTATCGTATGATAACATAATCATCTTCAGAAAATGTTCTGAAAAATGTAATTGTTCAAAAAATATTTCTCCTCTTATACAGTGGACTATAGTACAGGGTACTCCTCCCAGGCACAGTGTGCCTTGCATACCAAAGATTGTAAGTCACTCTATATACTTTTTAATCAGTAAAATGGTGGATGGGAGTAATCTCATTAAATACAGTTCTACCAGCCCTCACTCCAATAATGTGACTGAAATTCATTCATTTGAAGAAACTAGTAGAACTATTTCTATTTGGAAGCCTTTGGTTGGATAATTTTCAATGTGATTTGGAATGGTTTAAATCTAACCTGCTGTGCAGAAAATCAAATCATTTTCCAACTCTTAGTAAATTCCATTCAGAAAATTGGATCAAAGTATTACCATGGACTTCCCAAAATTGTTTAAACTGACATCAAAAGAAGCATTAGAGGGATGCTCGTGATGTATATCAATTCCATTTGGCTTACTAAAGTGCCAAACATAATGTAAAGTGACTGTAAAATATACTGTGACTAGACAGATTTAAACCATAAAAATCAAACTTACCACATCATCACAGTTTGTTTTTCTGTTGCACACACAGGCACAGAAATTGTCCTGCGTGCACAAAGGGTTTCAGTTTGAAGTATTGGGTTTAACCCTTGTGGGAAATTGTTTTCTCGCATCTGTACCCGTATCTAAAGCGAATAGTCAGATCAGAGCTTTCTATTGTCATTAAAGGAGCCTGAAATTGTTGGGAAGCTTTTGAAAACTCATATTCAGCACAGTCCTATTTTACGAGGAAGACAGACGGTTGTTCAGAAGCAAAATAATCCGTTGTTTTACACATTTCATCCACCTTTGTGTCAGCGAAATCAAAACCTGCCACACTGCTGAAACGTAATGCTGTTATTTGTAAGAATTGTATTGTTTTGACTTTTTGCAATTGCGTCCTTCAGTTTCGACCGATACAAATATTGACCCAAGCGTTTGAAGAGGCCACTGTAACGAGGCATCTTCCACATTTGATGCTTTTTTTTCTCACTGCTCAATGGTCTAAATCCACCTCGTTTAATAGAAATATTTTTAGGTTGGAAAGTTAATAATAATCCATGCATTTAATATAACATTTATACTGTTAATAAATTTCAAGGCAATTGCTGCCAAGTGAAGTGACTGAAAAGAGGCAGACAATTTGCAACCAGCAAAATCTCTCTCTCTCGCTCTCTCTCTCTCACACACACACACACACACACACACAGCAAGCGAGGAAGTAAATGGGCAATTTATCAGGAGAACTGTTGGCCAGATCACTGAGAGCACCACCCCTTTGTGAATCGTATCATGGATCTTTGACCTCCACCTGAACAGGCAGAGCGGACCTTGGCTTAACAGCTCATTTGAAGGTACCTCAGACGCCAGGGTTAATACAACAATCGCCAAATTATTATTTATAGGGTTATTAAATGAAATGACCTACAGCTATATTTTAACAATATTAATCCGTGCATTTAATATAGCGCCTTATCACATCTTCGAGACGTCTCAAAACGCTTCACAGAATATTGTAAAGTGAATTGACTGTATACTTCGTGGGCGAAACGTGGCAACCAATTGCGCACAGCAGTGTCCCCACAACCCGTCGTGGATTGAGTGACCAATTATTTTTAGTATTATTATTATTATTGTCAAAGGATTATTACCCTCGGAAAAGCGATCCACCAACCGACTAAGTGGTAAAAGCTAAAGGTAAATTGCAGCAGTTTGATATTGCTCGGATCCTGTTTGTGCACTGCACTTACATTTGGTATTTTCACACTGAATCGTGATCTAATTTAAACAGCATGGTTTAATAAACAGATGTTTGAGTGTAGAAAATAAATGATAAGCTTTGCATTCGGTATAACTTCTATAACATCGAGGTGCATTTGCTGAATGACTAGACATTATGACCAATCTTAACATTTCCCAAATCTAGCACCAGCATTATAAGTGTCCTTCAACTGGAAAGTAAGAGCTAATCCTGAACTATTCTAAATAAATAGGTTTGTTGCCTCTTTTTGTTTTGATCAGTCATCACAATTAGCAATGAGTACATCCTTCCGTAAACTAACATTATTTTGCAAAGCAATATAAGCATAAACTCGAATATCATAATAGCTGTAGGAAGAGCCCACAAAATATACAGTCAGTTCACTTCTCAGTATATCCTGTGGAAGGGCTTTGAGACGTCTCAACGACGTGATAAGGCTCTATATCAAATGCAAGCGTTGTTATTATAAGGGCTTTTAAGGAAATGCAAGGGGCCAGAATGAAAGTAAAACTCCTAAAGTGGAGACTGTTAATACGTATGGTTAAAAACTAGGATGAACAACTAACAAGATCAGCTGAAAATTCAAGGCATTCAGGACACATGCCCGTGGGCGTGATGTACAGGGTTGACGGTTTGGGATTCTTTAGAACTTCCTATTCTATCTCTTGCTTCAATATAGTTTCAGCAAATTTCAATAGCTGGAATCATGCCTGTACTGTATATTGCTTGCTGAACATGTATTAATTGTATGTGCTGTAGGGCCCTGTAAACGTAATCGTGTTCACAGATGAATTATTATCAGCAGCATAAAAAGGATGTACTTTTGCACATATAAAATGAAGTTATTTCATGCCTGATCCAGTAAAAAGTTCCGCTAGGGTAAGGGTCAGTCAGTGAATGCTTATATGCATAATCTGAAAACACAGCCTACAAGCCAACAACAATTTGTGTGTACAGCTGAATATTGTTAGGGTCAGCACTGATGCTCATTCTATGCTCATCTTTGACCATTTCTTAAAAGGTGCAGGAAAGTAATCTGGAGATGATTTTCCTTTCAATCCCACCCTCCCTCTCTCTTTCTCTGTCTGGAGTGGGTGTACCTGGCCTTAGAGATCTATAAATAATAATATTACCAATAACAGTCCTTGCATTTGATATAGCGCCTTATCAAGTCTTTGAGACGTCTCAAAGCACTTCACGGACTTCAATAGACTTTAAAGTGAATTGACTATATTTTGTGGGCAAAACGCAGCAGTCAATTGCGCACAGCAGCGGATTGAGTAGCCAAATTATTATTACTTTTAACTTTTTTTGGAGGGATTATCAGCCCTGGAAAAGTACAGTGAGGGTTGAACCTGTGAGGGTTGTGCTGGTGCTTTACTGGAAATGGTTTCTCTGCTAAACTGGTCAGTGACATTAGTGGCAATCAGCTGCACTGTTTTGACATTTGGATATGCAGGCAAGATGGCATGGCAAAGATGTGATAAAATGTGCAAGTGGGTAATGTGAGCTCTATCGATGACATAAGTAATCCACGATCCACAACTGTTTGCGGGGACGCTGCTGGGCTGCCGCGTTTCAGCCACAAAATATACAGTCAATTCACTTAACAGTATGTTCTGTGAAGCGCTTTGAGACGTCTCAAAGACGTGATAAGGCGCTATCTCAAATTCAACGATTTTTATTATTATTATTATTATATATTAGAAGTACACAGAAAGCATGAGAAGCCAGACAGTGCCACCCATCTGAGGCCACTTTACGATGATTGTTTGACTCGGAGAGCAGTTAAGTGGTTGAATGTTGATCCTTTTTTTTAAAAAAAATCCTGCATCGTTCTTAGTAACACAGTGAAACATCAAGATACTCCGTGGACAAGAGTGGACAAGTATGCAAGGCTAGTATTTCTGGCACGTATCAATGAACGGTTTAAGGCACACCCCAAAGCACGATTAATGCCAGCCTGCCTGACAGTAAAAGAACAATTTGTAAGAGATGGGGGTCGAGAATGGGCCAGTAACCCTTCCCTCAACTCTTTTGGAAGATTCACCGATCAACCTCATGGACAACTTAACCAAGTTGGAGGATACGGACATCAAGGAAACATCAGGTCCCGACACTTAAGAAATTAACGATGTTTGTCGTATTGGAGGAAAGGTGGTCACAGGAATATCATTGCGCACTAATTGAGATTCGTCACATTGTGGATAAGGAAACTGCAGTTAACAGGTCATACCAGAATATAAATTGGTGGCAGTGATAACCTAAAATGTCTTCCTTCGGGATATAGTGTCAATAGGGTACCATAGGATGCTCGCCCTTATTCTTTCTCTCTCTCTTGCCGACTGTCTTGGAGTCTTCCTTTTTCGAGTTTCTTTCCTTCTCTATTCCCTCTCTCTTTCTCTTTCTTCCTTCCTCCAGTAATCCAACACTGTACACTGGAGAAAAAAAATTGCTTCAAGTCCTCGCTTGCCTCAAACTTCCAGATCCCAGTCGTACTGCACAAGTCATTCACAGACCTGGGAAACTTCGCACAATTGCATTGTCTCACCAACCTCACAGTTCTATAATGAGATGATATTCGGCACGTGGATATGAAATGTTTTACTATGTTTCTGATTATTAATAACAATAATAAATTAGTCACTCAATCTACGACTGTTTGTGGGACATTACTGTGTGCAATTGGCTGCCGTGTTTCGCCCACTCAATTCACTTTACAGTATATTCTGTGAAGCGCTTTGAGACGTCTCAAAGACGTGATAAGTCGCTCTACCAACTGCAAGGATTATTATTATTATAACTTCTATTAAAATAGCAAATGGGTATCGTAGAGCATGCTATGAGGCAGCTCGAATAAATGCCTTTAGAACTTCATTGCATACAAAAGCAGTCACTACACTTGGCATTAGTTACTTGTGAAGACTTTGAGATGTTTTGTTTGAGATATTAAAAAAACACACGATCTTTCTTCCTTGAGTTTTCGGGATCGCTGTGGCTGCTGAGTTCTATAGATTCATACTTTTTTTTTAAAAAAAATGTATTAACCCTGTTTATCTTTTTTTTCCAAAGAGCAGAGTTTCAATTTAAAATGGGAGGCGGAGAGAATTGCCCCCTAAAGTGTACTTTATTTTGAGAATGTTAATAGAGTAGGACAGCAGTAGCTCAGACTTGTTGGCTTTTCTCCATCCCGCTACCTGGGCGACCAAAATATCCCCATAAACTGTCATCGCGGAAACAGCTACCTTTGATCTTTTGTGCATTTGTGCCAAGTCCTGTTATTGCCGAGATTGCTGTGAGCTTAGTTGCCATATTGACCAGAATGTTCGGTTTCACTGCTCGTGTAGTGAAACACCACTTTCTTCTATTTGACTGACTACATACGGTCACGGTCTGCGGTGGCAGTATCTTGTTTCACTTTTTCATCGTCGTTTTTTACGTTTTTTTTTCACGAAGTGCAAATTTTTAACGCATCTGTTGTTGCATTTGATATATAGTGCCTCCCATATCCAGGGGCATCTCAAAACACTTTACAAAATTTACTGTAAAGCCTGTATATTTTCTAGGTGAAGGCAGCGGCCAGTTTGCATACAGCAATGCCCACAAACAGACATGAATTAAATGAACATGTTTTATAGATATGTTAGGTTTTGTACTTGTGGCAGGGATTAAGGAATCCAATTTTTTTTTAACTGAGTCTAAAATAAGGATTTTACGTGGTGTTTTCTCTTCAGTCTTTCTCCTTCACTTGTGAAAATTTGGATTTGCAACGAGAATAATAAAATCTCATATCATGGATAAGTTCCGTAGCAAAAGAAAATAGGAGAAAGAATCTCGACAGGATTTTTTTTCAAAACAAACAACTGTACAGTATTCAAACCCATTTGCACATTTATAAAATTCTGTTTTAAATAAACATAAAAATAAATACAGGTGGATGTCAGATTTAATTCACAGAGCACTTTAAACACAAAATTGGTCATCACATCATACATATTCATTTTTGATGCATTTGTACAACCGGGGTGAAATGGATCAAATATTTGCTTGGAACTCGTAGAAATTCATTTGTATCTGAATTTCAATCATTGTGCACTCTTGTGTTTGGCAATGTCTGGTATTATTTTACCCTCCGAACAGTTTACTCCATCCAGCCCGGTGGCAAAGCTGTCGCTATAATAGTCCATGTTTGATACATGGTACTGTTGACAACTTATATTGATTGAGCAGATAATAATTCTGAAATAAATTTCTACTTGTATTTAGCATCACGGGCTTTATTGTGACTAATAATGGCAGCTATAGCCACACATTCTTTACCGCTCTTCACTGCAACATTTTTTTTTTACAATAAATCACATATATATTTGGAGTGTTGAGCACTTTGATTCTCCCCCCTCTCCCCCCCCAATATTCCTGCAGTTTTTGTTTCCACCGGAAACGCTGACAGCAGAAGTTATATTGTACTTTTCGTTGTTTCTATTTTTCTGTAAATATTAAGGAATTTGGGGGCAAGAGCTAGAGAGCGGAATTCATTATTTAAAAAAGTGATTTTATAAAAATAGGCTGAATGGTTCAGGAAATGTCATTTTCGTGATTTTTAGACTCAGATTTATGTTACCTTTTGGAACTGTTAATACTTAAATCTGCACTAAATTGTATACTCAATGCAGAGCTAATTCCCAAAGGCAGACTAGGCAACAGAAACCTGATTCATTAAATATACTACTGTATCTGTGGTTACATTACTGTATAGAGGTGTGATCTAGAAAGTGGAGCTTTTACACTTATTCCTTTGCACGCAAAACTAGCTTTTCAGCAATGGCAGTATTTATATCACATTGTAAAATATTATCTTAAATGGACCCTAAAATAAAATAACAGAAATAGCAAATAAAATCGGAATTATGTGCCTTCGATTCTATGAAAAGTCATACACAGATGATTTTTTTGTAAAATTCCGATAAGCTAGTTCTCCTTTCATTCCTTTGCGGAGAAGGTACTTTTCTTAATTACGCTGTTTTATGTTCATTAAAAAAAATCTTTTTTTGTTAATCTCTTAAATCAATATGCCTGGCCTCTGGTATAAGAGTGTCAGGTTATCATGTTTCTGTGATTAAACATAACTTGTGTTGCAAATCAATCAGCAAACTAGTACGGTGTATATTGTGTATAAAGACACCTCAGATGACAGACCATTTGGAGAATTTATCATCAAATTCTTTACTGAGACAGTAATATGAACCAAAGTTTGGCCACCTATAGAAACCGAGTCACAACTGTTTACATTTTGATATATGAGCTACCAATATGTTTTCAAAAATATACATTCAAGATTTAACTTGAACAATTGTTTCTAAATAAATGTTATATTTTTCAGATGCTGTTCAGTGGTCAATCTGTGATAAAGACTTGCAGGTAAGAAACTTGGAAATGAGCACATTAAGGATAGAATTTTGTGCTTAATGATACTTTTTCTATATTTTGCATTTGTAATAGAATTCTGTTGGTAATGCTGTTGGTAAAACAGGAGTTGTACTTTTGTGTTTATCCCTACACACTCTCCTATTCACCTGACCGGTTTGTAGTTTGCAAGTTTATAACCAGCAGTTTGATCATATAACATTATTCTTTGGGGGAAACGAAACAGTCTTAAATATATTTGGGGAAAAAGTACATTAAACCAAACAATTTAACAATTTGATGAGGGAAATATTGTTGTGTTGCTCAAGGTTATAAAAATATGTTTTGAAAAAATAGGGTTGGATTTTTGCCAGGTTTAGTGGAACGTGTTATCGCAATTCCACCACAGCATATGCAAGTAAGGAGTGCAGTTTTCCAGCTATAGC
This sequence comes from Callorhinchus milii, assembly GCF_018977255.1. Classification (NCBI taxonomy): domain Eukaryota; kingdom Metazoa; phylum Chordata; class Chondrichthyes; order Chimaeriformes; family Callorhinchidae; genus Callorhinchus; species Callorhinchus milii. Next base: position 4,165,826 of record NW_024704742.1, on the reverse strand, counting down.
AGTGAACTATTGTAACCTGGTTTAGAAATGTTATTGCTCTTCATGCTTGTTTTTCAAATGTAAGCAGCATACTGTACTTGGGAACAAGTGTGAACACTGAACACCACACTATGTCAGAGCATTATATAATATATTATATAAAAACAATGTATTTGACTGTTTTCTCCTCACATCTCAGATGTTGCTTCCTCCCCGGCTATTTAATTGTCCGCTGTTCTTTTCTACTTTTGTTTGTTTGTATCGTATACGTAAATTTCTTCTTCTTGTTATCATTTTTGTGGAGGTGCGGGGGGATCCGTCGTTTTCTGTCAGTCCTCGCTTTCTCTTTCATTTCCTTTTTCGGCGTCCTTTATGCTATTCTCCTCTTGGGAAAAATTAAGAACGGTAAGAATAAGGGTAAGAACTTGTGGTAGTGGATGAAACTAATTTAATAAAAGGTGGAACGGAGAAGCAAAAGATGGAAACCTAATATCTATCCAAAACAGCAGAGGAAGTGGACAAAGGAAGTGAGGTGAAGCAGCAAAAGGAAGAAAAGAAAGGGCCGACAATTAGACATACAAACTTAAAACGGGTAGAGACAGCTGGATAGGGGATTAGCAAACACTGAAAACAGTGAGACACCACACACAGCAAGCACTTGACGGGAGCTGAAAAGAACATAAATTCTACAATTAGTGTTGGGTTACTGTTCAAAATTAAATGAGGTCATTTTCAGATTGCCGGCATTTTCCAGACTGAAGACAATTCCCTTTTCAAGTAACTTTGCAGAATTCACGTGCAGGCTGTTTAATGTTTTCATCCTATGAGTGATATACTTTAGAACACTTGTTTTCTGCGATGCTGTGCTGTAGGACCAACGTGTTATGATTTGTTCCAGTCACAGGTTACCAACAGATTTAGACGGAACATCCAGAGATACTATGTGGAGAATCAAAATGTGCATTGCAGGAATTGTAACAAGCGGGGGCATTTGACCCTAAACTGCCCATCACCGAAGGTAATGTGCTTCAGTCGACAAAGTCTTTTCTTCACATAAAACACACAACAAGTGTTTGGCCAGTTGGGAGATTCTCGGCTGGTGTAATAATATGTTCGGTGTAAATGATTGTTATTTTCATTCGGAAAACACTCACCTTGTGTCTTAAAACCATGATTTTAGGAAACCGTGGAGGAAAATGTTGTGATTTGCAGTCTTAATAAATTCTCACTCGTGATAACTATTGCAAGGGACATCGTTTGCAATCGGTTTTGCCGATTCCACTCTTTCTTGGATTTTACACAATTTACATTGGTGTTTTTGAAGTCTTAGTCGCAAGATTGCCTTTTTATCTTTTTTTTTAGTTTGGGAATTATTTATTCACTATCAAGTGAAGAAGCGTGAAATGCCCGATCTCCTCAACCGCAATAAAAAGTTTCTGATGGGCCGGGCCAGTCATTGGTAATGATTCTCGTATCACATATTGCAAATTTCCTGTCAGACTGCTGACAGATTGTTCAAAATAAAGTTGGTTGTTTCAGCTCCAAATAAAGCCTGGCTTTAATGGTTACAGTGCTTCTAATTCTTCCCTCTGATAACTTAATGTAGTATTGCAAGAATTTTGTATACACACTGCAGTCCACAATTACAAACACAATTGCTCAATTTGTTCAACAACAGAGCATTGTGCTACAGCACAGGAAACCCAATGTTTAATCTCAGCCTCTACCAGCATTTGAACTTGGTTGTCTGCAGTGGATAAGAATAAGAATAATAATTCTTGCATCTGATATAGCGCCTTATCACGTCTTCAAGACGTCTCAAAGCGCTTCACAGGATATGCTGTAAAGTGAATTGACTGTGTGTTTGTGGGCGAAACTCAACAGCCAATTACGCACAGCAGCGTCCCACAAACAGTCGTGGATTGAATGATCAAATTATTATTTTTTCAAATTTATTTTTTGTTTTGAAGGGTTTATTACCCCTGGAAAAGGAATCTGCCAATCAACTGACATCCGGGTTCTTACTTACTGCTAGGTAAACGGAGGCGTGTGGAGTAAACAAAGTTGCCCAATGTTTCGCCCCCTGCCCGGAATCAAACCCAGGTTCCTCTCGCTTGCGAGTGCGAGTTGCATAAACTGTCCCGTGTCAGTTGACTCTGACACAGGACAGTTTATGCAACAGTACAAGTTAGTGTCTTGAGTTGAGAAACAGACACAGTGTAGAGTCTGAGGACACGATTATTAATGTCATTTAATGAAGACTTTGGTGGTGGTGTCACATTGGTGATGTCTGAAAAAGGCACAATTCAGACGATTTCATGTCTGTGGGTGAAGGAGGAAATGCGAGAGTGAGGACTAAAAAGTGGTTATATAATTTTTAAAAAAAGCACAATCTGCCTTTATCCATTATGGTCGACATATTCAGCCTGATGTTATACAGATATTATTTCAGACTAGGGCACCACACAGTGGTGGGACCCACTCTGGCAAGTTTACAACTTCAGCCCCGCGCTTCCACTGTATTGTTTTATTTTTCCTCAATCTCCGTGGTGTTTTGACGTGTTTTGTAACCTCGCAAAGTAAGGCAACGCGGTTGTGACCTCACACCAGTTCTGAGGCTAGGTTCAACCGAATAACTATCAAAATTCGCATCAGCCATCGGCTTTGCATTCAAACGAAGGAGAGGACGCCTTAGAAATCCACTGCAGCTTAGAGCAGCTAAAATCGATGAACGTTTCGGTATCGGGAGCATTATTACGAATAACCTTTTTTTCTAAACAAGAGCTGTACCCTCGTAGAGTGAGCGAGAGTGTCACTGATACCCAGTTTAATACAGAGAGGCAGATGTAAGCTTGACGTCCGTTCTGTTTGGGGAGGGGAAGTGGGGGCATCGTACTTGGGTGGCCTTTGGCACCATCTGGTGGCGAGGGATAAAGTGGTCTGGGAGCACACCAACCTGAAGAAAGGGGGTGGTGTGGGGGGGTGGGGGGGGGGAAAAATATCAAAAGGAAAGATAGGGAAAACACGCCCTAATAACCCCCCCAACGCCCCACGCAAAAACAAAGAGAAAACCAAATTGTATTGTCGCAAAGAAAATTTTGATTCATTCCGCGGGTATTTTTGGCCCACGGGCACCTCTGCCACGGGCATTGATTTTAAAAAGCATGAGATAGTCTCGGGCAGGGCGAAACGATGGGCAAGTTTCCGCAACTCCACGCGCCTCTCTGTACGCCCAGCAGTAAAGTAGGTGTGGGCAGGGTCGCTTTTCCGAGGGTAAGAATCCCTTCCAAAAAAAATAATAACTATTTTTTTATGTGAAAAAATAATAATTTGGTCACTCAATTCCACAACCCCGTGGGGAAGCGGTAAAGAATCAAGTCAATGCATTTTGGAATCTGGTCTTTAGGCTCCACGTCATCTGTTGAAATCAATCCCTCTTTTGTGTTTGCTTGAGTAGAATGGCTCATGTAATATCTGGAGGTTGCGTTATGCCCAGCGATGGTGGGTCCGTGCCCTATTTAAAGTTCACTGGGTTAAATCTGCCCTGTCAGGGCGCTTTGCTTCTTGTATCCTGTGAGCTCAATTTCACATTCTGCCTTTACCGAAGACCCTTCCAGGTGGCTACAGTACACGAGGGGAAGGCATAGAGTTGCCTCTGCAACATCACACGCTTGACAGGAGGCTCTTGACAGGGGGTTGATTACATCAATACTTCAGTCAAGAGCTTGCAGCTTCAATTGCTGACGTGATTTCTCTTGCCAGCAGATTCCAACCCAACCCTTCCCAACAGGTTACCCCCGAGGCGACAGGCCCTCGGGCACCCCTGCCCCAGGTTGACCAGCGGGAAGTGATTCAATGGCAAACGGGGGTGAGGAAGGAGAGGATGAAACTCAGGATGAATTGGGACAGCCCAGAGCTCAAATATATCCGCTGCAGACGAGCCTGAACCTGGGATTGAGCTGTGTTGCTCTGGAGCTCCTAAAGGACTAACCTTTTGGGGATTGTTTGGCAGTTTAGAGGGACCAGGAATTGGTGCCAGAGTTAACATTTCAACAGCACTTTGTGTAAGGCCTCAGCGAGGAATTTTGACATCGATCAGCACAAAGTGAATCATTTGAACGTCTTCTCACGTTTTTGTAACCACAGTATTTGAATAGCTTTGCACTGAGCCATTTATTTGTGGTGATGGGCATCAGCCAAAGTGTTTCTTTCACTTTGTGCCAAATGAGGGTGACATAGCTGAGATGACAAAGGATTGTGTGGCGAATTCTGAATGTGAAGCCCTAACATGCTGCCCCCATAGTTCAACCCAGGTAAATTCTAAACCCTCTACTTTCAGCCAAATTATTTTTCGAATATAAAATGCTCACAGGAATATTAATAATAATAATAATAATAACAAATAAGCACTGATCTCCACTCTTCACACTGGAGTTCTGATTGATGGAGGACAAGTTAGGAGTATGCAGATCTGTAACTTTTTATCAGATGATGCCAGGAAGGAGAGGTTTTTTTTTACATTAGACTGTACTATTGATTTAAACAAAAATTATTGCAATACTAATATCTGGTAAGTTGTAGAACAAAACTACAGTAAAACTCGAATAAGTCTTATCTTTATAAATCATATAAATACCTAAGTTGTACATTCACCCGAGTCTCATTCAGTTTCCTATCAAAACCACTTGACTTCTTTGCATTACTCGTATTAGTCACCTCCTAACTCGTAGTACCGCTCCCCCACTCTCCATTACTCCTGCGCTTACCGGAGGCCTAAATGACGTCCTTACCCGTCACGCATGTGCACTTACCGACCGCTGCATTGAATCGGGGGAAACATAATCTTCATCTGTCAACACGTGCGCAGAAGAACTCCCCGCGATTCAATGCGATTCCAACGTTTCAAGACACATTTTGAATCACAGGAAATGCAGTCTTAACCGATCACTGCATGCACACTTACCAGCTACATTAAATTACCCTGACGCAGATTGTGTAGATTATTGATTAAATCAGATTTTCTACAATTTATACAGTTTGCCTGCAACTCGGACTTCACGTAAGTCATATTAAATGTTATGGGCCCGACCTATACTACTTATGTGAGTTTTACTGTATAATTAAGCTTAGGAACTACATGCATTTGCTGGGTTTAACTAATTCTGATAACCTGTAATTCTTTTCGTAAGTCAGTGAACCAAAAGATACCAAGTTACCCCTGTACTTGTACTATGGAATGCTTTGCCTAGTTGAGCGATTTACATCAAAGTAGAAATAATGTACACTACATGCAAACAAAATTTAAAATCCTATATCCAGTGAAACAGTGCTCTTTGAAGAATTCTGTTGGGGGAGGGGAGGGCAAGTGTTTTAGTTTCAAATTAATTACCCACCCTAACATTTATGAGGATGTGATATTCCATAGTTAACAAAATTGAAATTGTCTCTTCATTTACAAAACTTCCTGTGGGATTATTAACTAATATTTTATTGCATTGTTCTTTTGAGAGTATTAATTTGCTGGAACTATTTTAAATATGAAGTGTAGCTGTCCTCTGCATATTAATCAATGTAAAGTATCATAAAGCAAAAGATGACAATAATACAAATCAACAGCATACTCCATGGCCTCAGAAGCTAATTTATCCCAAACCTGAAGGAAAAACTGAATTTTTATTTTTTAAATGAGGCCTATTACGTACAAAACCCTGGCAAAGATTTATAATCTGAAATTATAAATATAAATGCAAATTTATATTCTGAAATTACAAATATCGAAACGTATTGGAAAGTGATTGAAAATCAGTTCAATGCTTTTTTTTTTGCTTTTTTGAAAGAAAATAACTGTCCCTTTTTTAATTCATTAAGAGAATTTATCAAAAAAAAAGTACCCAAATAATTGGAGCCTAAAAATTAGTTAGTCTTTGTAAGATGATTCTGTGTAAAGTCACAACAACCGTAAATCTGTTTTGTGAATCCGCTTTGGGGACGTCATTCTGTCATTGACACCTTTCTTTTTGAAAAAATATATATATATATATTAAATGCTCTTTTTTTTTTGCAGAAATGGCCCGCCTGTTGTTTGTGTGGGGTTAGAGGTCACCTTCAGAGATATTGCCCAGAGAGGTATTGTACAAACTGCAACATGCCTGGACACTGTTTTCAGAAGTGCATTGAAGGGGCATATTGGAAAAAACAGTGTCGTCGCTGTGATATGGCTGGCCACTACTCTGATGTGAGTATTCTGTTCATGAAAGAAACATAGACAAAGCATGTCAATGGCACACACGCCTGCTATTTAAAATGAGAAGGATGAGTACACTTATGAACTCCCAAAATGCTCGTACCAAACAATCAATTTACGCACGTTCTATTTCTTTCTAACTGATGGTTCTTGGTTTCGTCTGTTTTCGCACTGAAGTACTTCTGTTTCGATATTTTACGCGCAGTATTGAAAGCATTCTTATTTTTTTGCTAGGCTGAGATTTCTTCTTGACATCTTTGGATGTTCCGAAATCTTTATCCATTTGCAATATTTCAAAACTTTGCGATAATACGTACACTTCGACGTATAAAATGTCTAGATTTTAAAGCGCGGAGTGATTAAGTGTGGGACCGCACAGAAGGGGTAAAAACACTTCTGTTTCTGCAGAACTAACTTCCCGGTTGCTTGACCTTGTCTCTGGCTGCAACACTGAGCTCGCTTCCAGTTTGCAGCAAAGGCATCTTTAACAAAAACAAAGCTGACAAAACACTAGAGATTGCAGTAAAAATAGAAATGTAAGTTGTCTACAATGATTGTAGTCCTGGTGCTAGGCCACAGAGCAGTTACTGTTATAAGACTTTCTCTGAGTGGAACGGATGCAGCAGCAGGGTCCTGAGTCTCCTGGGCAAGCCGCTCGCTCATTAGGACTTGCCATTACCAGTGCCAATGGTTATGCATGTATGTGACGTGCATTCTGTTATTGTGTGCTCTGCTTGTCAGTGTGCAGTTTCCTGACATTCACTTATGTCACTCTTTATTCAGAAAGGAAGAAGCTTTTGATAATTTGACAAGACAAGCTCTTAAACGATCTAGGTCATGGCCTTCACTGTCTGTGATTGTGAACATATTTTCTGAAAGCCCTGTCAGTCATCACAGCTACATTTTCTCCCAGAGAGCAACTGGCAGAATGGGATTTTTGCTAATTTACCCATTTGTGGTTATGTATACATACAGTATCTGGTGTGTGTATATGTATTTTCTTTTTTCCTTTTGCAAATGGCAAAACAGTGGGTTCGATTTCCTGTGTTCTGTTCCCAGCAGGATTTTGTATAAAGGTCCTCTGGTACAAGACAGACAACTGTCTAAGGATAGCTGAAAGAAGGAAAGGCCGCTTAGTGGTGTTTTGTGTTTGTTCATTGTTGTGGAAATATGAGAACTGGTGGCAAGGGCTCTGTCTATTGAGCACTCAAGTCTGTGTCAGCTGTCGGGGCCTGTTAAAAACTGAGTTTTATTTTCTTTGATGTTCACGTTGGAGAATAGGGAAGTCGGAATTAAACAATAGTTGAACAAAGCTGCATTTTTTTCAAAACCATAATTTGCACCTGATAAATTAGACAAGGAGAGGATGGGTAGGCTCAACCCGGCATCATGACGGTTTAATGCATTTAAGCACTGTCGAGAAGAAATGCGCACTTCCTGTCAAAATGATGCACAAGTATATTTTAGAGACAGAAGGGAAAAAGACAAAATCAGAAAATGCAAGCTGAATGGACTTGGAAGAAATGGACAATTCAGAAAGTAGCATTGAAAGCTAAAGGGCAAATGCTTCCCTATTTCTTGGCTCTCAAACTCTATTTTGAATATTTATCTCTACTACAGAGTGAAGCAAATCAATTTCCTTCTGCAACCTGTATCGTCTAAACTATGGGGGTGTTGAATTACTGTAGAATATTATGTACATTCTACATTGTAATATACTACAGGGAGAAAATACTTGGAATACACAAATATGCACTAAAATAATTAACAGTCAGCAAGAAAAATACAATTAATTGGTTCCCACAGTGTCATAGCCAGAGGGTTTTTGAAAACTATTTGTTTTATTAGACATTGGCATGGAACAACATACAACTGTGTCTTTAGACCAATGAGACTGACCGACTGTATGTGTGTACAGGTATATACAGTACACACACCCTTTGTGTGTATAGAGTGAAGTAAATGACACCAAAATGGCCACTTATTATGTTTCATGATATCCAGTCGGAAACAGGAAGAAAAAACTTTTGCCCATTCAAACTGAATGTCAATACAAAAAAAACTATTCCTTGAGCTGCTCACTGTAGAAACATTCTCTTGATGTTCAAAATCATACATAGGGTTATACCTGAAAATAGATGGAAATTAGTAGTGTAATACTGAATTTCCATTACTGCTTCAATAATTGCCTTTATTTAAAAAATCTGCAAATAAAATGTTTTTCGATTCATTTATAAAGTAAAATTAGCAGACTATAGAACTGTCAAATATGTTTTCATTCACAATGTTGGAATAAATCGAAGAGTTTTATTCCTGCATTTTTTTAATACAAAAAAATCTGCAATTGGGTCTCTTTTTTAAAATGTTTTTAAAATTTCAAAGATATTCAACGTTAAGTACAGCAAATGGACATATATTGATTATTGTATTGGTAACAGCTAATTGTATATATACAAAAGGTCGTTGAATTGTTAGAGCCAAAGATTTTGATTTACTAACTAACATCAAACAGCTTGTTTTACTTTTTTTTATAAAAATAAAAATTTTGCTTTTAGCTACAGCTCTTGAGTTTTGCTCAATCCCAATCCATTCAAAATTGTAACTCCATATGTGCTTGATGGCTCATGAAGGAAAAATGAGAGGAAAAAACACACTGGGCTATAGACAGTATATTTTTTAAAAAGAAGAAATAGTGAATCCTCTAATCTCCGAAAAGAATTACATGGGTTTGGAAATAGAAGAGGAACAGAAAAATAGAAAAAAAACGAAATGCAAAAATTATCAGTTTCTCCGTGTAATTTAAGTGCACTGATTTCATTTATAAAATCTATTTTGAATTGCTTCTGGGAAATATCTTTAATTTTACTGGTTATGGTCCATTGAGAAGGATACTGCTTGTTATCCACACACACACGTCTGTTAAACGCTCTCTCTCCGAGAGTATCGGTGGGTTTTACCTGCCCGTCTAGTCAAGTTTAGGGACATTTTCAAATGTCTTCAGCCAATATTCACTGACTATTTTCTCAAGATCTGGAATTTATTGCTGAGAAGCATTTGTAATAAGTCTTAACTATACGCCAATCATCCCGGATTCCCTTGTTATTATTTGGAAGGTGTTGTGGTCTGAAAATTTGATGAAAAACTGTTTCCCTCAACAGGGGAAGTTTACATTTCTAAGTGTATTCTTTCTGGTTTAACCTTTATTCGAGCAAAAAACAGAGACTGTACGTTTGATCCGATCATTCATTTTTTTAAGCTTTGTACGATTTGCTTCAAGCTGACATTTTTTTTTCCTCTAGGCATGTCCTGAAATATGGAGACAGTATCATGTAACCGTAAGTAAAACATTTTTATCCAAAAAATACTTTTACTTTCTATTGGAGCAACATTAAGATATTTATTTCAGCATAGCTGAAAATCATTAATTTTCTTTTTTTTTTAAATGTTCACACTTGATGTGTGAATTTTAATCCGTGCTCTGTAACACGTACCATAATGGGCCCTTTTTTGTTATAAATTCAGCCCATAATTGCTGTCTTAAGCTAGTCATTTTTTTTTGTATTTTGGGGGCCATATCTGATCAGGTAAAGTCAAGGAATAAAAATAAGTGGTTTGGATATCTGTGATCAGTGCTGGTGACATGCTGTGAGCTAGGGTGTGTTCCTGGTACAGAGAAGCAGAAGTTACTTCTTGTGTTTTTATCAAAAAAAATAAAAAATCAGACTGAGCAGTTTTGAACATAATCATTCTGGTTTTCCTACCGTTCATTTAAAATACTCAAGGGAGAATTTTTATTTCCTTCAGTGATGCTGGAGCCATATTAGATTGCACACATTGAGTGGTACTTCTGTTGTTTGCGTGTGATACATTTTCTTCAGAATATCTTGAATGACACGAGCTACGTCTTGAGTTTATTAAGGTTTCTGCACCGAAGTAGAACTGACTACAAGTGCATTACCGTCATCATATAATAATGCATTTATTCTATTGTGATAAATTGTTTTTTTCAGTATGAGATGGGTTGTCTCGAATATGTCTGGGTCCTCTTATGGACGACTGATTTAATTGTTGCCACAGTTAGGTTTCACAAGTGACTAATAACCCCCAAGCCGTTGATGTGTGGGCCTTCTCAAAGGAACGGCATCTCAGAATGGTGGACCAGTTATTGCAGCAAACCTTTATCTTCCATTAATTTGCACGGATCTTTTCAAATGATCAGTGGCTTTCCACAAGTTCCGCAAGTATTGGTCTTGAATTTTAGATTTAAGAGGTTTCCTTTAATCATTGTAGTCATTGGCATATTCTGTTGGAAATATTTTTGTAGAACAGTTTTATCAGAATGTGCTGAATTGGCTAAGATTTCGGAGTTGAGTGACCCCACAATTTATGTGATTTTGTAATGGGACTTCACAGATATAATTTCCTGAAAATAAAATTGCTTCAAATTAATCCTGATGGGTCTGAGATTTAAAAAATAATAAATGTTATTTATGGATTGCTTGATCAAGCCTGCCCTGAGCTTGAAAGCATAACTTTATATCAGAAAATCCTAGATCAATAAACCTGATGTAAAGTTCAGTTTTCTAGCAGGACGGGCATGATTAATAGATACATAAATTAAAGTTGATCCAATGGTATTATTCTATATCTGAAATGGCATCTTTATAACTGGATTTCTCCCACCCCCAACGAGATTATTTTGTGTTACCTTGAATTAAAGGACGAGTTCTTGCAGTTTTAATATACAGTTCGTCAGTTTAAAATTATGAATGATAAATTAAATGCCCTTTTTGTGTGGTTTGAGTCCGTGGGAAGGATACCATTAGATGTGAGCCGGGAACAGATACGAACGAGATGTCTAAACAGTGCTGCAATTGCTGCGTTGGAAAATTGATGCCTTAGTGAAATGAAGCCAAACCTGTGAATAATTGGTGGCAGATACCTCCCAGTTTAAAGTGTATTATAATACCATCCAGCCAGAACATTACATTTTAAAACTCGGCCACTCCCTTATGGCACTGGCTCAGCCCTCTGATCTGGTTACCACAGGAAATGTCTGCTTACCTATTGCTCACAGGCGAGAAGACTTTTGAATAAGGCCCCAGACTTATTTAAATGCGGCTAATTTAAACGAATAAGTGTGTAAATAAAAATAGAATTGAAAGCCTGATGTACATTTGATGAAAAGAAACGGTTAAGTTATCATAGAAAATCCATCTACAGGATTTGTTGATATCAATGTTGCTTTCTCAAAGGCAGTTGAATTAATGTTCGGAGGAGCTGAAGGACTCGCTCAGTGTCTGAAAAACTTGTATTTCCATCAGATTTTCTGTATTCTGTATTCTATTCTGCAGAGATTTTTTTTTATATATGTGACTCAGAATTAGACATCGCACAGATATTGCCCACACTTGCATATCATTTGAAGCAAGTGTTGAAAATAATTTTGCATTTTTGGACATTTTCCAAGATTGTTATGATGGAATTTCAAAGGGTTAAGTTGTTACTGTAGGTTTTTGTTGAATGAATCGCTTGAAGCATACTAATAATAATCCCTCCAAAAACCAAAAACAATAATAAATTGTTCATTTTCAATCCATGACTGTTTGTGGGACATTGCTGTGCGCAATTGGCTGCCGCGTTCGCCCTCAAATATACAGTCAATTCACTTTACAGTATATTGTGTGAAGCGCTTTGGGACGTCCTCCCGACGTGAAAAGCGCTATATCAAATGCAAGGATTATTATTATTATTATTATTAAACTTGTTTAATACCAAATGAGACCTTCTTTAAGAATAACATAAACATCAGTGTTGGATACGATAAATTGTTGTTTTCTGCATTTAATCTGATAAAACATCATTGTTTTGGTTGCCTATATTTACATAAAGTACTTGACTAGAAAGGGCTTTTGTTTATTTATTTTGAAATCTGGTATTTATGATTTGTTTGTCGCTAGCTGTTTTTTATAATTTGAATGGACACCAAACGACCATTAATGTTCGTTGCAATAAAAGAATCATGATTCACCCTCTGGGTCATGTCTTGGCATTAGGATGCAACTGATATAACAGTGGAAACTTTCATACAAGTAGAAAAAGCTTAAAATAAATCAGGGTTTCTCCATTTTGATAGAGGGAGTCTAGTTTTAATATGTACTTAATTAAACACACTGGGATCCGAGTTGGATTCGGATTTCATCGCTCTCCTAGCATTGATCAATTCACTGTAACATATAAGCCATATACTTTTTTCTATCAATGTGTCTCAAAGGTACAATACTGGAATGTACTAAGAAACGAAAAATAAAATTGAAGCACAACCCTTTGGTGTAGGAAATACAGATTTCCACCAGCTTGAGATTCAGTTACAACAAAATGCGATTGTAGATTGTGATAATAAATGTGCCCTAATGCACTGAAAGGATACAAGAACAGGAATAGTGCATCGGGTTATAATAACCGATTGTTGCTAACAGTTCATGGAAAGCTGATCTTGAACGAGGAACGAGTTAACAATTACGTCGTTAAAAAAAAATAGCCTCGGCTGGCGTTTTATTTAAAAGTGTGAGGATCCACAGAGCTGAATGGCTCATAATTAAGATGCATACTGCCATCTATTGGAGAAGGTATCGCTTGCTCTTTGGCAGAGAATTTCAAGGCTTTGTTTACTGGCGTTTTGTTTTGCAGGGCTACGTTCCAAAATTATTCTTCAGAGACAATGTGGCGTTAATGATAGTCTTGTCCTTTGAGGTTTCTATAACAATTAGAGCTAGACTCAACTAAATATTGCATGACTGGAAAACATTTGAAATCCATTGAAGAGTCACACTGCCACTTTCTGCAATTTGTTATTTGGGGTTTTCCGTGCACCTTTGCTTCAAACGTCTTTCTTTCATTATTGAAGCATTGAGGGTGTCTGTGACTTGCCTTTACTTTAAAGGCAGGATTTAACAGATGCGAGGTAGTTTGTGTGTCTGCTGGGGATTAGACTGAATGAATCAGACATCAGTCACTTGTCAAGGTACTTGTTTTTGTTTATAACATAATGTGAGATGTAGTTTACCCAAACGGAATTAAATTATTTCAGTGTGAAGTCAGAGACTTCTTTTCTTAAATGGACTTCCCTGATATGAGCCTTGTTGTCACCTCCTGATCTCGTCACAAACTCACAGTTTAGGCTGACATTCCAATGCAATGCTGGGGGGTGCGTTGCCTTGTCAGAGATATCGTCTTTCTGATGAGACATTAACTGTTGCCCCTGTCTGCTTGTTCAGGTGAACGATTCAAACAAAAAAAAGAAAGGAGTTTCTCTCATTGTCCTGGCCAATAATCCTCCAAATAAAATTGGTCACTCACTTCATAGCTGTTTAATAGCCTCCATTAAGGAAAAAATACAGGCCGAATGAAGCTAATTCAGCGCTAATTGAGGGTATTTCTTTTTCTTTGGGAAACTATTCCGTATGTGGATTCTTTATGGGGTGTTTTTAAACTCGCAAAATCGGTTCTGTGCACAACATTTGCCAGAATGCTCATACACATTGGCGGGTCCCGTTATCTGCACTAATTGGGCCTGGCTACAATGTTAGGCAATACTAAGTAAGTCAATACTCCTGATGATGCCAAGGCTCCTGCACTTCAACCACTGACCACCCTCCTTTGGCATTGAGTTGACTCTAAGGCGACTTACCTGACAATGGAATATGGGAATCAGGTTGATTCTCGTGGTGGTATTTGGTAATCGAGTTCCTGAGCCGGGTGGATCACCAATACTTCAAGGCACTGTTGATGACAGGCCAGTCAACCTGCTCATTGGCAGGACTTAGAGGACCAGTCACTGGGGGCAACAATTTTTCCCACTCAACTATTAATACTGAACAGGTAGGGTGATTCTAGATGGACAAAGCCCAGGGATGCTCGCCAGGCAGAATGTGCCATGGCAAGCTACGCAGTTTGAGCTGGTTAGACTCCCATCAGTTCCTCAATGCACACTCTGGGGTCCCCAAACCTTAGCTCTTGCCTGCCCTTGTTTAATATTTTCCTGAACTAGTTAGGGCGTGCATTGAGAGTGTGCATTGCATTCCAGACACAGGGAAATGTCCAGGTGTAGATGGCTTGAAACTGACGTCTGCCTGTTCAGGTGGACGTTAAAGATCCTGTGGCGCTATTCAAAAAGAGAAAGAAGTTTCTTCTAGTGTCCTGGCCAACAATTCCCCCATCCTCTTGATGTGAAAGGTGCCATATCAAATGCAAGGATGACTATTACTTTTTGTTCGTACTATTATTATTAAAATTAGGTCACTCAATCCACGAGCGTTTGTGGGGACTCTGTTGCGTGCAATTAGCTGCCGTGTTTTGCCCACAAAATGTACAGTCAATTTACTTCACAGTGAAGCGCTTTGAGACGTCTCGAAACCCCCTCCTCTTTTCAAAGAGTGCCGTGGGATCTTTAATATCCACCTGAACTAGCAAATGACTCATCCGAAGGGCTGCGCGTTCGACAATGGATTGTATTGGAAGGTCAGGCTAAACTCTTGAGTTCCGAGTGGGGTTCGAACCCACAACTTTACGGCCCAGAAGCGAGAGTGCTACCAAATAAACCAGGCTGACATCCAAACATAGTAGCTAATCTGCGCCAACAATGTTCTATGAACAGCAACGAAAGCAGCACCAAATTAATTTGAAGGCAATTTTGGATTCAAAGGCCATTACGAATTACAATAACCAGGAGAAGAATATCTCCATGTTTCTTTGAAATAGCAAAGCCCCCATTTGCTTTGGCACGTTAGCTGATCTGTGTTTTGCTTAGTGTAAACTTTGCTTCAATTGGAAAATAATAGTTTTGTTTTCTGGTGGTGTCATAAGAGGCATAAATAAATCAGATTCAACTGTTATGCAAGAAAAATAGTATCATTAAGACCACATTAATACCACTCTGAAGCATTTTTGATTTCAGTATTAAATAACCGCTTCTCTCCACACTGCCAATCTCTTTACAAAACTGAGAGATTGTTAGAAAATGGGTAGCAACCTTAGCCATCTTTGTTTTACCCTTTCATTCAGTTTAATGTATTTGCTTTCAGCGTGTTAAATAAGAAACATTTTGAAAAGGGTAAATCTCCTGTGGATTGTCCATCAGCCGTTGGACTTTTGGCCTGTACGCCCTCACTCTCTGGAACTCAATCCTGGATTCCCTACCACTCTCCCCTTCCCTCACCTCCATCAATTTCTGCCTCAAGACCTTCCTCTTTGACCTCCCTTTCGGTTATCTTTCCTAAAGTCTCCACTTCTTATGGTGAACAGCTTAAGGTTTTTCAGGGTAAGCAGCACAGGGTAACATTTCCATTCCAACTACATCCAACACGGTTTTATTCTATGATTTTAAAAATAGTGTGTGAGGAACTTCAGGATGAGTTGTGATTTAATTAGTGAAGATTATTCTGAAAGGGTATGACATGCAATAAATAGTGGTTACTTATATCTCGTTTACTAAATTGACAATATTCAATAACTTCAAGCAAGTTATTGAGGTCTTAACGAGTGGAATTTAATTTGTGACTTTGGTTCTGTCGTTTCATTGTGTGTTGATGGTTCTTTGTGTTTAATACATATATTAAAAATGAGAGGTCCTGGCCAATAATGTCCCAAATAAAGTTAGTCATTCGGTTTGTTTTTTCATGAGACGTTGCTGAGCGCATATTAGCTGCCGCTTTTGCCTACAAAATACAGTCACTGCACCTCATGTTTAATATCGCACTTTTTTACAACGTTGAGACATTGGGCGAAATGTGGCAGCCAATTGCACACAGCAGTGTCCCACAAACAGTTGTGAATTGAGTGACCAAACTATTATTATTATTTTGAAGGGATTATTACCCCTGGAAATACGATCCACTAATCGACTAACAACCAGGTTCCTACTTACTGCTGAAAGTTATTTGTATAGATTGTAATTAATTGTTTTTATGTCAGCTGTGTAGCACCGATAACTTTTTTTTACTGTTGATATAAATTATTTAGAAATGCTTGTTACTAAATGCCCTCTGTAGTTGCATCACATGCTAATGGTTGTGCAAATTTGTTTTGTTACTCAGTTTGTTCTTCAGCCAACATGGTCTGAAGCTGTTGGTGATCTCATGGTTTGTAATTTAGAGATATTAACAAAGGAAATTAGAACAATAGGGAAATCTACATCAGAACAGTGCAAAACAATTCACTCAGGATAAATTGCAATTGATCGAAGGATAAAAGAGGCTAATATACTTTTGTAGAGATGCAAAAATAAAGATAGTATAATAATAATCCTTGCATTTGATAAAACATCTTATCACGTCTTCGAGACGTCTCAAAGCGCTTCACAGAATATACTGTAAAGTGAATTGATTATTTTGCAGGCGAAACACAGCAGCCAATTATGCACAGCAGTGTCCCACAAACAGTCGTGGATTGAATGACCAAATTATTATTTATTCTTTTTTTGTTGAAGGCAGTAATACCTCCGGATAACTGATCCGCCAATTGACTACCAGCCGGGTTGCTACTTACTGCTCGGTGAACAGAGGCGTGTGGAGCAAGGAAACTTGCCCAACATTTCGCCCCCTGCCCGGGAATCAAACCCGGGTCTCTCGCTTACAAGTGCAAGCGCTCTAACTACTGAGCTACAGGACTCCACAATATTTATAAACTGAAAGCTTTTAGGATGTGAAAGCAATCTGCTTGGCAGGAGAGTTGAATAAATTATAAAGATGAACAAAAACAGGTTATTTAAAAAAAAAATCCTTACTTTTGGTACAAGTGGGTAGCGTGTAAACATTGACCCACACGGTTACAAACTCTTCACGGATCGTAGAAAATTTCTATGTCCCATCCAAAGAATGGCAACTCCAACAACGTGTTACACCCTTGCAGTGCATAGACTATCTGAGTTTCAAGGAAAGTACTGCCTGGCCAGGAGTGAGGATAAACACGGTTCAGTATTGGAAGGCTGATAAGAACCATCAGCTCTGCCAGCATATGATACCTAAGAGAACTATGGAATGTAAGATTACTTTAAAAATGTCTTGAGTATCATAAAGGGATTTTCAAATACATATTCACTGAAACAAAAGAACAATAGTAATATAATAAGCCTTGCATTTGGTTGCAGTGCTTTTCACTCTCGGGAGGACATCTCAAAGCGCTTCATGGGATTTTACTAAGAAGTCAGTGGCTTTATTTATTAGGTGAAGGCAGCAGCCCATTTGCTTCACAAACAGCCGTGAGGTGAATAGGGGACTGTTGGCCAGGACCCTGGCAGAAACCTGAAGAGGAATGTATAAGTCCACGAGTTCAGGGACAATCGCAGAGTAATCAGTATTTCACTCCTTCTTGAGAAAGGAAGAGAGAAAAATGCCAAAAACCAGATCGTATAGTTCTGGTCCTAAACGTTGTATTTTTACGTTACATTTACTAACCGGTGAGCTTTCCTTGCTTAAAAATGGCCGATGTTGAAGTCGCCGCGGATGTCACTTCCTCCGCTACACCCAGGAAGCAATTCTGACGTCACTTTTTGAAAGAATGTGAAGGAAGTTTGTGTGCAAGACACAGGACATAATGTCAGCGACAGCCTGATAATGCAGAAGGAGAACATTTTTTCTTTGTTGTAACGCAACTTCTTAGATATTGGACCGAGAGGACCATATTATACCAGGGCTCCCTGCGTTGGTGGAGTGGATAGCGTACTTAGTGTACTTATTAGTATTCATTTAATAAAGATGTTTATCTCTTGAGATAATATGAATGAATCCCGATAAATGAATCCCAATTTAGGTTCCCAAACAGCTTCTTATAACAATGATTACATTTCAGATTGCCAGGAACTCCTGCAATGTATTTCAAGATCTTGTTGACAGTTGAAACGATGTAATGATGGTTCATATATCTCACACACTGAAATAAATGCTTACCTGCATGCAAGTCATCCAACCTATAGTACCATTACACTTCACATGGAATCAACGCACTCTTATGTTATAGCTGCAGAATAAGAGACCGGGTTGTGCAAACACTTTGATGTTGGTAACGACAAGATTTACGAGAACACGTATGTAAGCGTTCTCTGATCTGCGTCAAATTCTTCTTGAAGACTTTACAGATAAAACGCTTTCTCCTGTTACATGCACAAAAGAAACAAATCGTCCAAACCAATAAATAAGGGAAGATTCAACCGGTAACTTATTTAAGGTTTTTTTTTTATTTCCCCTTTAAACAGGTTCAGCTCAAACAACTAAAGCTTTTCAAATCTTCAGTGCCCCGAAGGCAGGAACCATGATTGTTTTCACAAAATCGTATTTGTTTTTCATCCAGCAGGTTTTGTTTTATTGTTAAGATATTTAATCCCCCCCCCCCAAATCATGACAGATGCCTGATAAATATCAGTGTATGCCACCGTATTGGCTGTTTCACTAATGTGGTACATGGTGACATCAGCATTCCCTGATGTCTCCCCTTGATTAATGAGCATTTCTCTGTTAACCATTTTTTTTTCAGCGAGCAGAGAAAATTAAATTATTCCGAGATTATTTTTTGTGTTAAATATGTAAAGAAAAGCTGCTGGATGAATTTGTTTCGTGGGAATGATGGACTCGATAAGTACATTCAAATGTTAATTCTTTTGCTCTCCCCTTGAAAGCTTCCCTTTGCAGGTCCTCCAGCTGACAGGATAGGCCAGCCCAGGTCACCGTTTCTATTGTGACTTCTGGTGATAACACTGCCTGATCAGCCAGCGGGCGGGAGACAAGATCAGACCTTCATTTAGCCACAGTTTGTGTCGCTAGCTGGACGAAAATCTTGAGTTGACTCCTAAAATTTCGTATCCGGTTGCCATTGGCTCACCGGACTGACAGTAACTCAGCACTGTCCATTTATGGCTTGCAACTTCCAATAGTTTCTTTCAAAGCTCGGATAATTATCAAATATTGTTTTCCACCCAAAATTATTGACTATTAGGTACAAGCGTGAAGCCCAGTGACGCTGCATTTTGAATGCTTTGCCCACAAAATACACGGTCGACTTTCTTGACAGTATATTCTGCGAAGTGCTTTGAGACGTCATGTTAATGCAAGGGTTGTTAGAAGAAATGTCCGGGTTCTTGTTGGGTTGCAGTTGTAGGATTTGTATTGCACATTGCTTAGCATCTCGGCTGTTCAGGCTAAAATTAGTTGAGCAGAAGAAATTTGTTCTGATGACATATTAATTGAATTTGAGAGCCAATAGCCACTGTCTTCAGATTCAGGTTTAGAGTCTGACGAGTCAGACACCGTCAACGTCTTCTTTCTCTTTGCATTCTCCTTTACCCCTGCCCCATGGAATATCTTTCGATTATTTTTGATTGATCTCGTAATCTTGCTAAGAGGCAGCTTCCATTATCTACCTGCTGCACATGATTTGGGGAAATTTGGATCATCTGCTAGTGTTTTCATTCATAGTGCTGACCTCCCCAACACGGATTATGGAATCAAATGCCGTGGAGTCCTGTAACTTAGTGGTTAGAGCACTCGCCTCGCAAGCGAGGGGACCTGGGCTCGATTCCCGAGCAGCGCGAAACCTTGGGCAAGTTTCCTTACTCCACACGCCTCTGTTTACCCAGCTGTAAATAGGAACCCGGTTGTTAGTCGATTGACGGATCGCTTTTTTGGGGGTAATAAATCCTTCGCAAAATTAATTAAATGGATAATAATAATTTGGTCAATAATAAACTTAATCCACGACTGTTTGTGGGACGCTGCTGTGCGCAACTGGCTGCCGCATTTCACCTACAAAACAGTCAATTCACTTTAGAGTATATTCTGTGAAGCGCTTTGAGACGTCTCGAAGAGGCGCTATGTCAAATCCAAGGATTATTAACTTGAACAGCTGTTGCCCGAAACCTCCAAGTTTCCTCATTCACTATCTGGCGGACATCTGCCTTTGGAGTGGTGGGAGGAGCTTTACAGGACAGCTTGTGACGTGTCAGTCATTTTGATGTTCTCGAAGTCCAGGTTTACCCAGCACCAGCTGCTTAATCTGGGTGCTCATGCGAGTGACCTTGGCAAATAGACATGCCCGCTGTGAAGCATCCTCCAGGGGGCTCAGTGTCAGGCCAGTGTAGGCCAGAGCCCTCCATACCTGCAACCGCTTGCCACGTTTGCCACAAATCCACCTCACTGCTCGATCCTGCAAAATGGGTCAGAGGAAGCCTCTCGGCTGCATTCCCAGGAGCTCGGGTCCGTAAAGGAGGAACGTTTGCACACAGGTCTTGTATATGGGGTTTAAAGGGCAATTGAGTCAAACAAGACACCGAGGTTGTGCATTTGCTCCGTGGGGTGGAGTGTACATCCTCATACATTGATGCTGCCTGAGGTGAGAAGCACTGAGTGGAATCAAGCAGGAGGGCCTCTGTCTCGTCGACATTCATCTGGAGAAAGTTAGTTCTCATTCAGGACTTGATGTCTGACAGGTAAACAGTCAGAACAGCAGTGGTCCTGGAACCAAGGTGGAGGCAGAGGCAGAGAGATAGACTTGTTTGTAAGACACGTGGAAGTTAACCCCATACCTCTGGTTGGTGTCCCCAAGTGGGAGCGTGTAGATTTTAAAGAGGAGATGACTGAGGACTCTTCCTCTATCCTTCCGCCTTGCCCCATCCTTCCCCATCTTCAGGTCGGGCCTGAAGACCTTTCTATTCGACCGTGCCTACGGTCACCTCCCCCTTCCCCCAGCTCGGCGGCGTGCTCCGCCACTATCAAGGACGATGCCCTGTGAGAGGGGCGCTATAGAAGTGCAAGTTGTTGTTGTTGAACCCTGAGGATCGCAGTAACTGAGTATGCAGTGCAGGAGGAGAAACCTTTGGCAGATTCAAAATGAAGACATTGGGAAATTAAACCAGGAAAGGACAGAACCATGAAGGAGAAGCTGAGAGGAAAGGTAGTGGAGAAGGATAGAATGGTCGACAGTGTCGAAAGCGGCAGAGAGGTTAAGATCCAAACTGGCTTCAAGGTGACATACCTGGCAGCGAAATGCTGGAATCGAGACAGCCCTCTGGTGGTCTCGGTAGTCCAGTTCCTGAGCCAGGCGGGTCCACAGTATTCCAGGGCACTGCTGATAACAGCACAGCCTGGCTCATCGATAGGACTTGGAAGGGCAGACCAGTCACTGGGGGCAGGGAGTCATCCCAATCAGCTCCTGTTAACTCTGAAAGCCAAAGCCCTAACAGGTAGGGTGGTCCTAACTGGACAAGCAGCGGGAAAGCTTGCCAGACAGCAATATCAATGACAAGCTGTGCGGTTTTAGCTGGTTAGACTCCAGCAGTTACCACAAAGCACACTCTGGGGTCCCCAAGCGTTGGCTCTTGCCAACCTGCGCCTAATACTTCCTGGAATTAGGTAAGCAAGGTGCGTCTCTCCAGGGAGAGAGAGTGAGAGCACATTCCATTCCAACAATCCATCTCTGGGATTTCCATGTGTAGGTTGGATTCACGGACATCTCAGCGTGGCTTGGATACTCTTAGGCACGGGTGCTGGGTTTCTGTGTGTGTCAGACACCCAGGTGACACCCTCCCCGACAAAAAATGAATTGTGCTTGCGCCGAGCCACCTGCAACCAGGAATCGGCCATCTCAACTCTCTGTGCTAAAAATGGATGGCTTTCCGAGTCATCCGGTCACCGCCGATTTCACTGACAGCAAACAGGAAGCAACTTTGCTAAGCCATAGGAGGTGCGCGCGAAAGAGAAATATTAAAGGGTGACCCGGAGAACGGAATTAGACCGTCTCGCGTGGAGAAAAGCACACACCCGCACACTCGCTGGGCCGAAGAGCCTGTTTCCGTGCTGCCGCATTCTAACACACAATATACAAATGTGTAGCGTTCTGTAGAAAAAAATAATTACAATGCAGGAGGCATGTCGAGCTCTCCGGGACAGCAACTCCGTTTGAAGGGGGCTACGTAAATGCAAGTTGTTGTTGTGGTTGTTGAGCTCACTGTCCAGGCTGATAATCCTGGCTGTGAGTTCGTGGGGAACTCTGCAGTGTCAGAAGTGCTGTCCTTTGGATGAGAAGTCAAAACGAGGCCTTGGGTGTTTGTTCAGGTGGACGTTAAAGATGGCACCGTTCGAAAAGAGAAGGGCATTTATTTCTCCTGCTTGTAACTGCCCAACAGTCGAGATAAAATTGGGCATTCACTTAATGGCTCTTTGTGGCCATTGATGTGCCCGCGTGGCGTACAGATATACAATCGCCACACTGATAGAAATTACCCGTGATTTGCTTTGATGTTAGTATTAATACAGTAGAATCCCATTAAGTCAGTCGTTGGGGTCCATAACATCCCCAAAGGCCTTATAATAGAGTGCGATTACCAGCCAGTACTTCCTCATCATGATGTGGCCAATCACATGGGAAACTGGATGTGGGTCCAAGGGCACCTGAATTATAAACGAACATGAGTTATAATCAGATAGATATATAATATCTGGTTTATTACTTAAATTGTGTCATCTAATCTCAGGATTGAGGTGGCCATTATGAAACACTCTTTCTTCACTCTCATAGGTCACAATATAATAATAATAATACTCCTTCTGAACTGCTTAATTAGATTATTTACTTGCAGTAAACCCCAGATAATTATTTCTATTTCTCGGTTTAGATATATTTCAAGCAATTCAAGATGTTTTTATTTCAATGTTTAGGATTTTCATGAAAAATGTATGTACTCTGTCGCTAAAATGTCTTGGAGAAATTCTTTTTCTGCCTTGAGACATCGTTTACACAGTAATTTAAGAGGATTTCCTTCATAGTTAAATGTATTTGCATGAGTCCACTTTCTTCGTTTGAAATACAAAGTCAAGCCTTCTTACAGCAGGTGAATTCTGTTAAGAGTCAGACTATTTGTCCATCATTGTTTGTGGTCAAAACAGTGAAAAATATTCTGTCAGTGATCCAGAGTGCTTTGAATGACGGTTCCTTTCTGGACAATCAGCAGAGGTGCTGAGAAATATTCCTGAGAGGATTATTTAACCTTTCAATTTAGAGGGCACAAAGCCACGCTGATTAATGAACTTTCTGATTGCTGCTGATAAGAGGATCTATTTCTTTATTTCCTACAAAAGGATTCCTTCCACTCTCTGATATTACTATAATCTTAAACATAAAATGTGGCAAACAGATTAAAAAACAGCACTAAAGAGTTTATCTCCCCAGCAAACTGAAGCAGCAAATTAAAATTGGTAATGAAAGCAGCCTTGAAAGTGGCTGAGCCCCCTGTATATGGTTTTAAATGCATCCTGTATTTGAAGAGACTTATTTTTCTTCTGCCTGGTAATGACTGCTTTGGTGCACAGTCAGGCCCGGCTTCTGTTATCCAAAAATTAGTTGTGTTATCTGGATGACTGCAGACACATATGCATTCCCTTTTCTCACTGCATGGGCAGACAAGGTCGATAGCATTACAAGGTATTTGTGGCAGTGCTTGTTTCAGTTTTCATAGCCGCCAGTTTCTGACCAGATTTGAATTACAAAGGAAGAAGCTGGCATGAAAATTGAAGGAGGTTATCGTCTGGTCTGAAGCCTCAGAGCACTGTGCTTATTTATGCAGTCCATCTGCTCCTGTAAGTGTGAAAAGGAATCAAAGGCTTAATATAAGGTCACAAAGACCAAGATATGTTTAGGATGGTAAATGCAATAGGAATGTTTTAATACAGAATATAGGAAATACATCTCTGCTTTCAAAAATATTAAAACAGCATTTCTGAAGTTTTTTTTATTTTTATTGTCAAAAATGTCAGTTCTTTCCGATAATTGAAAATTGCCACTTGACAATGTGTGAAAGGTTTGTGCAGCGAGTACAGTTATTCGTCTGTCGCTGAACAAATCTACTGCACGGAGATTATTTATAATTTTATATTTAGAATGCCATTGCAAATTTAGGAACTGTTTACACAGTAAAAACTTGAATGTTTTGGCTGAGGCGATTGGTTGTGCCCCTATCAGCAATTTGCACCATATCCTGCTTGTTAGGTTAGCCGTTATCTAAAGAGGAACGACAGCTCTTCAATTGATAAACCCTAACACCCTAGTGACACTGAGTTCTGTATTCAGGTCATTCATCCTGTTGATGACAGTGCTTACTGTATATTAGAGCATATGTCATCGATGTAATGCTGTTGTCCTCGTGACTCTTACAGTAGTGGTTAAGTATTTCAATCACATCGCCCACTTTGTTAACCCTTGAAGGAGTGCACCGACCACTATGTCAAACAAAATAATGTGATTAAATCATCCAATTTGTTTGATGCCGTTCTTTTTATACACTTGTATATTTTCTTCCCATTGCGTTGTACAATTTTGAGGTTTACGTTTTCAGACAACGGAATTTACATAAAGAGTAGAAG
This sequence comes from Callorhinchus milii, assembly GCF_018977255.1. Classification (NCBI taxonomy): domain Eukaryota; kingdom Metazoa; phylum Chordata; class Chondrichthyes; order Chimaeriformes; family Callorhinchidae; genus Callorhinchus; species Callorhinchus milii. The sequence continues at coordinate 4,141,199 of NW_024704742.1, read as the reverse complement.
TTGGTTTGGGACAGGTACAATTATGTACATATATAAATAACCACTTCAAAAATAAATAACTAAATCAGAATAATAATTCGGTCACTCAGTCCACGACTGTTTGTGGGGACGCTGCTGTGCGCAATTGGCTGTCGCGTTTCACCCACAAAATATAGAGTCAATTCACTTTACGGTATATTCTGTGAAGCGCTTTGAGACATCTCGAAGATGCGATAAGGCGCTATATCAAATGAAGGATTATTAGTTTTGTTATTTTATATATATTGTGTAGATATATATATATACACAATATATATAAAATAACAAAACTAATAATATATATATGGCCTCGATTTGACTCAATTAGGAATATGTCCTAAAAAACATAAATCTCAGTAAGTCTCCCTCGCCGTCCATGATGTATTTATTATAGACAGCAAAGTCTTTAAATGGAGCACTTTGCACCAACAGGTGGAAGCGGGGAAGGGGGGAGACAAACATAACTGATTCTGATTCACAATGGAATGCCTCCCAACAACTTATCAGAATGAGTCCACGTGGAGACAGTGGTGCCATCGCCTGCCCATCTGAAAGATGTTAGAGTGGTACAGGAGTACAGTGCAAATTTACGTTTATATAGGCTCCAAACCGTGGCTCTTGCGAACCTGCTCCTCAATTCTCTGGTGTTGGGTAGGAAGAGTGTGTACTCTTATTACCAGACAAACGGAAACAGAAGTGGAAGTTCTCAGTAGAATGGTTTGGAGCCTCTTAAGCACCGTGGAAGGATTTCCACCTGTATTCGATACTCAACTGATTAGAAGAATTAACAATGTTAATATTTACAGAACAATTTCTGCATGTTAGTTTTCTACATTATTAGATGTGCAAATGGCATTGAATGAAAAGTAAACAGTTGTATAATCTAGGAAAATGACACCCACATTTTAATATCCCCGCAAGCAAATACAAGGAGAGGATTCTCTCTCTTGTTAAAGCTGTAGTATGTTTTTCCGACGTGGATTTTGGATTTCAGACAATGGTAGACAACAAACCGTCTACTGTCACCAAAAACAATAGCAATTACCTGTGAAATGTTTTGAGATGTTCCAACGTTACACAAACGACATCAAATGCAAGGAATGTTCTTACAGGGAAATTGATGAAGAACTCATATAGGGAGGACTTCTCAAAGCGCTTGACTCTGGGGGTGGGAGCTGAAGGGAACGATGACCGAGAAGCCTGTCAAAGAGCTTTAGATCCTTCCCATCGTATGTACACCTCCCTCTGTAAATTGCACTAAATAAACTAATCACTCTTTATTATAATGTAGTACAATATGCATTTCAAATAACTGAAGTATAGAACATCTTTAGGAGTGATGTCCATCAGAGGTGGTACATTTTGGGCAATGAGATAAACACATGGTCGAAACAGGAACTGAAAGAAGCGATACAATGTGTGATAGAGAAAATTAAGATGTTGTTATGATACATTTGTGAAAATGTCTTTACTTTAGTATTTGCCATTATGTTGGAAATCCCTATTTACAGGTGGAAGTACAGTGGGAAGAATAAACATGTGCTAGAGATGGTGCTGTTTGTCAGGATTTGCCCAGCCAGAGAGTGGAAGAGCACTCATTCCCTCTGCAATCATTTTGTAATGCGAGATAGTCTCCAGTCCAGGGAGTAACGTTGAGTATAAATAAGATTAAAATGAAAAGGTGACATTCTCCATTGTAACACTTGAAGCACTGAAGGATGGCTATTATGTGATCAGTTGTCTTCTCCCTCCCTTCCCTCTGACCATTTCCCCCCTGCTTGGGTCCCAACCCAACTGTCCAGCGCCTTGGGACGTCCTCCCAACATGAAAGGCGCTCTATAAATGCAATTTTGTTGTTGTTGTACAGATAGCTAACAGAACCAGAGCCCTGACCTTCCCAAACTACAGGAGCAGGAAGGGGCGATTCAGTCCATCCTTTAATATCCTAACTTCCCAAGTATCCTTCTGTCTCCCATTTAATCATCCCAATTGATTTTTGCATCAGCGGCTTTCTGGGACAGTGTGGATCACATCTTCACAAACCTCTGTGTGACTAAATATTTTCAGATCTCACTGGTAACTGGTTTACCTCTAAGGTTGAGTCACTTGGGTCAAAGCTGCTTTTCTAAATATCCAATCACATTCCCCACCTCTCTTTCTAGCCGGCTTCTCTGTGTTTTGGCTTCTCTGCCACAGTCATATCTGGCTTTGCTCAGGGCTGTATCCTCGGTCCTCTATTCACTATCTCCACGCTCCCTCTCGGCAACATCATCCGTAGACATGGGATTCACTTCCAATTCAGTCGTCTCCTCTTTAATATATGGAGTAGCGTCCCGAAGCAGGCTCTCTGGGACGCTACCCCACGCGAAGGGCGCTGTATAAATCCAAGCTGTTGTAATATCCACCTTCTCCCACTCGGCGATAGCATCCGGATGTGTCGGGTTAACCTCCACGTATATGACAACCAAATCTATCTCTCTGCCTCTACCTTGATTCCAGGAGGAATCTGTCAGACTCAGGTCTTGAATGAGCTCTAACTTTCTTCAGTTGAATGTTTGCAAGACAGAGGCAAAGACATCCTATTTGACTTCCGTTAGTGCCTTCTCACCTCAGGTGTTGACAGCATTAACCTGAATAGATACCACACTCCACGGAGCTAGTGGGGAACCTCAGTGTCTTGTTTGACTCTTCAACTGTCCTCTAAATCTCACAGCCGTGCCCTGACCCGTTCAGTTTTTCTCCCACCTCTGAAATATTGCCCTTCTCAGCCTGAAAGGCTCAATATAAATGTAAATTTGTATTGTATTTCTCACCAATGCTGCCAAAACTTTTAATTCACATGTTACTTTCCACTTAGACTTCGCTGATGCACTTTTTGTAGATTCCCTCGATCCACCATTCATAAGGTCCAGCTAATCCAAAATTCCCCCATCGTATCCTCACCTGCACCAAACTCCATCACCACAGTCTTTGCCAGACTCCACTGGCTCCCTGGATTCCAACAACATCATGGTCCTCACCATCACCTATCTGTCCATTCACACCTCCTATTTTCTGTGAGCTTCCATGAAAGAAAGACCTTTGCACACACACACACACACGTGCTGCCATTCGCACACAGAATCATAGAATTTTACAGCACAGAAGGAGGCCTATCGTGCCTGTGCCTGCTCTTTGAAAGATCGCCATCTAGTCCCACTCCCCCGCCCTTACTCCATAGCCCTGCAAATGATTCCATTAAATACTTACCTAATTCCCTTTTGAAAGCTGTTATGAAATCCGCTTCCACCACACTTTTAGGCAGTGCATTCCAGACCGTGACAATTCTCTGGGTAAAGAAAAGTCTCTCCGTCTTCCCCTCTGGTTCTTTTTCCAGCGAAAACTATGTGCTTATGTCTGTTGACGCAGGCACTTTGGTGCTGAAGTCATTTAGTTATTCTGGAATTCAGAAATAAAACAAAGTAAACTATCCTTTCTACCCCACATCCGTGCCATGACCCACTCTGCCTTCCCCCACCTCCGCAACATCGCCCGGCTCCATCACTGTCTCACACCGCAGACTACCGAAACCTTCATAAACTCATTGATAGCATCCCGGCTTGACTGTGCGAACTCCGTGCTTGTCGGTCTCACCAACTCCTCCCTCCATAGGCTGCAGAACATCTTCTCCTATACCAGACTCCGTGACCTTATCACCCCCATCCTCGCCCGACTCCACTCACATACCATCACACAGAGGATACAGTTCAAGATCCTGGTCCTCACCTTCAAAGCCCTTCATGGCCTTACTTCCACCCTATCTCTGTGACCTTCTAACCCCCGACCAACCTGCCCTACCCACCACTCAGCAAGCTCCGGCCTGCTTCACGTCCCCCACCTCGCTTGCCCAACCTCTGAAACTCCATCCCACAGTCCCTCTACCTCGCCCCCTCCCTTGCCACCTTCAAGACTCATCTCAAGACTATCCTCTTCAGCCATGCCTTTGATCACCCTCCTTTCTCCCCCCTGCCCTCCACCCTCCATGATTGGGTCCGAAACACTGATTGTCCAGCGCCTTGGGACATCCTCCCGACCCTATACAAATGTAATTTTGTTGTTGTCTGTTTGTTTGTACTTTAATTTTAAAATGCACTGTATATATTCATCCTGAAAATCATATTATAACTGCAGACTTCTTGCAAGATGAATTATTACTAGCAAAACGTTAATAAAATATTGAAAAATCAACTTAGAAAAAACGTCAAGTTTGGTTTGTAAAATTAATTATTTCCTTTCAGTACGGTTCTTTGAAAAAATCTTCCTTGTTCAATCCGGCAATTTTAAATTTTGGTCATAGGAATGACAAAAGTTGGCAGGTTACACCTAGATATATCCTTATGATGTTAAAAGTTAGATAAAACAGTTTGCCTTGCACTATTTCCACTTGGCCCACAAAATATACAGTCGATTTACTTTACAGTATGTTCTGTGAAATGCTTTGAGACGTCTCGAAGACGTGATAAGGCGCTGTATCAAATGCAAGGATTATTATTCTCATTATAATGTATACCAATTGGCAATATCGGCTGCGTGTACTGTATATAAAATCACACGTTTTACTTAAGGAGCACGCTTATCAGATTGAAGTCAATTTTGATACGAACAGCTCAAGGTCACCCGGGGAACTGCCCGACAAGTACATTTGCATAAAAAATTACTTGTGAAGATGGGTCGCACAGGCAGCCCATGCATTCTGTCCTCTGGTTCTTTGTCATGGAGATTCCAATGTGAGAGAGGGAGGGAGCCCAGTGTTGCAAGATAATGATTAACTGTTTTAATGACATTCACTCATTTCGTAGTAACTACTCATGCAGAAAAAGGGTTATGTAAAATGACATTAGGAGAAAATCATTTGTAATCGCATCGGGCTGCACTTTCAGGAGACATTAGGAGTAAATCCATGCCATAGTTGGCTTATGCTTTATCTTCTGATATTTACTGAGTTTACTGGTGCATGAAAAGCTTTCACCAAGGATAGCAGATGGGATGAACCGTTCATAGGTATTGCTATCTACTGAGTTATTACTTTTATATTTTGATAGTGTGGTAATCTGCCAGATATCAGTCTGCAAGTATAGATTATTTAAATGTTTGTTAAAATTGTAACATGGAGGTTTTCTACCAATGATCTTTCTTTTCTCTTGTTTCATCTGTGTCTGCAGATAAATTCTGCAATGTATTATTCTTTAATGACCAGCGGAAAGCAGATCATTTAATTTTATTAATATTTTGACATGCTTGGATTGAGCAGGTACATATGTAAATGTGCATGTTTCACACTGGAGTGTTACATCTGCATAGGTGTCTATCCAATGTGATATTTGTATGTAATGTTGGCAGTGTGTTCAGTACAATTCAGTACATTAACGGCTTCTTGTTGTATTAAATTCTTATACAAGGTAATGTTTCCACATTGGAAAATAAAGTATTTGCAGCTGTTTTTAAAATAATACCTGGGTACCTGAAATAAGACACACAACTGTCCTTTTCTCTGAATTATTTCTGGGTAATGGATGATACCGTATCTTCCTTAAGATAACAAATGTTGTCACCAAAAGTTGACAACATCTCACACTGAAAAGATCCTAGAATTTTCAATATGCAGAAGTAAACACTTGGCTCGTCTGACAGGAGTCTTGGCTCCGGATGCAAAGCTCCACCATGCACAGGATCCAGCTGATCCCAAACTCCGCCGCCCGCATACTCACCCGTACCAAACTCCGTACCCCCATCACAGCAGTCCTTGCCTGGCTCCCTATCGCCGAACGGGAGATCCTCACACCTCTCCCACCTGCTTGCCCCACAACCCACTCCAGCCCTCTGCATGTCCCTCGTGCCCTCCGTTCCACCATGAGTGGCCCCGCTTTCAGCCACTACGCCCCGAAACTCTGGAACACTCTTCCTCCATCCCTCTGCCTTGCCAACTTCCTTCCCCATCTTCAGGTCGCATTGGAAGACTTTCCTATTCGACCGTGCCTACGGTTACCTCCATCTCCCCCCCCCCCGGCTCGGAGTCGTGCTCCACCACTGTCAAATGCTCCCGGATGCTACCCTACGTGAGGGGCACTGTATAAGTGCAAGTTGCTGTTGTTGATAGTGACTTTAAGATCATAGTCTAGCCTGATCTTTTAAGTGCAATACTGAAGAGCACTGTCTTAAGGTGCTACACTTCGAATGAGTTAAACGGATGACTCGGTCAAGTATGTCTACCTCAAATAGAGAAGAGAGCATCTCCGGGTATCCTGGCTCTCAGTCTTCCAGATAAATTGGGCAATCATTTCGTAGCTGCTGATGGGACCTTGCTTTGCGCGAAATGTCAGCAGATAGTCAGCAATTAGCTGTGAAATGTTTTGAGGCGTTTCAACGATAGGCACAATATCAAATGCAAGGATTATTGCTATTTATTATTGAATACTTCACTATCATTTTAGTATTCCTACATCACAGCCCAACATCACTGCATTACTTCGCTACTCAGTGTCAGGCTCTTAACCATTAATTTTTTCCTTCGATAACAATCAACCTTAATCCAGCAGGGTTAATGCAACTTCATCAGAAACGTCCTCTTATTTTCATCACTGGGGTCGTTGTAAAAAGGAACACAAAAGTGCTCTTTTTAGTAATCAAACTTGTGATCTCATTGGGTTTCTTTGATAAGTGAGAATGCTGAGAGCCAATTATAAATCTTTCTATATATGTAGATATATGTGTTTCCTTAATACAGTTTTGCTTGATTTTTATCAAACTTCTTACTCTCAGTGGCTTATTCTCCTCGGATAGTTTGGGAAATTAGTTCCCAGACAAATATTGGTACAACAGCCTGTTCGTCTGTGAGTCAGTTACTTCGTTACAGCACGCGTTGACTCACAGTCTAGGCTAACGATCCAATATAGTGTTGGGGAAGTGCTGCATTGCTGGAAGTGAAGACCTCCGGATGAGATGTGAAACTGAGGTCCCATCTCCCTGTTCATGGCACTATTTGAAAAGAGAAGGGAGTTTCTCCTGGGTGTCCTGGCCAACAATCCCAGATAAAATTGGTCACTCACTTCAGAGCTGTTTGTGGGACTTCCAGCCAATACGCCCCGAAACTCTGGAACACTCTCCCTCTATCCCTCCGCCTTGCCCCTTCCTTCCCCAGCGTTGCCTACGGTTCCTATTCAGCCTTGCCTACGGTCACCCCTCCACCGGCTCTGCATCAGGCTCCGCCACTGTCAAGCGCTCTGGGACACTGCCCTGCGTGAGGTGTGGTGTGTAAATGCAAGTTGTTGACTACTTTTATCTGTGTAGCTATAAGTGCTGAATTCTTACTTTGATCTATTAAAAATACTTTTTTCCTTGTGTACATGGAGCCTACCATATCTATCAGTACATCCAGTCTACGTGTCCCATTTTCCTACAAGACGCTGTGATGCATCTATCTCCTCTTGAATCAGTTTAATTGACAAGGAACTTGTCCAGTTCCTTTTGGGAACCCTTTGAGGTTTCACGTTCACCCTTTTTTTTTTAACAGAGAATCTCCTGCATTTACATTTGTCATTTGCTGTCCTCACACTTTGAAGATATAAACGCTCGTTCTTAAGTTTGGACCTGACAGAAAAAGTTGTTATTTTCAGAGTCGGTGTATTGCAAAATTATCTTTGACCTTCACCTGGGATTTCTATTTTAAAAGGAATGGCTGATTTTGGAAACGGAAGAATTCAAATGCTTCAGTGCCTTCCTGGATTGACATTACGATGCATGTTGGGTTAGAGTAAAGGGAATTTCACATAAATTTAACTGTTCTTTCTACACATGCCCTCGGAGCAGATGACAACCCAGACGCTCAATATTAATAAAAAGCAAAATACTGCAAATGCTGGAAATCTGAAATAAAACAGAAGTTGCTGGGAGCGCACAGTAAGTCAGGCAGCATCTAAGGAGAAAGGAAAATTAGTTAACGTTTCAGGTGTACAACCTATCGTCAGAACTGGGGGATGTTGGGAGGGAACAGATTATCCGGACAAGCAGAGAAGGGGCCCGGGGGAAAAAAGACAAAGGACCTCAATATTAATAATTATGATTATTGGGAATAGGCTTCATTCAGGAAGGTAACACTTGCACAGTCATGATGGGCCGAATGACCTCCTTCTGTGAACCCTCTGTGATAAATGGGTTCCTTTTTTTTTAAATGTTTAAGCGTTTATTTTCTATTTCTTTAAATGATTGACAGTGAGTATTGTTATTTGTTAAAATTTTCTTTAGCTTGTCACAGCTCTTTCTCTGAATATTTCTGAATATTACTAATGGTCTGTTTCTCTGTTCTAGACTAAACCAGGTCCAATTGTAAATGGACGTTCAGATACGGTTCGGATGAGAAACATTTATTGCTACAATTGTTCACGGAGAGGACATTACGGCTTTGTAAGCTCTTCAACCTTCATTCGTAGCCCTGGGTTTATATAAGATTAATGTATAAAGTAATTCAAGATTAAACTGCTAGACTTGTAATGGCGTATATAACCGGTCGACGCCACAATAAAAATCATCTGACGGATTTAAAGTTACATTTCCACCCCGTATCTTTTGGAAAAACTCGATCTTGTGCTTGCTAAACATAGGGTGACCTTTTAAAATCAGAACGATTTCTAATTTAGAAAATATCTGCACAATTTTCAACCCTAGTATGTCCTCAGTTAATTCTGTTTATATGCAGATGTGAAATGTTGCCAGTTTCCAGCAATAACTACTGCGCTGACATTTTTTTGGGTGGAGGAAAAGCGCGGGAAATACGGTGGTAATAATAAAAGCTGTACAAAGTTACACAGGACTTATTTCCCTCCAAAATAATGGTCTTTCCTCTAAGACTTCTATCCAGAGTCCTGCTGCCGAGCACTTTATTTGAGCAGATGTGATTTGCTGACAATTAGTGCACGAATGCTGGCTGAGTGCATATGATGGCATATTACAAGACGACAGAAATCAGCCTACACTGAGAATATTGCATTCAGTTCTGGGTACCTCAACACAGGGTAGGAATAATGGATAAGGATACCTAAAAAGTATTGTCGAGACGACAGTTGATGCTGATAACAATGAATAATAATTCAGTAACACCCAATGGCCCCAAATTGTCCTACAAAATAATTTTCAGCTTAGATTAATTTAACTCTGTATTAATTGAGCATAGAATTTAATTAGTTGATGGAAGGCCAAATCTCCCTCCTGCAGCGTACAAGCATCAACAACAACAAATTACATTCACACAGCCCCTCTCACGTCGGGAGGATGCCCAAGGCATTGGACACTCAGGGAGTTGGGATCAGGAGGGGTGGAGGGCAGGGAGGGTAGGGGTAGGAGGGTGGCCGAAGGCACGGTTGAAGATGAGGGTCTTGAGACATGTTTTGAAGGAGGCAAGGGAGGGAGCAAGATGAAGGGAATGTGGGATGGAGTTCCAAGGGGTGGCAGCAGAGAGACTGAAGGCCCAATCAACGCAGGGAAGTGGTACCAGGAGAGGGTAATGATTATGCATATGATTATATGCTCGGGCTTGGTGGCGCAGGCTATTTGGGCTGCACGGCCTTCTGTCGTAAATGTTTATTTTCCTGCTATATCAGATGAAAAATTGAGCCTTAACATCAATTTGCTTGTACTGTCAAATGTGAGCGGCCCATTGTTACAAACGGAAGAATTTTACTGTTGTTTCATCATTAAGTATATTGTTTTGGTGATTTAACAGGAGTGCAAAGCCAGGCGGATGTTCAGTGACAACTTCCCTGCGTCACCGTTTGTGTATCACTACGACACGGCCAAAGAGATAGGGTGCAGAAATTATCGGATAAAGAAGAAAATGAAAGGTTTGTTCCATTGGTTATGATTTGGTATCACGCCTTTCGCTGTAAAGGGCAGTGACTGTTTTGTGCCGGATGTGTGTTCAGACTGAAAATTGCAGGCACAAACATGGCCCATCATACTAATGTCCTGGCTGGTCTCTCTTCAACCGTGCCTTCAGCTCCCCTCTTGACTCTCTACCCCCTCCTCGCTCCCTCCCTTCCCTCCCCCTGACCATTTCCCCCCTGCTCGGGTCCCGACCCAACTGTCCACAGCGCTTTGGGACGTCCTCCCGACGTGAAAGGCGCTCTATAAATGAAATCTTGTTGTTGTTAAGTTTTTAAGGATGTCAGATTGTGCTGTTTCACCCTCCCCTCCCATGCTCTTTGGCTAACCTTTCCCAAGCTCAACCAGCTTTCTGCAATATCTGTTTGGTATTTCCTTAGAGCAAAACAATCGAGATTAGGAATACATCACAGATCAAAGCAATCGTGAATTACACTGGGTTTTTGTTTTGCGCAAAATGATGCCAACTCTATCTGCTAATATTAGGTATCAACTTGGCTCAGTTGGTAGCACTCTCGCCTCGTAGTATAGAATTCAAAATCCTTGTCCTCGCCTTCAAGCCCCTGCACGCCTTGCTTCTTCCTACCTCTGGGACCTGCTAACCCCGTATCAACCTGTCCGCTCTCTCCGCTCAGCGGGCTCCAGCTTGCTCCACGTCCCCCACCCAGGACTAGAACTTTCTCTTTCCAGTTGGTAATTGACTCCTGACCACCAAACAAATTAACATTCCCTTATTATTTACAGTTACCTTTCCAGATCTGCAAGTGGCTAGTCTTGTTAAGATGTCAGAGGCGGAAGGCAAGCAAGTGCTCTCCAAGAAAATGCTAAAAAGACAAAAGCGAGAGCTGAACAAGAAAAGAAGAGAAAAAGCAAAGCAGAAAAAGAGTGAGAAATCATCTTTGACTGAAAATCCATCTGAGAAGCATTGTCACAGATCCTCCAAATTTTCCAGAAAGATTAACAAAGAGATTGATAAGGATTTTCCTAGAGGGCTTGCAGCATGCTCACCAGGACTTAACAGATCACAGCACACACACCACCGGGGCTCTCTATTGTTTCTACCCAGTGAAAAATATTCGAGGAGAAAGAGAAAGATATCGAAGAGAAAACAAACGGAAAGAGAATCTGTGCCTGGGTTAACTAAGCCCAGGAAAAAGAGGAAGAGAGCAAGGAAGAACGAAACTCACGCCAACGAAGAGGCTTCCTCGGGCATAGCTAATGATTTACTAATAATTAAACAAAGAACAAAGAAGGTCAAAAGGCGTTCCCGCAAATTAGATTGAGCAGTTTTCAGACTACAAAGAGCAAGAATTAGTGAATAGTTGATTGGATTCTAGGATCAACGATATCACCGCCAACTTCCATTTAGATAGCGCCCTCCACGCAGGGCAGTGTCTCAGAGCTCTTACATGTGTCGATACCCTTTTTTAAAATGTTAATCATGCACTCGCTGGTGACTGTGAATTCCTGATGTCAACGAGATAGTGGGGAAATGCTAAGGAGAAGCAAGGTACCGTGTAGTGGGAGGGAGCGTAGTGTTTCAGAAGCAAGTCACTGTCCTGCTTGTGTACATTTAGAGAGACACTGACCAAAGTCTAGGTGCAGGTCATCTCTCTCATGCTTTCAGCTAAAGATTATTTTGGTGTGAATAAAAAAAAATACACAATTTTCCAATGAAGATCAGTAGTTTGATGCAATTTAAGTAAATTTTAATACCTGCTATACGCTGCAATTAGTGTGAGGATTTAGTTACCTATTTGTAATTAAACTTGCTGAGCAGGTTTCTGTAATTGCTTATTGTACTTGTACTTATTAAACATTTCAAAATTCCTCAGTACAACCAGTGTCCTTTCTTCACTTATCTGCAAAAAAAAAACATGCAACGAATGTTAAATTACAACGGTTTTCAGGTCAGTGTTCTGACCAACAACAGCAACAACTTGCATTCATGTAGCATCCTGGAGGGCTTGACCAGAGCGAGATAGTTTTGAATTGTGAGCAATTAATTGTTTATGGCTGAGTAATCATCTGTCACTTCACTACGTACACGTAATTTTCATGTAGGAAATTGTTTGGCAACTCTTTACACTGTGTGGATCATCAGGCCAAGGGAACAGGAGGAAGGTGATGAGACCGAAGGGAGTGTTTTCAAAAAGGTTTTGACTGCAGGAAGAGAGGATACACAGTTACAATCTCCAATTATTGCCCATCTCCAACCTCCCTTTCCTCTCCAAGGTCCTGGAACGAGTCGTTGCTTCCCAGCTTCGCTCCTGCCGCTCCCTCTGTGAACTACGACGTAGATTCAAGATAATTGGCAAAAGAACCAGAGGGGAGATGAGAAATTGCTCCAAATCCTCTGCCCAGCCCGCCCCACCAACGGCGGTCGTGCCTTCAGCCTATCTGCCCCCACTCTTTGGAACTCCAACCCACAGTCCCTTCACCTTTATCCCTCCTTTGCCTCCTTCAAGGCACGTCTAAAGACCCTCCTCTTCAACCGCTCCTTTGGGCACACTCCCTGATCCCAACCCCCAGCTCGGGTCCAAATCCTTGACTGTCCGGTGCCTTGGGATGTCCTCCCAACAGGAAAGGCGTTATACAAATGTAATTTGTTGTTGATATGAGAAGCTCTTACAGCATCCTACATAAAGCCTGTGTGAGGATTGCAGTCTCGATCAGTTGCAGTCATAGGCACGTAAGCAGCTTGATTTACTTCTGAATTTACATTTTGGGTCACTCGACTTTCATATAAATGAAAAACAAATTAATTTAAATTAATTTGTCAAAAGATTTAAATTCCAATTGCATTCAAATCTGCTCCCCAACTCCCAAGTAAATTGAAGAGGGAGAATAACCTTATATACAAATTTTCCCTGCTATCATTGCCAAGAGGCATGTTTATCGCAGGGGAAACAGAAACTTAACAGATCTACTTATAATTTTGTTATTTGTAGAGTAATTTATTATAATTGCCATACATTCAAATCCAATTGAGCTTTTAGGGGTTTAACATAAAGTAAACACAAACGTAAAGTAAGCATAAATGGTTTTCTCTTCCACCCCCCACACCCCCACCCCAATCCTCAATAGTCTTGTGAAAATTGAAACAATTTATGGATAGTCCTTTGACTTCAGATTTTTTTGAATAAAATGACACCTTTAATAGAAACCCAATTCAAATAGTTCCGACTTAGGATGTGGTTTAACCACATCATCTCCATACTATTGCTCTACAAAACAATTGTGTTTTCAACGAAATGCAGCTCGATGGGCATAGAGTTGAGTCACTGAGCCTTGATCGCTGTGTCTCTGGTTTACATGTCTTTTTGTATAAAGCAAGAGGGCCTATCACCAGCCCGGTCTGCACATGCTTACACTGGAAATGTTTGTTCATTCTCACTCTCCTGCCGATGAATTAATTGGAAATCCAGTTAATCTTTTGAGGATTGGAATGAGAGTTTAAGCACCAGAACAAATGTTATAACCAGATTACATTTTTCTTTTTATGTGCAATGTGCTATGGTTTTCAAGAATTTTGTCTAGTTCTTCTTGGGTAAGTTGTAGGAATTTTTGCCTTTTACCTTAAATAAAGCGGAGCTGCTTAGTGTTATGGTTTTAATTAGCGCAGCAATCTTATTTACAGGGCTCAGCAATGGAACTCCCACATTAAAGGCTTCCTGAAGTGACACGATCTAATGGGATTCGGGGAATGACGGCCAGTTGGAATTGTCATTTTTTTGGTGGTGGTAGCGGAGAACTCAACTATTACTGACAGAGTCAGAGAGGCAGATTCTGATCAGAGATCCGAACTAAAACTTTACGTTTCAATATACTGAATGCTGCCAATCAACTGTCCGGAAGCCATAAATATGTTATCTTACACAAACTGTGCTATACACACATGCTACGGAAGATCCAACAAGAATCTAACGGAATATATTCATTCACTGAGTGGAACACAAGTAATATTTGAGGTGAGTTGCTGAGTTATTCATCTCCATTCTCCGAGACGTTACCCCAGGTGAACAGCACTATATAAATACAAGTTGTTGTTTGACGGAGAACTTTAAATTTAGCAAAACCCGATGTGTTTTCAACATGGTCAGGCTGGCTCAGTTGGTGGTCCTCTCGCCTCTTGAGTCAACAGGTTCGAGCCCCGTGTCGGGACTTTGAACGCACGGTCTCGGCTGACCCTCCAATGCAGTGCTGGGGATGTACTGCATTGTTGGAGGTGCCACCCTTTGGATGAGATGATAAACCAAGACCATATCTGCCTGTCTAGGTGGATGTTACTATTCTAAATTGGCTGCCGCACTTGCGTGCAAATACACAGTCGCTACACTCCACAGTAAAATCCCGGGAAGCTCTTTGAGACGTGTTGATGATGTGATAACAGGACGGGATAGATTTTCCGCCAATGATACTCTCTGGACACGCCTGTCAATCTCTGATAAGAGAAGGTTCATTGTCGGGTGTTAACCAGATGTTCACTCCGATGCTTTTTAACCCCTGGAGTATTGCAGGCTAATTCACTTATCCAAATCCCACCAGCACCCTGGTGGTGAGTGAACTGGTCTGCAATGCTCCGAGGGCTAATAATTATAATTATAATCCTTGCATTTGATACAGCACCTTATCCACGTGGTCGAGACATCTCGAAGCGCTTCACAGAATACACAGAATGTGTAGTGACCGTGTATTTTGTGGGCGAAACGCGGCAGCCAATTGCGCACAGCGGTGTCAAAAGCAGCTGCTTCGTACCATTTTTTCAAAAAATTGGAGGGGTTGTTATTGGGACAAGTACAGAAAACAGTTCAATATTATTCATGTACAATTTGTGGTGGGATTGATAATTTCATGCCATTGTTATCGTCACAATTAGCAGTGTTTTGTAATGAACCAAACATTCCTAGGTTCACATGATTCATGTCGATCTCCACGAGGTGCACCGCAGTGTCCCACAAATAGTGGTGGATTGAGTGACCACGTTATTATTAATATTATTTTTATTACCAAGACAAGGTAATACTGTCCCTGGTGCGTATCTCGATTCAAATTCCAGGGATTCTTAGCAAAATAGACCTGGTTTTGATAATCCTGATAGCCTCGGTCTAGCCTCTCCACCTTGTTGCCAGATTAAATGGGGGTGGGGGGGGGGAGAGGGAGACATGTAACCCTTGTTTAACCATCGTACGTGTTATTTGGAAGGAGGGGGTCAAATTTATTTCTGATCAACCAGCCAAAAGGCCTTTCAAATGTGTCCTTGCCTTTTGGCTGGTTAATTGCTGTGACCTTTCATCTTTTCTCTGGCGTTCGCAATGAGTTTCCTCCTGGGCTGTCAGGTTCGCATGATTTAGGGCTCCTTCCCATGTCTGGTTAAAAACAATCCATAGTCGGGTGCTGTATAAATGTGGCTGCTCCCCTGACCGCCCTCAGCATTCTACTAATTTGGGGAAAGGGCTTTAATTTCAATCCTGTTACCACTACCATTAAATCTTTATTAGTGTTCTTTCAACTCTCGAACATCTGGCTTTTTTGGGGGGCAGCTGGGTGTCTGACACCCATCGCCATGTTTTAAGAGTATCCAAACCAAGCTGAGATTACCAGGGGCATCCCACCCTACACGTGCAAATGGATACCCCGGCATCTGTTGTAGCGTAACGAGGTTAAACATGGTGCGCATACAACCCAATCATCATCAATTGTATTGAGATCGCATTTGAGATGCCGTCCATCCGGTGTGAAGGGCGCTATATAAATGCAAGTTGTTTATGCTTTTGTGCTTGTAAAATCCACATTCCCAACAGTTTCACTTCACACGTCTACGGGAATTGAAGGGTTACTTCTCTCTAAGCAGCTTCAGCTGGTCAGCGTGAAAGTATTTGTCAGTGTTCCTTTGGCTCCTTGAAGACTCTTTTAATTCTGTCACGGACTCATCGGTGTTAACCCTGCAACCACTCAAATGACTTAGGTTGAATCAAAATGTTCCGGGCAAATATTTAAACAATTGTCACAATAATCTGGACGCATGTCTGGTCACCAGCTCATGATTGGCAGCTGCAAATCTAAATCGTTCAAAACTCTGCCGCCCGCATTCTCACCTGCACCAAACTCCGCTCCCCGATCACCTCAGTCCTTGCTAGACTGCACTATCCCAGAGATTTCAAGATCCTCACCCTTGTATTCAAGTCCCTGTACTCCTCTGCACCCCCCGACCTCTCTGACCTCCTCTCTCCTCAAAACAGTACCCGTTGCCTCCGTTCCTCCAGGTCTGGCCTCCTCCTCGTCCCCCGAGTCCTCCGCTCCACTCTCGACGGCAGTGCCTTCAGCCACTATGCCCCGAGGCTCTGGAACTGCCTTCCTCACTCCCTTCGTCTCGCCCCCTCCCTTCCCATTTTCAGATCTCTGCTGAAGACCATTCTTTTCGACCGCGCCTTGGGTCACCTTCCCCCCCCTCTCCCTGGCGCGGCCCCGGGATCCGTTACTGTAAAGCGCTCTGAGACGCCGCCCGGCGTGGAGGGCGCGACATAAATCCAAGTTGTTGTTGTTGCTGGTGGCTCCCAAGACGTTTCCCACAAAAGTTTCTTATTTTAACTCTTTTCTTACAGTGCAGATAAACTGAACTAGAACAGTAGATTTAACGTAATCAAAATACCGTTAACAGAGTGGACAGACTCAAGCTCCGAAGGAGACGGGTCTGATTTGATTAATTTATACAGGGAGTGAGCAGTAATTGTATGGATTTGACAAGACGCGGAGGCAGTAGAGGCTGATTGTGCCAGTAGGTTCAAAAGGGAATTATCAACACCTCTGATCTCTTCATCTTTTGTCCTCCACCTAATTTTTTCTATTGTCTTTCCCTCCCCGCCCCCTTCTCTGGTTGTCCTTATAATCTACTCCCTTCCAACATCCCCCAGTTCTGACGAAAGGTCATCGACCTGAAATGTTAACTCACTTTCCTCTCTCCGTAGATGCTGCTGCTTGTTCCCAGCGATGTCTGTTTTTATTTCAAAATTAAGCCAATGTTTAAAATAAAGTGTGAACTCTTCTGAAATACTACACAGAGTACATCTGGACCCAGCGAGACAACTACAGTTTTACCCCTGTTAGCCGTGAAGATCAGTGAACCTCTAAGAATATTTTGTTTTGAAATGAAATATTGGGCAGAATTGCGGAACGTTCCTACATTCAGTTTCATATGCGTTCGCCCACAAATACACAGTCGCTACACTGTACAACAACAACAAATTACACTTTCATAGCGCCCTTCGAGTCAGAAAGACGTCCCAGGGCGCTGGACAATCAGGGTTTTTGGCCCCGAGCTGGGAGTTGGGGTCAGGAGAGGTGGAGGGCGGGGGTGTGGGGGGGTGTTGAGGGTGGGAAGGTGGCCGAAAGGCACGTTCGAAGAGGAAGGTCTTCAGACGGGACTTGAAGGAGGCAAGTGTATCAGCATTTTGAGACCTCCTTCCGACACGAAAGGCACTGTACCAAACCCAAGGAATTGTATTATTCTGTTGAAAGTCGGTACCTTTTAAGTACTGGAGTCCTGTAGCTCAGTGGTTAGAGCACTCGCTTTGCAAGCGAGAGACCTGAGTTCAATTCCAGGCAGAGGGCAAAACCTTGGGCAAGTTTCCTTACTCCACACAGAACCTAATAATAATCCCTCCAAAAAAAAAACAATAATAAAATTGGTCATTTTCAATCTACGACTGTTTGTGGGACATTGCTGTGCGCAATTGGCTGCCGCGTTCGCCCACAAATATACAGTCAATTCACTTTACAGTGTGTTCTGTGAAGCGCTTTGGGACGTCCTCCCGACGTGAAAAGCGCTATATCAAATGCAAGGATTATTATTATTATTACTGAAATAATCGTGACTTGAATGTGTGTCGCACTTTTCGTGCTAAATGTACTGAAATACTTTTGCTGAACAGCGCTCATTTCTGATTTGGAGCAAAAATGAGAGATAAACTATAAAGCAAGAATAATCCGCACACACTTGTGTTTTCCTCTCTCCATGGAATAAATGATAAACAGAAGTGTTTATCACGCTTCTCTACTGTTTGCGGCAGGTTTCCGTTGGCTTTCCAGTCAGAAATTAACAGTGACAGCGGCTCTGCAATTCAGGGTTGACATGAAATCAACTTTGGAAGAAATTCACTTTGTGATCTTGGATTTTAATTGTGAGGGTTCAGGGGTTTTGCTCAGTGTTTGTGTGTGTGTGTGTGCTATTTGCAAGCGGTGTTGGGCTTTAGAAGCCTTGTAGCAACATGACAATGGAGTTGGGGGTAGACTGGTCGCTCAACTCGATAAACATTTGACTCGCAACTAAAAGTCCATCAGTTCAGTTCCGTGGGTTGCCTGTCAATCAAAGTGATGGCGAGTGCTGTGCGGTTGTAACGTTTGCTGACTCAGGGGAGAATAAAGTGATGTTATCCCACTCCTCACACTCGAATCACCTCTCCTGCAACTTGTCTAAAACATTACTGACAAGGTTGTTGGAGGCGTCTCTATCAGTCTCTCACTCCTTACCTAGCTCTCTCGGCTCCTCTCCTTTGACCCTGAAGGTTCACTCACTACACTGGGAAACAAATGCAATCATAAACAAAAAACTAAGTTGAAACCATTTTACAATCTTTGTTACGGTTCTCACTGCCGTGTTGGGCAGAGAGTTGGACACTCTAGATGAGTGATGAGAATATATAATATAATAATAATAATAATAATAATAATAATCCTTGCATTTGATGTAGCGCTTTCCATGTCTTCAAGACGTCTCAAAGTGCTTTACAGAATGTACTGTAAAGTGAATTGACTGTAAACTTGTGGGCGAGATGCGGCAGCCAATTGCGCACAGTCTGTGCTTCCCACAAATCGTTGGGGATTAAGTGACCAAATTATTATTATTGACGCAACATTAATTCAAATATTATAAGCAACTAAACATAAGTCTATATATTGGTTGGGCAACATAATAGAAAAAAATAAGAAGGAAACGTCAAAAATGAATCATGATTTAACATCAGGCAGCATTTGTGGGGAAAGGATTTCAACCTGTACGTCAAGCCCACAACTGACAAGATTGACACAAACTCGTATGAATTATAAAACAGCAGTTTCTAAATCAACGTGGTCATTGTGAACTAATTGGCTGCCAGGTTTCGCCCACAAAAAATACAATCAATTCACTTTAAAGTGAGTAAACACAGAAGTCGCTGGGAACACAAAGAAGGTCAGGCAGCATCCATGGAGAGAGGAAAATGAATTAACGTTTGAGGTCTATGAGCTTTCGTCAGGACGTTTCAAGTTAACTCACTTTCCTCTCGCCATAGGTGCTGCCTGACCTGCTGCGTGTTCCCAGCGACTTCTGTGTTTAATCCAGGTTTACAGAATCTGCAGTATTTTACCTTTTGTTTCACTTTACAGTGCATTCCGCGAAGCGCTTTGAGACGTCTCGAAGATGCGATAAGGTGCTATATCAACCGTAAGGAATATTATTATTAACTTTCTGACTCCGAGGCGAGAGTTCTACCAACTCAGCCAAGCTGACACCTTAACCAATAAAAGGTATTCAAGATATATTGGTCCAGGATTTGTGCAATGCAGTTAAACATTTCTGCAGGACATGAACCCAGTATTTTATTTACAATTAGTTACTGATTAAACAAAGCGAAATTTCAAACTACTTCGCTTTTGCACATTTGTTGCAATCCCATGGGCATGTACAATATGTTGAAACTGAGCGCAGACAGATCGATTGGAGGACAATAATTGTCTTTGAATAAGCTGCCTGTCGTCAGTAGTTGCCTGCTGTATGCTAACGTTCATTGCTCTTTGATTATTACCCATTAATGTTTTTAAAATGTAAAGACTCTCTAGGCTTGGGCGCTCTAGATGCCTTTATACAACACAAGTATTTTTTGCGGGTTGTTTTTTGAAGGAATTATTACCCCCCAGAAAAGCGATCCTTCAATCGACTAACAACTGGGTTCCTACTTACCGCTGGGTAAACAGAGGCGTGTGGACTAAGGAAACTTGCCTAACTTTTGCCCTATCCAGGAATCGAACCCAGGTTCTCTCGCTTGCGAGGCAAGTGCTCCAACCATGAGCTACAGGACTTTTAGTGCCTCTGACTCCGATAGGCAAATATTTCAGGGCAGATCAAAGCTGTTTGTAACTCACAAAATAGGTCACAATTGGAAACCACGTTATTCAGTCACATTACTCAGGTTAATTGGCTTTAATTGGCTTCCAACACTTTGGATTTCAGGGTAAAAATAAAGCAAAACCCTTTCAACCTCAATGTGGTAAATTTAGCACCAATTCTTAAAGTATCTTCGAAGTCGCATGTGAGCTGCTACTATTGCTGTCATGTCCAGGGTGTAATTCTTGGGGATCCAAGTGATGTGCCTTGTTATATCTGACTCTATTTTGTAAACCTTTTTTTCTTATTGATACCAGAATCCATTGTTAGCGAACACCTTCGAAGAGACATTCCTCCCGGGTTCACGTTTAACTATATATTAACGCAGCGTTTTCGAGTGTCCAGAATTCGGCAAAGTTGTAAATAGAATTTAAATTCTAAAGCTGTTTTTTTTTCTCTGCTCCGGGGGAATGTTACCCTCTTGTTCCAGTCTGCTTGACATCATTAATGTGTTACGCATCTAAACTACAGGGCTGTATTTGCAAAACGGCTGTTTCATGGCACAACCCATGAAAAAGGGGCGACTTTGTCACACTGCGACAGAAGACTGCTACAGAATTTCACAGGACCAGGAATCACAGCACAGGAGAAGGCCATTTGGCTCCTCGAGTTAATCTTGAATTGGGTCCTCCACCAGAGCTGATCACTGTAATCTCAATTCTCTGCCCTTTCCCTGGACCCCTTAACATTGTTCCTCTCGAATTGACACGTGAAATCGATTGGGAATAATACCCAGGAGCGCTGAAAATAAGGAACGGATAGAGATTGTTCATTTTGTCACACAGTGAAGGGAGCCGTGACCATTACCACAGGTTAACTGATGCTTTGCTGCAAATCTGTTGGAGATGACAGAGGGACACAGATTTTTGCATCACTGCAATCAGAGACGTGACAATATTGAGACTCACTATTTTATGTTTTAGAAAATTGTGCCCTCCATTCACTGCATACTATATAAATGCATGTTGTTGTTGTTGTTATATCTAGTGCCTTTCACATCGGGCAGCACACTGCTGGTGGGCACTCCCAAGCGACGCAATTTAGACCAGATCATGTGTTGTTTATTTCATCTCAGTCCACAGGTAAATCACATTAGGAAGACACAATGAAAGGATTAGCCTAAATTTGGCCCCCATTAGCACTTTGTTTACATTTAAAGGGGCACTCTCTTCCTGAAATTATGGATTTCACGAATCTTTTTCATTCATAGGGTTCACATTTTATTTCCGCCATTAATTGTTTTTGCTCAACTGCAACAGAATTGGCAAACCGGGTTCAATAAAAAAAAATTCTGTGCCAAAAGACTTTTTTTGTACAAAAGCAAACTTAAGAAGGCGGTGGGGGGGCGAAACATTAGTCAAGTCGCCTTACTCCACACGTCTCTGTTCAGGAGTAAGTAGGAACCTCGATGGGCGGCTCGCTTTTCTGAGGTTAATAATCCCTTCCAAAAAAAAAATTTTAATAAATAATTTGGTCACTCAATCCACCACTGTTTGTGGGACACACCTGTTCAATATCTATTTGCTTGGGTCAATTCCCACATGTATGCGGATGACCCCTAACTCTATCTCTCTGCCTTTCACCGTCGATTCCAGGACCACTGCTGTCCTCACAGACTGCCTATTGGACATCAAGTCCTGGCTGAGAGCTAACGTCCTGCAGTTCAATGTCAACAAGACCGAATCCCTCCGGCTTAGCTCCCGTCAGTGCCTCCATACCTTGTGCGCCGACAGCATCTCTACATCTCAAGGAGCCAAGACAGAACCTCGATGTCCTGTTCAACCCTCAACTGTCCTTCATAGCCCACATCCGTGCTATAACCCCACCTCCGCAACATCGCCCGGTTCTGCTACTGTCTCACATCGCAGGCAGCTGAGACCCTCATACACGCATGCATAACATCCAGGCTTGACCATGCAAACTCTTCTGTGACCCCATCACCCCCATCCTCGCCCGACTCCACCGACTTCCCATCACACAGAGGATACAGTTGAAGAACCTGGTCCTCACCGTCAAAGCCCTCCATAGCCTTGCTCCACCCCCCGCAGCCACCTACCTCTGCGATCTATATCAAATGCACGGATTATTATTACATAAGTTGACCCTTTAGTGTGTCCAGGGGCGTTGGGTTCAGTGTGGGGCTCTAAGACCCAGGGTAGTGCTCTGCTGACTGTCCAGGTGAGATGTGTTATTGGCCAAAAGGTTAGTATGTTTGGAACCTCCTCTTGTTTGCACAAACTCACTCTCTCCCCAAAAGGACTCGAAAAAGCAAATTGCAAAGTCTGTGTTTGCACTGCTGGTGTGCGAGCAGCTGAAGGCATGTGGTTGGGGCATAGTGTGAAGGTGCTGGCACACCTGAGCAGGGCTGTGGGGAGCAGTCACACAGCGCAAGTCATGAAGCGGAGTCAACACCAACTGGCCAAGGTGTATGTGAGCCGTCGGGTCCCACAGGAGGGAGTGAATTTGCTGCAGGACTCTGGCATGTAAGTAAAGGGCAAAGCAACTCAGGTGGACATCCATCCACACACACGCACGGGAGACGGCTCATAACGGCAGCCACATCACTCTTATTGTACTGCAATACTGACTTGATGTCCCTCACCCAGAGCCGCCCTGCCCTGCTCCCCAGTGCTATAGTAGGCATCCTGTGAAAGCTCCTTTCTGCTGGATTGTTTCATCGAACTTCATTCTCCAGTCACCAGAAGCGAAGAGAACTATGGTTGAACAGCTAGTGCCTGCTGTGAGAAAAGGTCCTAAGGGTTAACCCCTCCCCCCAAAAAAACCTATACTCTTGTAGGAGGCACCGAGATACAATGATGTAGGTTTTGAGTTATAATGGGGCAATTTCAGGACAACACCGGGATGGTAGCCAATGACTGGATCGATGGTAGAATGGGTGTTCTGGAAGATAGGATTGGACGGGTCAAAAAGATATTTCTTTCCTCCAAACCCATCTTGTGATCAGGGGTCTAAGGACTGGAATTTCTTAAGGCGTAATATAAGAATTCCTACTAACAACAACAACAAGGTTACATTTGTATAGCGCCTTTCACGTCGAGAGGACGTCCTAACCTCATATAATATAAGCATTGGCTCGATTCTTACATTCTGTTGCCCAGCGTGTGCCCTTGAAGCCGTTTCAGCTCCAAGGAGTCCAGATTCTTTTATTCAATTCCTGGTAATCGGTTTAAGTCCAGCGCCTTGGAACGTCCTCCCGACGTGAAAGGCGCTCTATCAATGAAATGTTGCTGTTGTTGTTGTTAAGTGACGTTGGCCCAGGCAGATCAAATGAAGGAAATCGGGGAAGGCGAGAATTTGATTCATCTCCTTGTCTCTACCTCTGGTCCTTTCCATCTCTTTCCAATCCCTAAATTATCAGAACCTTAATCTCTTTCATCGCAGATTTGTATTCAATTCTATTGTGTGTTCAATAACGAATTTTCAGATTTATAGTTAAAAGTTGATGGAAACTGAGCCGATGGGACCAAGTATAGGGAAAAACACAATTGTAATGGGGTTGAGCATGCAAAAGAAACATCTCAAAACATTTTACAAAATGAACGTAGTTAGAAATGAATTGAATGTTAGAAAGGAGCAGCATTTTACAAGCAGATGAGATAAATAGTGAATTAATGTGGATGAGGAGGGAATTTAAGACTGGAGATTCGGGAGAAAAAAAAATCCATGTTTCTTTGAAATAAATGTGATAGAGGGAAGATAATAATAATCCTTGCATTTGATATATTGCCTTATCATGTCGATGAGACCTCTCAAATCGCTTCACAAAATATATTGTAAAGCGAATTGACTGTTTATTTTGTGGGCAAAAGATGACTATTCCCTTGAAAAACACCGAAGTAGAGGGTGGGCGCAACCTAAATCAATGATGCAATTACAAAAAGGAAGGCGGTTGAAAGGTAAACCTGTATTTAATATAGAACAGTGTTGTACAGGCAAACATGGCAGTCAGTCAATGCCAACAACGCCCCACAAACATTAATAATGCGAGGAGTCAAACGGGACCTTTTGTTTAACGACTCATCCGAAAGACGGCACCTCCGAAAATTTAGCGCAAAACCAAACACTGCGTTGGAGTGTCAGCTTAGACTGCGTGATTCCAAGTCCCAAAGCGGGGCTTGAACCCACAGCCTTGTGACTGCGAGGCGAGAGTGCTGTCACTGAGCCAGGCTGACACATGGAGGGAGATCGGTTTGATTTGCGAACGTCCGAGAGGAGCTCTTGCCACGTTTGCGCTGCTGAGAAAGCACATCAAAAGTCGAGTATTTTGCTCAGAGTATTTCAGACTTGGAGTTAGTTTTATCTTATCAAAGACAGACGCGGTTAATAGTACAATGGAATGGTCTGTCCCAACATAGAAGAAAAGAACCTTATCACGTCCAAATGTCTCAGAGTACTTTAGAGTTGCTGTCAAATGCAGTCACTTTTTTTTTTACACGGCAGATGTGAGCCAGAGAAGAATTTAAGGGAAATAAACAACAAGGAGAATCTCGTCTGATCTGAGCTGAGGCTAAATGTTTCATTGGGTTCTTTTTGTAAAGTGTGTAATATTTTGCTCCTCTCATCTAGTTATGCTCATTCGGAACTTGTTAGTACAGTTTCTGCAGAAAACTCCGATGTCTGATCCCCGTTGGAAAAATCTGATTTCTCCTAAACTTTTAGCAACAACGGGTTTAAGATTACGATTTATTTTGTGATAGGAGTGAAGATCCAGGGTTCTCGAGAAGGGTGGGATATTAAAAGAGCCCTCATTTATCTGTTGTAACTCATAGTAACTATCTATTCATCTTTGGCATAGTGACTCTATGTAATTTCATGTAATCCCAATAATGTTTGACCATCTTGGCTGATACCACCTTAGAAAACACCAGTGGTGGAGACCTATCTCTCATTGTCTCTCAGGTTTCCGACTGCAGGTTAAAAACTTCTTCATCTACCATGCCGGGGCGCAAAGCTTCAGCTCTGTTTTATACCGGTTACGAACTCTTTGACGTGGCTCTCATCTCCAGAGAAAAGTGCTTACGTGAACAATATATCTTTTTAGTGGAAGCCAAAACCCTCATACACACATTCATTACATCAAGGCTCAACTATGCAAACTCCCTGCTTGTCAGACCTCCCCAACTCCTCCCTCCATAGGCTGCAGATCATCCAGAACTCTGCAGCCCGTGTCCTCTCCCGTACCAGGCTCCGCGACCCTATCACCCCCATCCTCGCCCGACTCCACTGGCTTCCCATCACACAGAGGATACAGTTCAAGATTCCGGTTCTCACCTTTAAAGCCTTCCACGGTCTTGTTTTCCCCCCCCACCCCCCAACCTCTGTGACCTCCTAACCCCCTACCATCCTGTCCGCTCCCTCCGCTCAGCGGGCTCAGGCCTGCTTCACGTCCCCTGCCTTGCCAGTCCCACCATTGACGGGTGGACCTTCTGCCACTCTGCCCCCACCCTCTGGAACTCCATCCCACAGTCCCTCCGCCTCGCCCCCTTTCCTTGCCTCCTTCAAGACCCATCTCAAGACCCTCCTTTTCGACTGTGCTTTGGATCACACTGCTTCCCATCACAAGTCTATCAATGCCCTCCTGAAGTCTTATATAGTCAGTTTCCCAAGAAAATAATAATAATGATAACAATCCTTACATTTGATACAGCGCCTTATCAATTTGTTGAGACGTCTCAAAGCGCTTCACAGGATATACTGTAAAGTGAATTGACTGTATATTTTGTGGGTGAAATGCAGGAGCCAATTGCGTACAGCAGTGTCCCACAAGCGGCCGTGGATTGAGTTTATTATTGACCATATTATTTATTTTATTAATTTTTTGAAGGTGTTATTATTACCCCTGGAAAAGCGATCCGCCAATCAAATAGCAATCTGGATCCTATTTACTGCGAGGTAAACAGAGGTGTGTTGAGTAAGGAAACTTGCCTAAGATTTCCCCCCTGCCCAGGTCCTCTCGCTTGCGAGGTGAGTGCTCTAACCAATAAGCTACAGGACTCCAATTTAATATCTAGTATTGGATACAAATCCTCTGATTTATGCCCCTGTCAGCCCGGTTCAGTTGGTAACGCTCTTGCCGCTGAGACAGAAGGTGGTGTGTGTTGATGTGATACGATGTGATATCAAATGTAAGGATTATCATTAGAAAGTAGAGATCTCAGTGCAGACCCCTGCGGCACACCACTCGACACATCCTACCAGTCTGAGAAACATTTATTGATTCCCACTCTCTGGTGTCTCTGACCTGTGCTGTACATGTCCACGGTAAAGAGATCTGCGCTCTTCTCTGTGCTGCATTTACAGTCTTGTGTAAAAAGATTGATCTGTATTGTGCTCGCGCCTTGACCGAGCACGTTGTATCTGACCTGTGAGAGTTACTCGCGCTGTGCACAAGGTCTGTGTTAGAAATTTTAGAACTATAACATTCACAGAACAGAAGAAGGCCATTCGGCCCTTTTAAGTCGGTACTGGTTCTTTTAAGAAAATTGTTCAGTCCCATTTACCTGCCCTTTATTATAATAATAGCCCTTGTTTTTGATATAGCGCCTTAACACGTCTTCGAGACGTCTCAAAGCGCTTCACAGAATATCCTGTAAAGTGAATTGACTGTATATTTTGTAGGCGAAACACAGCAGCCAATTGCGCACAGCAATGACCCGTAAACAGTCGTGGATTGAGTGACCAAATTTTTTTTATATGATGGGATTATTGCCCCCGGAAAAGCGATCCGCCAATCGACTAACAGCCGGGTTCCTACTGACTGATGGCTAAACAGAGGCGTGTGGAGTAAGGATACTTGCCCAACATTTCGGCCCCTGCCCGGGAATCGAACCCAGGTCCTCTCGCTTGTGAGGCGAGTCCTCTAACCACTGATCTACAGGACTCCTTTCCCCACGCCCCAGTTGTTTACTCCTGTTTAGGTATTTATCTAGTTCCCATTTGAAAGCTAATAAGGATTCAGCCTGAACCACTCCTCCTGGCAAGGCATTCCGTATCCTATCTGTGTACGTGTGTGCAAACTGGCGATGGGCCTGAAATTTATTTAAATACAATGAAAAAAATTCCCCCCCACTCCCCCTGCTCAGGAACCACGGAAAAGTTACTCTCCTCACAAGCAGCTTTCATCCCTCCACCGCTCCCCTTCCCAGTCCAGTCATCGCGTCCCCTGAGAGCCCAGTGTTTGCCTGAGTTTTGCCACTCTCCCTGTAAGGGCATTAGGATCGTTCACAGACACAAACTCGTTTGGTTCCGTTGTACGTAAACCATTACTCAGTTGGAATGTAACCTTTCTTCCACCTGCCCAACATTTCGTCCCCATCTTCCATCGTTTTGAGACTTTTGAACCTTTTAGCTCCAGTTCTGCGGTTGCAAACAATGTCAAAAATCCCGCTTCCATCACCTGTCTCTCAGCGTTTGTTTGGGGGTGAGGGGGGGGCGGGGGGTGGGGGGTAAAGGAAAAAGTGTGTCTCCCGTTATATTTACCCTCAGAGGACACATTGAACTCGGACTCCCGGGAATCATCCTCGTCACTCTTCCTTGAACCCTCTCCAAGGTCCGTTTGTGGGTTGATGCCGTTCCCCAGATACAAGTGTCGGACAAGGATTGGGGCTCATACAGTGGGCTCTAACCCCGTGGCCTTCGTTACAGGCTCACTTTATAGGCATCCCACTACATGGTTGCGGCTCACATTACCCGGTGCCTTGTGTGAAGGGACTTTAACCTGTTTCGCTGAAGCAAGCGCTGTGTGCTGCTGTCGAAAATGTAACCGATCTCGTTTTCATAGGAGGAAAAGTTCAGGGGACAAATAGAAAATTGTTTTTAAAGGGGGAAAAAAAAAGTGCCCCTGCTCAATCCTGCTGTACATGTGTTTACCCACAAAATACACAGTCACACCACTTTACAGTATATCCTGTGATGTGTTTGGGATGTCCTCTGGTTGTTAAAGACTCTTATCGATATTATTATTATTATTAATAGTAGTAGTACATTATTGGCCTGTGCCTCGTAACCGAAACAGCTGAAACCCTCGTCCACACCTTTGTCACTTTTCCCGGCTGGACTATTCCAACGCCCTCCTCGCTGGTCTCCCCAGCTCCACCGTACACAATATCCAATTCATTCAAAACTCTGCCGCCCGGATACTCGCCCGCACGAAACTCCGGACCCCCATCACGCCAGTCCTTGCCGGGCTCCACTGGCTCCCAATCACCGAACGGATCGATTTCAAGATCCTCTCAATGGTTTCCAATTGCCTTCACGTCCTCGCACCTCCCGACCTCTCCGACCTGCTCACCCCCGCCCCCCCCCACCACTCCACCACCCGCTGGCTCTGGCCTCCTGTTTGCCCCGCGTGCCCACCGATCCGCCATCGGTGGCCGTGCCTTCAACCGCGCCCCCAAAACTCTGGAACTCTCTCCCTCCCCACCTTCAAATCCCCCCTAAAGACCTTTCCTTTTTGATCGCACTCTGGGTCACCTCACCCCCTCCCTCTCTCCCCCTGGCTCGTTTGTCAGACTCCCCCCACTGTGAAGCGCTCCGGGACACCGCTCGGTACGAAGGCCGGTATATAAGTATATCAAAAGGTTTCGTCGTTGTTGTTGTCGTGTGTTCCCGCATTGAACGCATGCAACGATTTCAATTCGGTGAAGTCGGGCGTCTCGAAGCTGAGAGCTCTTCGGATTGGAGTGACTTAAAAAAAAAGACGGCTCAGTGTAAAAAGCACAGACAACTCCCAACCCCGCGTGTCGTCTGAGCCAGACATTGCCCATCGAGCATCTTCCATTGCCATTCGAACGTGTGGAATTTTTTTTTTTGGGGGTGGGGTGGGGGGGGGGGGTTGGGGGTCTTAGGCATCGGAAGTGAGCGTGGCTCTTGTGCAGCCTCTGCTGGCCTGTTCGTGCGAGTATCGGGAGCCAGGAAACATCCTGACGGATTTCAAGCCAGTTGCAATCTCATCGCTTTCCCGCGAGGGAGGGGTTGGTGGATCTTTTGGAATGGGCTGGGGGGTGGGGGTTGGGGGGGAGTGGTTGTTCAACGTGAGCTCTTACAGCACGACGTGCAGAGAGAGACTTCGTGTCATTATTTAATCAGGGCATTAAATCCATATTCCTGGAGCACGTGGAGCGGAGCTCGAATGTATCAGCGCGATGGTAATCGGACAGCGTGGGGTTGGGGAGGGAAGATGCGTCCGTACAGACACAAGAGACGTTCAAGACCACCTGAAGATACAGACCATGTCCCAGTTCACAAAATGCGACACTGTATCTCGAAGACGTGGGATAGATTTATTTAAATGAACGTATTTTTTTCTCTCTCTCTCTCTCTCTCTCTCATCAAGACCTGAGTTCAGTTCCAGGCAGAGGGCGAAACCTTGGGCAAGTTTCCTTACTCCACACAGAGCCTAATAATAATCCCTCCAAAAAAACAAAAACAATAATTAAATTGGTCATTTTCAATCTACGACTGTTTGTGGGACATTGCTGTGCGCAATTGGCTGCCACGTTCGCCCACAAATATACAGTCAATTCACTTTACAGTGTGTTCTGTGAAGTGCTTTGGGACGTCCTCCCGACGTGAAAAGCGCTATATCAAATGCAAGGATTATTATTATTATCATCAGAAAATCATCATTTTCTCTTGGACTTTGTAATGGTATCACGACTTCTTGGCCCGGCCTGTGTATCTTTTAGCGATATTTCGTTTTTGCCGCAATTGACATCAGTTGTCCGGAACGGTTGATTCCGGTGTGTATTTCAGCTGTGAGGTGACGCAGTGGGATTTTGATGAAACCGTCCCCAGGTCTGAGCTGCTGAAGCAAGTTGCTGGAGCCCATGGCCTGTTCTGCTTATTGACCGAAAAAATCGACAAAGAACTTTTGGACGCTGCAGGTATGAGAATGAAGCGAATCTGCGTGACACGAGCCCCGTAACGCATTAATGCGCACAAATCTTTATTCCGCTTGACTTTCAGGCCATATTAGCTGTTTTCCAGGATTTTCTACGAACTGCTTTAATGATACTCCAGTCAAAAGGGTTTTCTTGTTGGGTTTTTTTTTATTACGCACACCCAAGGAAATTCACAGGCAAAGCCTGAGGATTAAGTAGTGCCCAGTGTGTCACTATTTCAAAAAAAAAAGTGATTCAATCACGAATAGGCTTCCAGCCTTTTGACTGATTAAAGGGTTCAGTATCAGTTGCCACTAAGGTTTTTTTTAAATGTAATATTTTCATTACATTGCGCGCTTTCAGCCACTACGCCCCGAAACTCTGGAAAACTCTTCCTCTATCCCTGCGCCTCGCCCCTTCCTTCCCCATCTTCAGGTCGCGCCTGAAGAACTTCCTTTTCGACCGTGCCTCCGCTCGCCTCCCCCTGGCTTGGTGTCGTGCTCCACCACTGTAAAGCGCTCTGGGACGCGATTATAAATGCAAGTTGCTGTAGTCCTTGTGTTTTTGGTTGGAATTTTGTGATGTCTGGAACAGTTCAGTTCGCTGTTGCTTTGCAACGGATCTTAAGGTGTATATTTGCCCTGAGATAAAGTATTCGGAGTGTCCTTCCCGGATGGGATGGTACCATTTAAGCTCTGGATATCCATTACTCTGTTTGCTCTTGGAGAAATAGGGGCGACACGTCAGGGTTGTAATGCTATTCCAATCGTAATTTAACTACCGAAGTAGAACCACTGATGCAGTACATTCATTCTGTACAACACAAATGCTGCACTTTACATGAGGATGATCAGAATCCTTGCCCTTGTTGTAGTGCCTAGAACATCAAAGCCTCTAAGTGCTTCGCCGTTAACTGCTGTCAAGGGCAATGTGTATTTGTAGGTAACTACAGCAATGAATTTGCACACTGCAAGGTTCACAAATCGGCATGGCGTGAATAATCAATTTATCTGGCGGATTGTTTAACAGAACAGCCTGGGGAGACTTCCTTCTCATTTTGAGTAGTACCCCATCTACTTGAAAACAGGCAGGTGAGATTTCCGTACAATATACGGTTCTGGTTTCTGTGGTAGAAGGTGAGGGGGTTCCCAAGCTCTAGAAGAGGAAAACAGCAGGGATGAACCCCAGTGTTAGAGGAAAAGGCGAAAAGGATTAGACAGGTTAGAGCACTTCAGGAGAGGACCTTTATAGATGTGTATAAAATTATAAATGGGATTCAGAGAGTAAACCTTTACTTTACTTTAGGATGCACTAAGGCAGTAGAGTTTACAGGTTTAAATAGGTTTGGAGTTACAAAGGGCAATTTCAGGACAGACGCAACAAAATATTTTCTTTCTTCCATCTGCTTCCTCGACCCCATCCCTACCCATCTCCTTGCCTCTCAGCTCCACCTCCTTGCTCGTCTACTCACAGCAATCATCAACCTCTCCTTGTCCACTGGCACTGTTCTCACCCCCTTAAAAACAGCCGTCATCACCCCCCATCCTTAATAAATAAAAAAAAACATTCCCTGGACCCATCTCTGCTCTCCAATTACCGCCCCATCTCCAACTTCCCTTTCCTTTCCAAAGCCCTGGAACAAGTCGTTCATTCCCAGCTTCGCTCCTTCCTCTTCCGCCACTCTCTCTACGAACTCCTCCAATTGGGTTTCCGTGCCGCCCACAGCACAGAAACAGCCCTGGACAAAGTGTGACAGATGACATATTGTCCACCTGTGACCAGGGCTCCCTATGTCTCCTCATCCTCCTTGACCTCTCTGCTGCCTTTGACACTTGTTGACCATTCTATCCTTCTCCACCATCTCACCTCAACCTTGGTGGTCCTGTCCTCGACTGCTTCACTGTGGAAATGAGGGAGGTGTTGCCTTTCTCCGAACATGGCCACATAAGAAAGGTTTCAGCACTAAGCGGCAAGTGGAGTATTTACCTCTTAAATAGGGTGTTGTCGGTGTACTGTGCTGTCAGCCAAAGAGAGGTTAGTTACTGTATTGGAAAGTAAAAATGTTTTTCTCTTAAAACGTTTCTTTGAAACTAGAAATTGGAACTCTTGCCATGAATGAATTCACCTCCAAACCATTTCTTGTTCACAGGCCCCAATCTGAAAGTGATCAGCACTATGTCTGTGGGACATGATCACCTTTCTCTGGATGAAATCAAAAAAAGGTAATTGCTCATCTGAACTTTCACTTGATATAATAATACTTGCATTTGATATAGCGCCTGAATTTATGTCTGAAAGTACAGAGAGGTATTTCATCGACGCAGGAAATTAAGTAGAAATCAGATAAACAGAATAATGGAAACGTTATCACAACTTTTTTTTACACAACAGGTTTTGACTGTATGGTATTGTTGCGCTTTCAGCCACTGCGCCCCCAAACTCTGGAACGCTCTCCCTCAATCCCTCCGCCTTGCCCCCTCTCTCCCCTGTTTCAAGTCCCGCCTGAGAACCTTCCTCTTCGACTGTGCTTACGGTCACCTTCACCCCCCCCCCCCCCCACCACCCCGGTTCGGAGTCAGGCTCCACCGCTGTTAAGCTCTCTGAGACGCTACCCTGCCTGGAAGGGTAACTACATAAGTGCATGTTGCTGCTGTTGTTGTTAAAATGTTATTTCAAGCAAACTTAAGAACGAGATTCCTTGATCAAATTGCGGAGGCTTTAATCCTTATTTAGGCTGGAGGTAACCTGGAACGTTGATGTGTAATAATTCTCACCGTGTTGTTGAAGGGGAATCCGGGTGGGCTACACCCCAGATGTCCTGACTGATGCCACCGCTGAGCTCACCGTGGCTTTACTCCTGGCCACATCCCGCAGACTGATGGAGGCGGTGGCTGAAGCCAAAAAGTGAGTTTGTTTTCATCAACTTGGGTGTCCGGTTAGAACTGGCGATCGGGGTCTGTTACGCGGATTCTGTTAACCACGTGTAAACGCTTAATCTTAATAAATTTCGGTTCGATTGACTCGGGGCTGACCTGTCCTTTTACTAAAGTGGCTCGATTCCCATTCCCTTCACATCCAGGTGATCACACCCCCACCCTCAAAAAAAAAAAAAAAAAAAAAACCTTCTTCCCTCAACCCCTCAAAAGTAACACGTTATCTGAAGTTGCTTTGAGATTTTTTTTGCGTGCCGTTTCGTCATTGTTGCAAGGTTTTATCGCTGGGATTTATCATAGACTTGTTAACAAAAGATGATTTAGACCTAAGGCTTTCAGTAAAGAGGTCCCTGTCTATTGGAAGCCATGACACAAGGGGAATTATACATTTTTCCAATTTATTTAGATTAATGTGAAACCAGTATTTATTGGATAATTGTTTGTCAGCCTGTTTCAGCTGCTGGGGGTCAGTCTGCAGGTCAGGAGGGTGGGAATTCAAGGCCCATGTCAAGGCTTTTGAGCTCATGGTACAGGTTGACTTCCCAGTGTTTTGTCAGAGTTGGTTATAATGTTAAACAGAGGAACGGTCTTCCCGTTCAGGTGGATGTTAAAAATCCCATGACCCTATTCGAAAAGAGACTGGTGTGTTTCCCGGTGTCCTGGCCGACATTGCCCCAGATAAAACTGGCCGCTCGCCTCACTTGTCGGTCTGTCCTGTTCACCCCAAAGTAACTACTGCGTTTCAATAATCCTTGCACATTTTGTTTTTTGATACGGCGCCTTATCACACCTTCGAGACGCTAACTCTCGAAGCGCTTCACAGGTGTAAAGTGAATTGACCGTATATTACGCGGGCGAAACACGGCGGCCAATTGCGCACAGCAGCGTCCCGCAAACAGTGCCGTAAAGCACTTTGCATCTGATCACACCAGCGCGTTCCAAAGATCGTTAGATCTGAAACAAGAATTTTTTAAATTTAAAAACAAGGAATTCTATTACTACTGTCACATCTTTTCAATCTTGCCCGGCTGTGATGTAACTCGTGCCTCTGGTCTGACCTGTTTCAGTGGTGGCTGGGGAACTTGGAAGCCCCTGTGGATGTGCGGCTACGGACTGAGCAACAGTACGGTGGGAATTGTGGGACTGGGAAGAATAGGTAAGACCCTGGGAATCGCCAAGCTCGGGGCGTGTCCCGCTGACGTGAAAAGCGCTATCCAAACCTTGTGGTTTCGGAATCTTTTAAAACCATCGACCTGGCGAATTATTTATCCGGTCCGCAGTTTTCTTAAAGGATCCTTAAACTAATTGTGATTGGACTGCGATCCTTTTCAGCTCTTTTCCAACGTCGGGAGGTTTTTCCTTGTGTGGTTTCCGTCATTTTTTTTTTTTGAAAGGAATCTTTAATTCCTGCATTTTTATATTTTTTTTCATCCGTTTTCTTATTGGGGGGGTAATGATAGTCCTTGCATTTTATATTTTTATAGGCGCCTTATGGCGTCTTCGAGACGTCTCAAAGGGATTCACAGAATATACTGTCAAACAAATCAACTGCATATTTTGTGGGAGAAACTCAGCAGCCCATTGCGCACAGCAGCGTCCCACGAACAGCCGTAGATTGAGTGACCACATTTTTGGGGGGAAGGGATTATTAATAATAATAATAATAATCCTTGCATTTGATATAGCGCTTTTCACGTCGGGAGGACGTCCCAAAGCGCTTCACAGAACACACTGTAAAGTGAATTGACTGTATATTTGTGGGCGAACACGGCAGCCAATTGCGCACAGCAATGTCCCACAAACAGTCGTGGATTGAAAATGACCAATTTATTATTGTTTTTGGTTTTGGAGGGATTATTATTAGGCTCTGTGTGGAGTAAGGAAACTTGCCCAAGGTTTCGCCCTCTGCCTGGAAATTATCCCAGTAAAGTGACGTTCAATATTGATTTTCTCTCTCCTACAGGTATAGCCGTTGGACAGTGCTTGAAGCCATTTGGTGTGAAGAAGTTTCTGTACACAGATTTTGAGCCTAAGCCGGATATTGCTGCACAGATACAGGCCGAGTACGGTAAGAACGGACAACAACCGCACATTAACTCCATTAGTATTTGTACATCTAACAGCGGAAAAAGAGCTTTGGCCATCGGACGCCATGTCGCTATCCTTTCCATGTATGTGTTCGTCAAAGGTGTTAAATTAACTGTAGTGGTCAGACACGCACCCAGTCTGCAGGCTATAGTGCGTTAGTGCGTTCATGATTTGTCACACACACACACACACAAAAGCACGCACATAGTTCCATCAGGGACAGTGCTTGTGTTTTATGCTTCTCCTGGTACTAATGTTAATTGTTCTATCCCTTTCACTGCGTCCCCATTGCTATTCTGCCTGAAGTCCCACTAACAGTGGAACAGTGGGTGGAAAATGCAGGACAGAAGTTGCAGTGAAGCGAAACCCAGCAGCCAACTGGGCACAGCAGCGTCTCACAAACGGTCACGGATCGAGTGACCAAATTATTCTGATCTTGTTTTTCCTTTAACTTATTTTTGTTTTGAAGAAATTATTACCCCCGGAAAAGTGATCCACACCAATCGACTTGCAACCGGGTTCCTACTTACTGCCAGGTAAACAGAGGCGTGTGGAGTAAGGAAACTCGGACCAATGTTTCTCCCCGGTCGGGAATCAAACCCGGGTCCTCTCGCTTGCGAGGCGAGTGCTCTAACCACTGAGCTCCACGATATGATGCCTTATGATCTCAATTAAACATATCGGGATTATCCGCCTTTTATCTTTCGGGTACCAGTTTTCCATCACACTCAATTGGATCGGATTCATGGTAAACATCAGTTGTTTGAGGTGGTATAAGTCGAGCCTTTCTGTCTTCTGTTTGTTGCAGTGCCTTTGGACAAACTGGCTGAGGAATCTGACTTTGTAACCTTACATTGTGCCTTGACCCCTGAAACGCAGGGCTTGTACAACAAAGATTTGTTTTCCAAGATGAAAAAGACGGCTGTGTTAATAAACACGAGCAGGTGGGACACTGATAAAATAACAAACAGCCAGAAAGTGAACCCCCAACAACAACAACAAATTACATTTGTGCAGCCCCTTTCAGGTCAGAGGGGACGTTCCAAGGCGCTGGACAGTCAGGGATCTGCACCCGAGCTGGGGTTTGGGATCAGGAGGGGTGGAGGGCGGGGAGGGTAGGGGTAGGAGGGTGACCGAAGGCACGGTCAAAGAGGAGGGTCTTGAAAGAGGTAAGAGAGGGGCGCGAGGCGGAGGGATTGTGGGATGGTGTTCCAGAGGGTGGGAGGAGAGAGGCTGAAGGCCTGCCCGCCAATGGTGGGGCGCGCGAGGCGGGGGACGTAAAGCAGGCCGGAGCCCGCTGAGTGGAGAGCGCGGACAGGTTGGTAGGGAGTTAGGAGGTCACAGAGGTAGAGAGGAGTGAGATTGTAGAGGGCTTTTGAAGGTGAGGACCAGGATCTTGAACTGCATCCTCTGAGTGACGGGGAGCCGGTGGGGCCAGGTGAGGATGGGGGTGATGAGGTTGCGGAGAGAAGACTCCAGACCAGTCTTGAAAGTACTGCAACGTCAACCATCCTTCAGATGGACATGGAACTACAGGCCTAAACCCACCCACAGTCCCATTCAAAAAGGAAAGGGAGCTTCTCCTACTATCCTTGGCCAACTATCCTTGATAGAACTTGTTTGCTTTCTGGCTGTTTGTCCCAACATTGTTGCATGCAAATTGGTTGCAGTGTTTACCTATGAATACAGTCACTACATGTACTCATGATTGCTGTCAATGAGTGTGCCATCTCTGACCCTCTGATCAGTGTTTGTTTCGTTCTCCAGAGGAGCTGTGGTGAATCAGGAGGACCTGTATCAGGCTCTGACCACTGGGCAGATCGCAGCAGCAGGAATGGATGTCACTGTTCCTGAGCCACTGCCCACTGACCACCCTCTCTTCACTCTGAAAAACTGCGGTAAGTCAGAAGTAGTCGATCGTATTCCTCAAAATGTTGACATCTTGCCAAATTAGACATTCTACCTTCCAATATTCTGTCCCTTACGAAGACACGGACTCCTCCCGAGGTCCATGGGTGTCAGTCATTCTGGGGTCGCTCAACCGAGAGATCATTCATCGTGTGAGTTCAACAACAACTTGCATTTATATAACACCCTTCACCCCGGACAGGGTCTCGAATTCAGACAATGAGTTACATAGGCTGTTTGACGTTAGTTGTTGTCGGTGATGAGGAGAGGGTGGATCTAGGAAAGCCCATTATAGCTGAACTCGATCCAGTCCATACCGTTGTCTTACACCCAGATGGACCTTCCAGCATGAATCCCCCACCCCCAGAAACCAGGCAGGACTGTGAATTCCGGTTGATTTCCCAATCAACCGAGACCTATTGCTCTGCCCCACCCGAGCTGCGTTGCCGCAGGACACAGCTGGATTGCT
Organism: Callorhinchus milii; assembly: GCF_018977255.1. Lineage (NCBI taxonomy): Eukaryota > Metazoa > Chordata > Chondrichthyes > Chimaeriformes > Callorhinchidae > Callorhinchus > Callorhinchus milii. Next base: position 4,103,768 of record NW_024704742.1, on the reverse strand, counting down.
CCCACCGTGGACTGGAGGCTCGGGTTTCTCAGTTGGGTGATGGTTCTCCAAAGTCAGCTACTGGAAGAAAACCCCCCTTTTTTTTTACACACTAATCTTGTGGCTGCATCACACAACAGGAGATTTGGAATAAACGACTCCATGATATAGGAACCTTTCGGCCCTCTTTTGTGTCTGTTCCACCAGTTTAGTAGATTGCAGCTGATCTTCTAATCGCACTTCCCGGTCGTTTCTCCATACTCCTTGAGGCGCTTTCCAATTGCTCATCGATCTCCTTTCAACCGTCCCGTAAACTGGAGTGTTGTACAGGGAATCGCCCACTTGTAACCTCATCCCCCCCAATGAGGTCCGGAACCAGATCTCCGATGATTCCTCCATCAGAATAACACGCACATTGTACAGGGTTTCTCGGCAGAAACGGTTACGTCAACGAACACTTCCTTAAAGGTTTCTTTGATCGAGTTCTTTCTTCAAACCCCCCCCCCCCCCCCCCCCAACCATGACCCGCGAGTTTTTTTGATCGATTGATTGATTGATTAATTTTTAAAGCACCTTTTTGGCACTTGTGTAAAAGTGGCTTCAGCGGAGATGATTTTTTTTAAAACAAACAATATATATATATATATATGTACATAGAGAGAGATAATAATGGATATTGCCTTGTGTTTCCAGTTATTCTGCCCCATATTGCCAGCGCCACCATCGCGACTCGGACGACCATGTCCGTATTGGCTGCCAATAATCTCCTGTCGGGCCTGAGAGGTGCACCGATGCCAAAGGAACTGACGCTGTGAAGCGAGTCGCGAAGCGCAGGAAGACGCCCGTAACTCGGGCGCGACGGTGCGATGGGCTGCGGACGCGCTGTTCAGCGTTACACCCAATAAAAGATGATCATTAATCCTCATTAAATAAACCCCAAAGTCTGGGCTTCACCTAAAACACAATCCCCGAAATCCACGTTTCTTTTTTTTTGACGCAATCGTTACTTTTTATATATATATATATAATCCCTTCAAATCATATTATTAGTGATCATCGTAATAATTCGGTCACTTCGATCCACAACTGTTTGTGGGGGCGGTGGGGGTGTGGGGACGGTGTGGGTGGGGGGTTGGTGGGTGTGGTGGGGGGTGGTCTGGGGGCTGGGAGGATGGTCTGAGTGGGGAGTGGGGGGGTTGGGGGGGCGGTGGGGGGGGGGACGTTGGGGGGTTGGGGTGTCGGTGCGGGTGTGGACTGGGTGAGGTGGGGGGACATTGGGGGCGGTGGGGGTTTGGGGGTGAGGTGGGTGTGGGGCTGGGGATAGGGGCGGTGGGGGTTGGGGTGTCGGTGCGGGTGGGGGGCGGTCTGAGTGGAGTGGGTGGTGGGGGTTTGGTGGGGGGTTGAGGTGGGAGGACGTTGGGGTGTGGGTGGGTGGTGGGGGGGCGGTGGGGGGGGTGGGGAGGACCGTTGGGGGGGTGGGGTTGCAGGTGTCGGTTGGGCTGGAGGGGCAGTGCCGGTGGGGGGCAGTGGGTGGCGGTGGGGGTGTGGCTGGAGGGGCAGTGCCGGTGGTGGGCAGTGCCGGTGGGGTGGTGGGCAGTGCCGGTGGGGGTGGTGGGCAGTGCCGGTGGGGGTGGTGGGCAGTGCCGGTGGGGGTGGTGGGCAGTGCCGGTGGGGGTGGTGGGCAGTGCCGGTGTCTGGCAGTAGGTGGCGGTGTGGCCGGAGGGCAGTGGGTGCCGGTGGGGGTGGAGGGCAGTGCCGGTGTGGCTGGAGGGCAGTGGGTGCCGGTGTGGCCGGAGGGCAGTGCCGGTGGGGGTGGAGGGCAGTGCCGGTGTCTGGCAGTAGGTGGCGGTGTGGGTGGAGGGCAGTGTCGGTGTGGCTGGAGGGGCAGTGCCGGTGGAGGGCAGTGCCGGTGGGGTTCAGGCGGATGGCGATGGCTCAGGAGCTGCTGAAGGTGTTTGTGAGCCGGAGGATCCCTCTCGAGGGTTTCAGGGCCTTGGCCGAGGCCGGGATGTGAGTGAGGGGGTGGGGGGGGCAGCTCAGACCCGCAACCCCGAGGCCTGGGGCCCGGGGGGGAGACTGTGTGTGTGTCTCTGTGTGTCTGTGTGTCTCTCTGTGAGTGTGTGTCTGTGTGTGTCTCTCTCTGTGTCTGTGTGTGTCTCTCTCTCTGTGTCTGTGTGTGTGTGTCTGTGTCTGTGTGTGTGTCTCTCTGTGTGTGTCTCTGTGTGTGTGTGTGTGTCTCTCTCTGTGTCTGTGTGTGTGTGTCTCTCTGTGTGTGTCTCTGTGTGTGTGTGTGTGTGTCTCTCTCTGTGTCTGTGTGTGTGTGTCTCTGTGTGTGTGTCTCTGTGTGTGTGTGTGTGTGTCTCTCTCTGTGTCTGTGTGTGTGTGTCTGTGTGTGTGTCTCTGTGTGTGTGTGTGTGTCTCTCTCTGTGTGTTTGTGTCTCTCTGTGTCTGTGTGTGTGTGTCTCTCTCTGTGTCTGTGTGTGTCTCTCTGTGTCTGTGTGTGTGTGTCTCTGTGTGTGTGTGTCTGTGTGTGTGTCTCTGTGTGTGTGTCTCTGTGTGTGTGTGTGTGTGTCTCTCTCTGTGTGTGTGTGTCTCTCTGTGTCTGTGTGTGTGTGTCTCTCTCTGTGTCTGTGTGTGTCTCTCTGTGTCTGTGTGTGTGTGTGTGTGTCTCTCTCTCTGTATGTGTGTCTCTCTCTCTCTGTGTCTCTCTCTGTGTCTCCTTTACAAAGTCAAGTGAAAAGGTTTCCTTTTCTAATCCTTTCCATGTTTTATGTTTTTGCAACATGTGCCTTCCTGATTCCCTTCTCTGGGCGCGAGTCTCCCTAAACGGTTTAATCTGAATTCTCTGCGGTCACAGCAGGATTATTTTTTTTATAAAATAAAACACCCCAAAATATATTTATTTATTTGTTTGTTTGTGTGTTGACTTAGAATATACATTTCCACTTCTCTCAAAGAAGAAAAGATCCTATGACGGAAAGAAGGAAACGCAACACCTCAGTGTCCGGTTAATAAGGACTCCGGGTCTGGCGGAGGCAGGGACCAAGGTCACTGCGGGATTATCAGTGTTACCGATGGTCCAGTAATAATCATCATCATAATAATAATCCTCGCATCCGATACAGCGCCTTTATCACGTCTTCGAGACGTCTCGAAGCGCTCCACGGGATAGACTGCAAAGTGAATTGACTGCGTGTTTTGTGGGCGAAACGCGGCAGCCAATTGCGCACAGCGGCGTCCCCCCGCGACCAGTCGTGGATTGAAGTGACCCGTTTATCTATTTTTAAAGGGATTGAAGTCCGCGTAGTGTTCAGTGAGCGCAGCACTTTGGAACTCTTTGGCAGCCGGAGAGAGTTTATGGCTTCTCTTAGTCTCTGACCTTGTTTGACGGCACCTCAGGCCCTGACGGTTCTTTGTGAACCTAGTTTTAGGATTTAAGATGTTAAGACTGTGCCGAATTTTGGAAACGTCTCTGTTGCATGTCGCTGACCAGGTCTTGCTGTTGCCGGTCGTTCCGTGTCTTGATGTGCGGTTGGAAGCGGTTTTACCTTGTCACCGTGTATCTGAACCAGTTGCGTTGTTTCCAGGGTGATCCGTGTGTGTAGTGTGTAGTAGTAAAAATAATAATAATCCTCGCATTTGATATAGCGCCTTATCACATCTTCGAGACATCTCAAAGCGCTTCACAGAATATATTGTAAAGTGAATTGACTGTGTGCTTTGAAGGCGAAACACGGCAGCCTCTAAGCTACAGGACTCCGCATGTGTACAATATCCGGTCACGTTCCTTTGACACAGATATTTATAATAATAATCCTTGTATTTGATATAGTGCTTTTCACGTCGGGAGGATGTCCCAAAGCGCTTCACAGAACACACTGTAAAGTGAATTGACTGTATATTTGTGGGCGAACGCGGCAGCCAATTGCGCACAGCAATGTTCCACAAACAGTCGTAGATTGAAAATGACCAATTTATTATTGTTTTTGGTTTTGGAGGGATTATTATTAGGCTCTGTGTGGAGTAAGGAAACTTGCCCAAGGTTTCACCCTCTGCCTGGAATTGAACTCAGGTCTCTCACTGGCAAAGCGAGTGCTCTAACCACTGAGCTACAGGACTCCACTCTGGTTACCACCGTGAACTGGCTCTAATTTTTAAAGACTCGTATAAAGATTTGCAGAGTCTTGCCTCTCGCTGGCAGGTCCTCTGGAACTTCACTCAGGACACCGATCTCACTCTCAGCATCCACGAAGGTGGCGTTCCAGAGGATTCAAACGTGACACATCCAGGATTCATTAGTTACAAGTATTTCGCTGAATCGCACAAGTTAAGACCCTCATATAATCTCACAAGTTAGACCCTCATATATAGTGTTTGTCACACACACTATAATACAGGATCGGCGCTTGTTGCATTCGTTAACTTTCTGTCCCTACAAGAATACAGTTCAACATTTACCCACCACTTCTCACACCTTTCACTGACTGCATTGAGGTATTTTCCCGAGCTGTTCTGATAAACACAGAGTCCCACTCTGATTTTACTGGGCCGTCTAGGTACGCCAGTCACTTTAGTAAGGTAGAAAATATATATGGCTATATTTGTAGCATTAGGATCGGGGAGTGTTGTTGCTCTTCTCAAACGGGATCAGTTATTCTCTTGCAGCAGAAGCTGCTGCTGAGTATGAGCTGAATAGGTTTTCACATGACTTGTTTTTGTTGACCCAAGTGAAACGCCGATTGCACAGTGTAATTGTGCAGAATAAGCATTGTACAAGTGCAGCTCAGCAATCTCAGAGACTTTGCGCACTGCCAGTGACTGGTCAAAGTTTGATGGGTGCGAGTGATGTAGATAGAGGGGTCACCTCTGGTGCATTTAACAACAAAATCCCTTTACTGCAATTTGTCGATACAGTCGTCTAAGTTCACAGCAGTATTCTAAACACAGGACAGACAGTTGCAGGTTTTTACATTATGTTACTATTCCACTTGTGCATCCTCTGTTCTAAAGGGTATTATTTTAATAATAATAGTAATCCTTGCATTTCATATAGAGCTTTATCAAACCGCTGAGCTGTCTCACAATGGCATTTTAAATGCCATGACTGCACGTGGGACACTGCAATGCGCAACCGGCTGTCGCGTTTCGCCCACAAAATACACGGTCAATCCACTTTATCCTGTGACTTTATTCTGTCGTGGCATTTTAAATGCCATTTTTTTCTTCTCCCCTCTTGAAGGCCTTTAATTTCTTTTCCATTGGGAGTACACGAGAACAATAACGAAACTACATGTATGAGGCGCCTTTCACGTCGGGAGAAAGTCCTAAGGCGCTGGACAGTCACGGATATGGAACCGAGCTGGGGGTGGGGGGGGGGGGGTTGGGATCAGTGGGTGCGGAGGGCAGGGAGGGTAGGGGTAAGGAGTGTGGCCAAAGACTCGGTTAAAGAGGAGGGTCTTGAAACGTGCCTTGACGGAGGGAGGGAGGGGAAGAGAATATAGGGTGGCGTTCATCACTGTTATCCCGTCTCGTTTCAGCTGCACAATCGGCCAGTGGGATTCGGACGAGCCAGTGACCCGCCAGGAGCTGCTCAAGGGGATTGCGGGAGCGCACGGCTTGTACTGCATGTTAACGGACAAGATCGATGAGGAGATTTTACAAGCGGCAGGTACAGTTACCCCCTCCGGCGGCTCCGCGCTGACGTGTTGCAATGTGGCACTAATCCGGTTGTGCTGTAAGGCGTCATGGTGAAGGACCAGTCCTTGGGAGCCGGGTTGCTTCCCGCTCAACGCCCGTTTATCCTGCAAACCGAGGCCCTTAGCAGGTAGCACGGCCCAGGCTGGACAAGCAAGGTGGACGCTTGTCGGACACTGTTGTCAATGGGCGCAGCTGAAACATTTTGCTGACATGTAGCCTCGCTGCCACATTCATAGTGACAACTGATGACATTAGCTCAGTGGATATCTAACCACTAGATGGCGCTATCGCGGTTGGATATCTTACCACTAGGCTGCGCTACCTCCTCCTCGTCCCCCGAGTCCTCCGCTCCACCGCCAGCGGCCGTGCCTTCAGCCACTATGCCCCGAGGCTCTGCCTTCCTCACTCCCTTCGTCTCGCTCCCTCTCTTCCTATTTTCAGGTCTCGGCTGAAGATCTTTCTTTTCGACCGCACCGTTGGTGACCTTCCTCCCCGCCCCCCCCCTCCCCCGTCTCAAAGTGCTTAACAGAATATACTGTAAAGTGAATTGACTGCATGTTCGAAACACGGCAGCCAATTGCTCACAGCAGCAGTGAGTCCCACAGACAGTCGTGGACTCAAGTGACTGATTTTATTATTGTTTTTTTTCTTGAGGGGTTATTATCAGGCGTGTGGAGTAAGGAAACTTGCCCAAGGTTTCGCCCTGACCTGCCGGGAATCGAACCCAGGTCTCTCGCTTGCGAGGCGAGTGCTATAACCACTGAGCTACAGGACTCCCAACACTAATTGACCACTGGATTGGAGGTGGAATGTCAATTGAAACCTGTTTCATTGATTAAAACTAAAGCGACCCCGTTTCAGAAGAGAGTTAGGAACATGTATGATCTTCTTTCAGGACCAAATTTGAAAATTATCAGCACCCTTTCAGTTGGCTTCGACCATCTCTCCCTGGACGAAATCAAAAAGAGGTAAAGTCACACTTTGTGTGGAATTGTTTTTTGAACGTTGACTTATTACCAGTATCTTCAGTGGGGCAGCCAGCAATTCTCACTGACTGTGACTGGTCCCGTTGTGAATATACCGATAATCCTTACATTTGATATAGCCCCTTTCATGTAGGCAGCAGGTCTCAAAGCGCTTCACAGAGATTTACACAACTGTGCATTCGTAGGCGAACACAGCCGCCAGTTTGCACACAACAATGCCCCACAGTCGACCATGAAATGAATGGCCCAATATGAATTTCCACGACCCTTCGTGGGACGCTGCTGTGCGCACGCAGGTGGCTGCCGGGTTTCGCCCACAAAATACACAGTCAATTCACTTTTACACTATATCCTGTGAAGTGGTTTGAGACGTCTCAACGACGCGATAAGGCAAGGATTATTATTATTATTATTATTATTCTTTGAAAACAGTGCAGATATCAGGGCATTGCGTGAAATATGAAATACTGTTGGTGCTTCCTTTGGAATCAGATGAAACGTTTGCTGGGGTAATTTAATGTGAAATTACTGAGCTTAGGGCTGAGTTTTATTCTCACCGTGTTGTTGAAGGGGAATCCGGGTGGGCTACACCCCAGATGTCCTGACTGCCGCCACTGCTGAGCTCACCGTGGCTTTACTCCTGGCCACATCCCGCAGACTGATGGAGGCGGTTGAGGAAGTGAAGAAGTAAGTATTGTGTCTGTCATCCTCCAACATACCAGCGTGATGATCAGAATGTGCTGTTCGTGTGTCTCGAGTGTGAGAGCATTTGTGTCTTGAGTGCATCTGACACGTGGGGAAACCCATCCCCACGTTTAAGCGTATCCAAACCAGATTGAGAGCTCCGCGTGTGTGTGGGGGGGTTCTGTTTGTCTAGTTTTGAATGCACACTCTCTCCCTAGAGGGAAGAACCCTCCTTATCCCTCTTGCAGTTTGGCAAGAGCTGAAGCCGAGGAACCCCAGACTTTGCATTGGGGTGTTGCTGGAGTGTAACCAGCTAAAGCTGATCAGTTTACCATTGTGAACACGAGCAAGATTCTCTCCGCTTGCCCAACTAAGACTTTACATGGAGTTGTCAGTGTGAGTGAGAATGTTATGTGTGTGTACAAAATCAGTGTGTGTGTGATTGATCAGTGTGTGTGATTGATCAGTGTGTGTGTGATTGATCAGTGTGTGTGTGTGTAATTGATCAGTGTGTGTGTGTGTAATTGATCAGTGTGTGTGTGTGTGTGTAATTGATCAGTGTGTGTGATTCAGTGGAGTCTTTTCAAGGTGGTTAGTTGAAGGCCTTGTTGATGTGATTGCTTTGCAGTGGTGGCTGGAGTGCCTGGAAGCCCCTGTGGCTGTGTGGCTTTGGGCTGCAAGAGAGCACGGTGGGCATCGTGGGACTCGGAAGAATAGGTACAGATAGTTCTGATTTGCATGTCTTGCAGCTTTTCAATGAGCAGGTTACAGCTGAGTGCCAGATATTGGGACTGAGACCCTGGTGGATATGAAAACCATGCAGATATCAGGTCAACTTAACATGTAAGATGTCTTCCATCGGAAGTTACACTGTGACTATAGTACCTTGCCAAGCCAGCCTTCTCTCTCTCTGTCTCTCTGTCACACACACACACACATAATTTTCACACTTGTCAAGTTTACTCAGTGCCAGCCTTCTCAGCCTCCCTGTCTGTCTCTCTCTTTCTGCCTTTGAGTTTGGACTATGCATAATTTTGGGGTGACTACAGACACCCTCCCCGGATGGCACACCTGCGATTAACTCGTCCTGCTTCAATATTCAATCTCTGCCTTTAAACAACAGGGCTTTGAAGTGACTATTTGGGAAATGCAATCTGGGCGACATGAACGATGGTGTGAAAGAAACATCGAGTTCTCTTCAGAAGTCGATCGTTTTGTTCTTCCTTTCCTCGTTCCTGCTCCTGATGAAAACTCCCATTTTATTCATTTGTGAATAATAACAAAAACAACCTTGCATTTGATGCAGCGCCTCATCACGTCGTTTTGACGTCTCAAAGCGCTTCGCAGGGTATACGGTAAAGTGTTTTGACTCTCCAGAGCAGGCCCTTGGAATAAACGCACAACATTTTCTGATTCAGAGACGAGAGCGTTACAGAATGGTCATTCAATGTCGTTTATAATGTTTTTTTTTTAACACCCACAGGCTGTGATTTTGTACTGATTGTTCTTTAAAGGTCTAGCAATCGCTGAGCGCCTGAAGCCATTTGGAGTGAAAAGGTTCTTGTACACAGGACGACAGCCCAGGCCTGAACCTGCTGCCAAAGTACAGGCTGAATACGGTAAGGAGCGACGACGGTGACTCCAGTGACACAGTGACAGTTTTTTTTGTCAGGGATGAGGGCCTCTCTGAGAACATCTCTTGAGTAAATTTTAGAAGGAAATCAGAGGGAAAAAAATGCAAATTTTGACAATTTGGAGTCCTGTCACTCAGTGGATAGAGCACTCGTCTCGCAAGCGAGAGGACCTGGGTTTGATTCCCGGGCAGGGCGAAACCTTGGGCAAGTTTCCTAATAGTAATAATAATCCTTGCATTTGATATAGCGGACGTCTCAAAACGCTTCACAGATTAGACTGTAAAGTGAATTGACTGTATATTTGTGAGCGAACGCGGCAGCCAATTGCGCACAACAATGTCCCACAAACAGTCGTAGATTGAAAATGACCAATTTATTATTGTTTTTGGTTTTGGAGGGATTATTATTAGGCTCTGTGTGGAGTAAGGAAACTTGCCCAAGGTTTCGCCCTCTGCCTGGAATTGAGGTCTCTCGCTTGCAAAGCGCGTGCTCTAACCACTGAGCTACAGGACTCCACGCGCCTCTGTTTACCTAGCAGTAAGTAGGATCCTGGTGGTTAGTCAATTGGCAGATTGTTTTCCCAAAGGACAATAATCCCTTCAGAAAAAAGAAAAAAAAAGAAGAATTTGGTCACTCAATCCACGACTGTTTCTGGGACGCTGCTGTGCGCAATTGGCTGTGGCGTTTCGTCCACAAAATACAGAGTCAATCCATTTTACCGGATATCTTCTGAAGTGCTTTGAGACGTCGGGAAGACTTGATAAAGCGCTGTATCACATTAAAAGATTATTATTATCATTATTAATGTACGATTTTGTATATGCAGTTCGGACACAGGCACCAAACCTTGATTGAAATTCTTAATTCCACACAGTGCCTCTGAATACACTCGCCAGCCAGTCTGACTTCATTATTCTGTCGTGTTCCTTCACTCCTGACACTCAGGGAATGTGTAACAAAGACTTCTTTGCCAAAATGAAGAAAACGGCAATATTGATCAATTCTAGCAGGTAGGAGCACACTGTGACGTCTTGTGTAGTTTATTTTTTTTTGGTCACATCACCACAGGCTGCCCTCACACCACCTGAAGCCAGGAAGCATTTCATCTACAAGTTAACCGCAACACTTCATCGTGGGTGTCGTAATATTTTAAGTTGAGAGCTGAGGATGTTATGGGTGGCCTCATGTCAAATAGAAATAGTTTTTCCCCCTCACCACTGTAGTCCAACCTGTGATGAATGTAATCACAAAAGGAATTCAAGGGGAGGGATAATGGGGGGGAAAAAAATGTGGAAAGGGAATTGAAAAGACAGATGCTTGAAAAAAAGAAGTATCAAAGGGTCTGGGGAGCAAGTAAGAGAGTGGAGTTAGATGGCTGATGTGGAGAAGAACGTCAGTGTACACTTGACAGGCCATTCGGCCTGTTTGTTTGCTGTAACGTTCTGTGAGAGAAACTCCTAAACCCTGGTGAAGAACAGACATGGGTCCTCTTCCTCACAGTGACCTCTCGCATGTGTCAGACTGGCTCATTTAGTTTCTCTCTTGCCTCCTTCAATACCCTCCTACTGGACCGTGCCTTTGGTCACCCTCCTACCCCTACCCTCCCCGCCCTCCTGATCCCAACCCCCAGCTCGGGTGCGGATCCCTGACTGTCCAGCACCTCGTGACGTCCTCCTGACGTGAAAGGCGCTGTACAAATGTCATTTGTTGTTGTTGTTGTTCTAGTTATTGACCACATCTCACTAATATTAGACTAATCCTCTTATGCGGCCACTGTTTTCGGTGTTGCTTTTGACTACGAGTATTTCTTGTCTCTAGAGGAGCTGTGGTGAATCAGGAGGACCTATATCAGGCTCTGACCACTGGGCAAATCGCAGCCGCAGGAATGGATGTCACTGTTCCTGAGCCACTGCCCACCAACCACCCTCTGCTCTCACTGAAAAACTGTGGTAAGTCAAAAGTATCACTGAAAAACTGTGGTAAGTCAAAGTAAGTTGACACCAGTAATCGGGGAGAGGTTTCCCAAATATCATGTACCTTGTGTGTAACCATAGTACTAATCCTTCAGTTTGATAAAGTGCCTTATCACGTCTTCGAGACGTCACAAAGCGCTTCACAGAATATGCTGTGAAGGTATTTCGCCTGCAAAATAGACAGTCAGTTTATTCCGAGACGTTCAACATGAAAGGTGCTCTACCAAACGTAAGGATTATTAAATAAAGCCACAGGTTGAACGACGACAACATGCACTTATACCAAGGGAGAATGCCTTGATAGGGTTCAGGGTTGTGAGCAGTACCACTTTACCAGGAGGGGTGGGAGAGAGCAGAAGGCAGGACACGTTACAGGACCTGGAAGCGGTAATGGGAAGACGATAGAGTTGGTATTCTGCAAGGATCAGATCAAATGAGCCCAAAAGATAGTGCGAGAATGTAAGGTGGCAGCTTTAGTGTCATTTTGGTCACAGTCCCATCTCAATCATATCTGACCTATTTTGAAATGATTTTTGAAACTCTCCAAAGACAAATTTAACCAAACGAATCGTCCAGCGTTACGCAATGTGGACCAGACTCACTGGCTCAGGAAATCGCCGCGTTTTTGAAATGTAAAATAAACTTATCAGTTTTCTTTCAATTGTTTCCTAATAAAAGTGGTGCTCAGAATCCTGGCCACACAGTTTGGCTCCTCAACACTCAAACGCTATCTGTCATTAGTAATCAACAGTCAGAGCGGGAGCGATGTGATATTTCAGGGGCTCCTGAAAATGTAGCAGCCGTGTGGCAATTGTGAGTGAAATAAACGCACTGAATAAACAGACTCACCCGGTTTGTTGTTTATTTAGCCTTCCTACAACGAGACACCACTTGTGAGATTCACTGTGATCAGCGTTGCATGGATCAGGGGTCAGGGCTTTTGTAATCTGACTGGCTCAGCGCACATCAAGCAATCCAGTGACTGTCGTGAGTTATTGGGGAACTAAGAGCTTTCCTTCAGAGTATCAGGACTTTTAGATTTGAAGCCGAGATTCCAGTGTGCCTCAGTCTTGGCTGTTGTTATGGCTGAAGGACACATTTGAACATGTTCTCCACCGTCTTGTCTTGATATTTTGCCAATTTCTTTTTATCCAACCACTCATTGATGAAGAAGAAGTCAACTGTCGGCAGCGGTCAGCGAAACGTACTGAAGTTAACACACAAAACACTTTATTAATGCACCTAAAAATCCTTGTGTTTAAGGTGGAAGGACACAAACTATTCTTAAATCTCAAAATGTAAAAAAAAAAGAGCCTTACTTTCTGCAAGGCTGTGTTGGTGACATTCGGGGACGAAAGTTGTGGACTGTTACAACACGACAGAACTCCCACGTTTCCTTGTATCACAGTTGCTTTACCAAAGCACATAGTGTGAGATCAGGGCAGAATTATTTTCTTTTTTCCTTTTGCCGCTTCACGCCCTAACCTTCTGATATGTTTTGTTTCCAGTTGTTCTGCCTCACATTGGAAGCGCCACCTACGCGACCAGAAACGCCATGTCTGTGCTGGCAGCCAACAACCTACTGGCTGGACTCAAAGGGGAGCCTATGCCAAGCGAACTGAAAATGTAACCTCAAGAATCCTCACCCACACGCGTTCACACAAGTGCATCGATTCTCCCCCCCACCCCCCCCCCCTCCTCCTCGTGGGGACACAAGTGTGTAAAGCGTCCGTTCATGTCGGAAACACAGTTTAACATACATGGTGGTGACGCACTCCAGCGAGAGAGACTCGGGTAGTTAGTTTGTGAACATGGCAACACCAAATGACATTGATGTATTTGTTTTGACTGATTCCTTACAAAATATACGGAAGTCACTTTTATACATTAAAAAAAAAGTCATCTCACCCACTGCAGCGTGAGAGCTCGAGGAATCTCTGTGACCTTAGGGATGGTAAAAACTGGTCAGTTTCAATCATTGTTTGCAGTTTTGTGTTTTTATAGCAGTCCGTACATGGAAGAGTTTTTTTTTCTTCCCCCGCCCCTGGTTAAGGTTTTCCTCTTGCACGAATATGTTTGATTGCAGTTTCTTTTCTGGGTCCGGTTCCTGCCGGAACACAGTCTCTCGTCAGCGAGCTATTTGTCTGCAGAGGACACTACAACCTCTCCACTCATGCACGCATCCAGCAACGAACTTTAATTCTCCTCCCCTCTTCCCCCCCCCCCCCCATTCAACCCAGTGCTGCCAAGGACAACTCAAGCACTCCTCTTGTCACATTTAATAGCTTTGATTAATCGTGCAAAGCTTTGGGTGATTTTTGTGGCAGGTCTGCTCCTTTATGAAGGCAGCACTGGCTCAGCGCAATACACAACACGACTGTTTTCCTCCTGAATACAAATCTGAGGAGAAATGTTGACCAATTCGCTTGCATTTATATAGCGAATTTCATGCGAGATAGTGTCTCGAAGCGCTTAACGGGGATTGGGGGTTGGGGAACCATCTTAAGGTGACTGATGTGGCAGTGGGGAAATATTGCTGTGACATTTCACACACAACTATTGGGATTGTTCCAAACAATTTGCCGATTTATGGCTATTGTACTTGTCTAACTCCTTCAGTACCTAACGATTTCACTCCCACAACTTAAACAAACACCTCCAGTTAATGGGAATCACTCCATTCTGTTTGCACTCCCATCTTAGACCTCGGTTCAGACAGTTATCAGAGTGTTTCAGTTTTATCACCATGTCAAAAGAATACAATGGATAACAAAATAGCACGAGTATTAATTTAACCCAAATGCAAAAGAAACACAGGCAGCACAAGTCAGAGCCTCATCACAACAGGTGACAGGTGTGCAAAAGGGTTAATTTACATTCGCTTTCACTGTTGAAAATACGTATCTTGTATCTTTCGAACAATGAATGATATGAAAGCGGATATACGTCTTGTCACGCAAAAATATTTGACTCATGTTAAGCCTGGTTCAGTGTCAATGAGTAACTGCACGATAAACATGTAGCGTTCCAATGTTGAAGACAATAAAATTGAGTACAGAAAGCACACTTGCATCACTTATTGTACATTTCTGGTAGCTGCCCTGGACTGCCCAACACACACACTTTGATAAGTTTACAAAATAAGCAAATAGTGATGAAGTATTGTTCCATTTTGTTATTCTAAAATTACAAAACTATGAGGCTGTTAGAAACACAAGGTTGATGTGGAAAATAGAGGACATTAGTTCGAGGGAAACATTTTCCACAGTGTTATCATTTTGTTCATCGTTGGGGCTATTAAATTATGTGTATTCACTTAATTATTTCTTTGATTTTCACTGTTTACTGATTTAATAATTATTCTTGCGTACCCTATTGATAAAAGTATTATAAATTTAAAACTTGTATGAATTTTTACATCGCCCATTTCAAGTTTGCAGTGTATCTAAAATATAGTGAAATTAAGTGATGTGGTTACACAATTTAAAACATAGGATTTCTATAGGATTCGTACAAGTTATTTTTCTTGAAGTGAAACAAAAATATTGCTTAAGTGGCCCACGGACATTTCTCAAATCCAGCCCTCAGCAGCTAAAAAGGTTGGACCAGGTTTGGTGTAGATTATCAGTATTGTATATTTTTATTCGGCAAATGTGAGATGCTACGACGTCAATTAATTGCACCAAGATCTTGTTTCTTGTACATGGCTCAGTTGGTAGCTAACAATTGGTCACTTAATGCACGACTGTTTGTGGGACACTGCTGGGCACAATTTTGCCCACAGAATATACAGTCAATTCACTTTACAGTATATTGTGTGAAGCGCTTTGCGACGTTTTGACGATGCGATAAGGCGCTATATCAAATGAAAGGATTATTATTGTTGTTAAACCTTCAAGGAAGTTCACTGTTCTTCTGTTTTAAGCACTTCTTTTCCCCATCAAACGCAAACTGTAAGCACGATCAAAAAGGTCTTCAGGTGGGATTTGAAATTGGGGAGGGGGCAAGGCCGAGGGATTGAGGGAGAGAGTTTCGGGGCGTAGTGGCTGATGGCACGGCCACCGATGGTGGAGCGGCGGGCATGAGGAACAGGAGCCAGCCGAGCGGAGGCAGCGGGTGGTGGAGTGGGGCGTAAGCAGGTCGGATAGGTAGAGAGGTGCGAGGGAATTAAGTGATTTGAAAACCAGGGACAGGATCTCAAAATTGATCCGTTCGGTGATTGGGAGCCATGGGGAGACTGGCAAGGACTGGGGTGACGGGGGTACGGAGTTTGTTCCATTTAAATGTTGAATGGCAAGATGTAAAAAATATTGGTGGTTAGAAAGCTGAGGAACGGTACCAAGGCAAATGGTAGTTTGCATTTCACTTCCAAACAAACTACAGACAAATATGTCATTAGCTTACTCTTATCTTCAAAGCTTTAGAACACCCCCCACCCCCCCCCCAAAAAAAAATTACAGCCATTAAACTGTACTGTACAGCGTTTGATAGAGAATGAATTACAAGATTGCTTGTAAGATGGAGTCAAGTATTAAACATGTTGTGATAAGCATCAAGAGCTGTGCTGGTTGTTGTGTTAATGTTTACACCATTGACAAAACCAGAATTGCAATCATATGTCATAATATTGTGCTTATATTCGCACTAAATTACCATAATTTGTAATGACATTTAGAATAACTACACACCCACAAACTCGAATAACTGAAAACATTTAATTAATGTCAACGCTTTATACCTGAATGACTTTTTCTCTTTCCAGAGATGAGGAACCCTCTGGATTTGTTGACATATAGCTTCCAGTGCTCTTTGCTATGTATTAATAAACAGCTTGAAAATACTAGCTGGAAAAATCAAGGAATTTGTGTGGTTGTGAATTTTATTATTCATTACACAGTAAATTGACCTTATTTTACAGAGACCACAAGTTCTCTTTACACTACTGTACAAAATTACTTTAAACTACATAGTAAGTATGCTTTGACTTTTTTTTTAAAGCATTATTTCTTCGAGTCTCGTTCTTTAGCAAGTTTTTGGCTTATTTATCTCGGGTCAGGATGTCCAGCAGCTTAAGGCTCTTCACATTTTCTTAGCACAGTATAACTACTACAGCTTTTCCACTGTTCCGGATTTTAATACACTGTTTAGCAAAGGATTTAGGAGACTGGGGCGTTGTTTGGATGAGGTGAAGAAAGGTGCTGAAAACTTAGGAGGGTCCCCATAGCACAAGAGAAAGTCTGAACTTAGGGTTAAATATTGACAAGTGATAGGTTCGTGACAAGTGATGATAAAATTCTGTGGTTGAAATATTTCATTTTGAAAATGATTATAAAACACAGTTACAGAGCAGTGGACATGGATGGATTTCTAGTTGTCAATTTTTTAACAGGTATTTTAGTAGTTTTTAGGAGCCTGTAGATGCCATTTTCACTCAAGCCTTAGATAATACAGTAAAACACGCACAAGTCTTATCTTTATAAATCTTATAATCATCTAAGTCGTATATACAGCAACAACAACTTGCATTTATATAGCGGCGCCCTTCACGCAGAGTAGCATGAGCACTTATATTCACCCGAGCCCCATTCAGTTTCCTATCAAAACCACTTTGATTCCTTCGCACATCTCGTATTAATCACCTCCCAATTCGTATCGCCGCATTGAATCGTTGGAAATGACGTTCTCACCCGTCAACCCGTGCGCATTTACTGTCCGGCCGCATTGAATCGCGGGAAACACAGTCTTGATCCATCGACGCATGCGCAGAATTTAATTTCCCGAGATTCAATGCGATTCCAACGCTTGCGTTGACGGCCGAGGATGCATTAAATCGCGGGAAATGCAGTCTTGACCCGTCATTGCATGTGGGCTTACCGCTGCATTAAGTTACTCATGCGCAGTGTAGATTATTGATTAAATCAGATTTTCTACAACTTAAACTGTTTGCCTGCAACTTGGACTTCAACGCAAGACATTTTAAATGTTTACAGTCCTGACTGATCCGAGTTATGTGAGTTTTACTGTACTTTAGATGTTCCCGCTGGATCTATCCTATGAATAAGTTAATATTCCTGACCAAAAAACACTGTAAAATTTGGATTCTAAACAACACTAACACTTTCCTATACTCCGAGAACATAAAAATACATAAGTGCAATGTAAACACAGAAGGTTATAGCAGCCTGAATTCTTTGTGATTGCACATAGGCTGATTTTCTATTATACTATTATCGAAGACAATTTAATTTTTTAGAATCGATTGGATTAACCTGGTACACCATCTGTAATTCATTTGTTTGAAATCTTGGGTGATTTTTTTTCGTGAAAGAGGAAACATTTGCACTTTTGCACTCAAGTGTCACAATCAAGCACTTCCATGTTAACACAACATTGGGTGCAATACAAAGCTTAGTTTGTATTGTTCCAACCCAAGAGCATCGCTCTACAATTCATTCCTGTCCAGTTTAATCTCTCACACCAATGAGATTGCCAATGTAGTGGAAAGTTATGGCAATCCATGTTGTGCTGTGAATTTCAACCCCTTGGGAAATGGTTTGAGACAACTAAAATCACTTTGCTTCACTTCAGATTGGTTATAGCTGTCAGAGAGAGAGACTTAGAGAAAGATCTGTGCCATTATCCCGGCAACTTTCAATGTAAAATTCCACAGTTGAACCTCTTTTGGGATTTAGAACTGCTAAGCATGTGGCGACGTTAATGGTACTAAACTCTTTGCAGACTGAAAGAGATTTATCTAAGAATAAAGCACCTCCGATCTCCTGCACACTGGTTTGGTGGATTATAACATCAGTCAACAGTAGATGAAGACTAGCTATCCTGCCCTCTTCAAGTGTTGAGATAGGTTTGCATCCTAACTGTTTTCAGATTGCCTTACTTCTTGCCTTGCACGTTTGGATTTAAAACCTCTTCGAGAAAACACTTCAAAAATTTCTGGGCAACACACGGACACAATTCTGCACTGTCACTTTGCAGATTTGCATTAGTGTGCAACTACAGAAATGCAATAGCTTAAGAGCATATAAAAGTGCAGTTATGTACATTTACTAAATACTACAAAACATCAGTTGTCGTCAGCACCTGACTCACACAGCTGTCACTCAGCAGTCCCAATGTCTATGTTCAGCTTTCTTTCCCTTTCGTCTTCTACAAACCGGCCACGTGCCACAATCGCACAATTCTAAAACTCGTCACCGCCCCAAGGCGTTAAACTGAAGTCAAGCTGAACGTCCGACCTTACAGCAGAGTACTCGGCAGGCTGCTGCCGTGCCATCTCAAGCAGGTGGTTTTGGAATGCTTGTACAAGTGACTGGACTGACTGAACCGTTTGCCACATTTTAAACAGGCGTAGGGTTTTTCACCTGTATGGACGCGAATGTGCTTCTTACAATCTGTTAGAGTCAAAAAGGTCTTGCAGCAAATTTTACAAGCATATTTACGGGCACCTTCCACCACCAGAACATTATGCTCCGACATGGCTTTCTTGCATTTCGAAAGTACGTCTGCGGACGCCCGAGTCAGCTGTGGAGCAGCTGAGTGAAAAGAGTGCTTATTCTCAAAAGGGGAAGAGGTGCTGTTTAACAATCGCACCTGGGAACTGGAACCAATGTCCTGGGAGAGAGATCCTCCATCGCTCACAGAGGTTACGATGGGCATTTTAGGAGCGATGCGTCGATAAGATGGGAAATTGCTGGCTCCTCCTCGCGATGAAATGATAGACTGCCTGGACAGAGAATGTAATCCGGAACCAGGCCTGGGAAAGTCTAATCTGAAGGGTTCTCCTCCTCCTCCTCCTTTGTACCCTGAAGGCTGCACACACGGCAAACTCAGCATGTCTTGCATAGGTCGCATAAAATGAGAGTCAGGCGAGTCATGAAATGGATGCTCCAATC
The DNA here is from genome assembly GCF_018977255.1 of Callorhinchus milii. Taxonomy (NCBI): domain Eukaryota; kingdom Metazoa; phylum Chordata; class Chondrichthyes; order Chimaeriformes; family Callorhinchidae; genus Callorhinchus; species Callorhinchus milii. The sequence goes on along the minus strand of NW_024704742.1, from coordinate 4,084,905 downwards.
GAGGTGCGGTGGTTGTGGAGCTGTTACTCGTGGGCATAGACGACATTGGACTCATTAAATAAGAGGCTTCGCTTTCCATTCTGCCGTCACTGGTTGTGTTTGGAATGTTATCCTCACCACTCAGATTGCCACCGAAGCCAATGGTTCGGCTCTTATTCAAGAAGCTGGAAATGTGAAAAGGAGTTTTGGCATCGGAGTTATTTGTAGACTCCAGTATGTGCATATCGGTGACCCGGTCAGTGGTAGACTGAGGATCAGAAAAACTGCGGTCACTGCTCTCTGGGCTAAGCTCCAGTTTCTCTGCGCTTGGGATCCCCCCTTCCACTTCAACCAACTCGCTACCTTCGGCCTGGGAGGCCACGTCACTCGTCTCGTCCTGTGGCTCAGGCGAACTCAGTGGCTCAGCCTTCACCACGACTCGAACGTGGACCTCGCCTCCATTCAGGTGGAGTTCTGTGGTCTCAGAGTGAAAATCTGACTTTTCGATTGGATTGTCCTGGTTGAAAGCATTTTCAACCTGATTTGCTTGCGAAGCGATCGATTGTGAGAGGATGACTCCACTGTTGTCTGACTGACTTGGTACCTGGTTATCGTCGGCTGCGCTGAAGGTTTGCTCAAACATGATAGTGTTGTCCTCATGGTTTTCACCAACTGCGTTAGTTTTACAGCCATCTCCCAACTTCAGCGAGTCTGGTGCAAACAAATCCTCGCAAGTGTGTACCACTGCCTGTCCACTGTCCGACGTGCCTTCAGTGATAAGAGACTCATCCACAGAAGGCCTCATTCTCTGCTTGGATCGCTCGTCAGGGATGGCCTTTCTCTTTTGGAGACGTCTCAAGGGGAATGTGGTGGACTGATCTTCCAAATGATGTCTAAGCGAGGAGTTCACATTGACTTGCTCGTCCATGGTCTGAGTGGAGCTAAGAGCAGAACTTACTAAACTCAGACCCAACTGCTGAAGCAGAAAGGATCTCTGCATTCGAGCATTCTGTTCCTGTAATCTTTCACTTGTCGGAGACATAGGGACAGTCCTGGTGGTCAAGTAGTGTTTGCACGCCTTCACTACAGAATTCAGATGGAGATGAGATGCTGCCAGTAACACATCCATGACATTACTTTCTCCCAGCATGAGAGTAGATGTATACATCATTTCGACAAGGGCAGCAAAGGCCTCTGCTGTAACCACTTCGCTGTCCAACTGAACCATGTTGAGGGATTGGTCGCTCTCCGGGACGGTGAAGAGCGCTCGGAAATGGGTGCTGCAGGCTGCGAGAACAGAGCGGTGGGCTTTAAAGTGACGGTTCCCCACGACAATCACACAGTCGCAAAGTTGGCCATGAAGCCGCTGATAGTTCAGCTGTTGGAAGACTTGTTCAAAGTGCCCTGGAAAATCCATGACCCTGTTAAAACAGAAAAGGCAGAAGTGTCTTATGACCCAGTGAGAAATCCTCCTACTGTATTTTCGCCCACAAAATACACAGTGAATTCACTTTACAGTATATTCTGTGAAGCGCTTTGAGACGTCTTGAAAACATAAGACCTTGTATCAAATGCAAGGATTATTGCTGCAGCAAATTTTATTTTTCTAATATATAACTGCATTTTCTAGTAATAATAATATCCTAACATTTGATATAGGCGCCTTATCACGTCATTGAGATGTCTCAAAGTGCTCCTGTTAACCCTGCAAGCCAAAGTCCTGACGGGTAGGGTGGTCCTAGCTGGACAAGCAGCTGAAAAGCTTGCCGGACAGCAATATCGATGACAAGCTATGCAGTTTTAGCTGGGTAGAATACAGCAGTTACCCCAACACACACTCTGGAGTCCCCAAGCCTTGGCTCTTGCCAGCCTGCGCCTATTACTTTGCAGAATTAGGTAAGCAGAATGGGTCCCTCCAGGGAGAGAGAGAGAGTGAGAGCGCATTCTATTCCAACAATCTATGGGATTTTCATGTGTAGGTGGGACGCATGGAAATCTCAGCTTGGTTTGGATACTCTGAAGCATGGTGATGGGTTTCTGCATTGGTCAGACACCCGGCTGATCCCACTACCCCCCAAAAAAAAATTGGAAATATTTTCACCAAGCGTTAAAAGGCTATGAGTTCAAGCCCCATGACGAGATCGAGCTCATAGACCAGTAGTAGTTGACACTCCAGTGTCAGTCCTGATTATCAAAGCGGATGAAAATGAAGCATGTTATAACGGTATTTAATATCTTGTCCTTTGGACAAGGCATTAAACCAAGGTCCCAGATAGATGTTAACGGTCCCATGGCACTATTCATAAAGAGAGTTTCTTCCGGTGTCCTGGCCAATTAAAAAAAAGTTATTTACTTTACGTATGTTTGTGGTGAGCTCAAATGATTGATCAAATTGTCGACAAAATACAGTCACAACACTTTATAGAAAAGTCGCTTTAAGTATGTTGTTGTGATTTGACACTACATCAAATGCAAGGGATATTAAATTGTGGTTATTGGAATGTGGAGTAATCCCTAAGTTTTGGGCGCAGCATTTAAATTATTTAACAGCAGCTTTGGGAGGCTGGTCCTTAACCATTAATTGACAAGTTTAATTTTTCACTTGTGTGAATAAACATTTTATTGGGTTGTGAACTGATTGTTCATTCCCACAGAATGAAATATCATAACTTCCAGACATTTTCCAGGACTGAATTATATTATCTGCACATTACAAAAGTTCAAGCGCTCTGTTGCGCTACCTTACGTGAGGGGCACTACATAAATGCAAGTTGTTGACGTTGACTGTCGGTTCTCAAAAAAGATATAAATATGACTGATTGGGGAATTACTGCTCTAATTACAACAGGAGTGTACACTCACTCACAGAACTGTCAGTGCCCGACCAAAAAAGGAAAGGGACGCATAGGCTTGTGCTCTCTAATTTCCGAAGACAATGTTCTAGGTCACATGGAGCCCAAGCCCTGGAGAAGATCCAAGTTCAGTGCTAATGTTTATACTTTAAAAGAGATTTCCGTTGGTATTTGCCAGATGGTGAAACTGACTGTATTGAGTGGTACTTTTCCACTGTGAGAACTAATGAATGGCCATTTATTTTGAAGACTTTGTAATGCTCCTTGAGGATGTTAGTACTGTACTGCAAAGCAGATCCCACACCCATTTCAAACTGTGTGAGCAATCATCAAGTGCTCTCAGGGAAGATATCGCACAGGCCATGTGAAGTACCACACACACCCTCAGGGCCTGATGGCATGCATCCAAGAATACTAAGGGAAGTCAAAGAGGAAATAGCAGATATTCTAACTACAACCTTTCAAGCATCCTTGGGTTTGAAAGCTGTGCCAGAAGACCAGAAGGTTGCTACCATATTACCTCTGTTCAAAAAGGGACAACATAAGAAGCCAATAAACTATAGATTAGTTAGCCTAACATGTATAATGGGCAAACTTTTAGAGGCCATACTACAGGATTCTTAGTTAGCTAAATATCTGAAATATGTGGATACCCAGCACTGTGCTTAAGAGTATCCAAACCAGAAAATGTTCCACATATGTATGCCACCTAACACATGGAAAGGTTCCTGTATCTATAATAATACTTGCATTTGATATTGTGCCTCAGCACGTCTTTAAGACGTCTCAAAGCGCTTCACAGAATATACTGTAAAGTGAATTGACTGTATATTTTGTGGACAATCACGCACAGCAGTGTCCCACCAACAATCATGGATTGAGTGACCAAATTTTTTCTTTTTTTTACTCACGCAAAAGCGATCAACTAACAACTATATGTGTCATTAGTACATTTAAACTGGGGTGAAGAGAAATTGTTTGTGTTTTTGCATTCTTGAAAGCTAGAATCTAGGCATTTCATTATTTTAATATGTCGGTTTGAATAACCGTAACTGAGACAGAATGCTGTACTTCGCACGTTAATCGAACCTGCTGCTTTCGCTAATTTATTTTCTGCTTTGGTGTTCCTACAAAAACGACTCAAAAAGTCACTTCAAAGCCAACAAGAGATGAACTGCATTGCCTGCTACCATCCAAATAATCCATTTCCTGGAAAATGTGCTGGAATGCTAGCTCCGTTTGCACACTTTCATTACCCCCGTGCATTTCCTGCCTTCATTTCAAATGGAATGCAATTTGTGAACTGTGCCATAGAGCCATATGAAGACACTGCCCATTTCACACAAAGCACCTCTTGATCTTGGCTGGACTGCTGGTGGGGGTGGTGGGATGGGGTGGGAGGAGGTAAGAGTGCTGCCTGAGGTTTGAGGAATGCGCATGAGGTTTGCAAACGAGGATGAGAACTTTACATGTACAGCGCTCGATAGAAAACTCAATGATGTGCAAATTTCAAATGTTGGAATGTGCGTGTGTGTTGGGATGGGGGGGGACGGGGGCGGAGAATTAAGATCGGATGTATGTAGGAAAAAGAAAAGAATAACATTCCTATAATAAAATTTGAAGTCCTTTAAAGAAAGTGGGCTTTACACTGGCACCAGACATAGCAATCACATACCTCAACAGTCCTGCTCAGTTCACAGTATAGTTACCGTAACGCATCAAATTGACTCCTGTGAGCAACGGGCATAACAGATTACATTTCTTCAACCGCTGACCCACCTTCCAAAGCCCTATTCAAAGAGGGAAAAAAAGTTCATTTTCAACGCGACACAAATGCATCACAAAGAGACTAAAACAAAAATTAAAAAGGTCCCTAAGATATTAGTTGTCAGCACGGACCAGATTCAAACCTGCAGTCTTATACTCTGTATGGCCTATTGATGTTCCGTATAATGCCTACCACCCACCAAAGCTGATTGGGGGGAGGCGGAAGTATTTTCAGAAAGTTAACACTAAGGTTACGTATTTCAGTAATATCCTATAAGATTGTTTTAAGGTTATTATGTTCGCTCCAAAGCCACCTCTAAAAACTTGCAGGACATTTTTATTAACGTTAGTTTTTCCTGCAAGTCAAACTGTGATTGCATCCTAAACCTCAGAACCCACTTGTAAGCTTTGATGGCCTGTCGCAACCCAGTTATAGCTTCAGTACAAAAAATATCAGGCTTACTAAATATTTCTGACCCACATTAACATAGTAAGAACTAAATGCATTAAATATTAAAATATAGTACTTGTCGTATTTGTTGTATAAATCCTAGGTACCACTTAATAAGAAACCTGAGCTTGCTTCTCTTTGATGAGTTTATCAAAGTTTGGTGTAAAAGTACAGTATCACTGCAACAGCACCGTTTAAAGACTTTTCCATTTCAATGACAACAATTTGCTTCTCTGACTAAAATAAACTCCAAACTCTCCACTGCAAGATTACAGTAAAATGATCATATGTGGCAGTGGATTGGCAGATCACTGGCACCTACTGCTGTTTGAATAATAATAATCCTTGCATTTGATATCGCACCTTATCACGTCTTCGAGATGTCTCAAAGCGACTGACAACCGGGTTCCTACTTACTGCGAGGTAAACAGAGGTAAGTAAACTTGCTCAACGTCTTGCCCTCCCGGGAATCAAACCCAGGTACTTGCGAGGCGAGAGCTCTAACCGCCAAGCTACAGGACTCCACAGGATAACGGCTAAATAGCTTTATTACAGAGCTTCTACGGCAAGAACCACAGTTTCCAAATTCTCGACGCTCCACAATAATCGCTTCGCTGTTTGGATTCATTCAATGAACGGCTGTGTAATTACCGGCTGGCCAAGGCAAGTTGTGAACCGGTCTGTACCATTTGCCAGTTTTTGTGGAACATCGAGAGTTTAGAGCCCTAACACGCGGTGCAGCACGAATGATATTCATTTATTTTCAAAAATGCATAAATGTTTTAAATCTGTTCGCAACCCGTTGATGCATTCTGATGACCTAGTTTTGCGACCCACGGGTTGCGAAACCTTGTTCCAGACTATTCTAGCAAAGAATTTGGGGATACAAGCACACCACAAAAGGATGAATGAAATACAACAAATCCCTTTGGATATCTGGGTGACAAGAATATCCAACCACTTCATGTCATTTGTTAATTTATCTAAGAAACAATGGATTCAAAACAAATTGCCATGCTCTTATTTCATGATATAGTGTAATTCAGTACCTCTTTAAAGCTCTACTGAAGATAGAATGGATGTGCACAATTAGGCCCATCTATGGGTATACTATGGGCAAGTGAGAGACCTGAGTTCAATTCCAGGCAGAGGGCGAAACCTTGGGCAAGTTTCCTTACTCCACACAGAGCCTAATAATAATCCCTCCAAAACAAAACAATAATAAATTGGTCATTTTCAATCCACGACTGTTTGTGGGACATTGCTGTGCGCAATTGGCTGCCGCGTTCGCCCACAAATATACAGTCAATTCACTTTACAGTGTGTTCTGTGAAGCGCTTTGGGACGTCCTCCTGACGTGAAAAGCGCTATATCAAATGCAAGGATTATTATTATTATTATTATTATTATTATTATTATTATACCAGACAAAAAATATATATGAACTTCAGTCAATCTACATTGAATAACTGAATATGAGAGGCCAGACTTACGTTTGTTACATTATACCAATGAGACATCTCAAACGTGCCTTGCTCACATCAAAAGGTTTTCAAAAAAAGGGGGGGGGGGGGCAAACTCTAATATTCTTTAGTCTACTTGAAGATTATAGAATTAAAAAAAGCAAGTGACTCTTGGATCTTAGGAGCTTCAGTTAAACACTCCACACACAATATACAGTCAATTCACTTTACAATGCATTCTGCGAAGTGCTTTGAGATATCTCAACGATGCGATGAGATGAATATCAAATGCAAGGATTATTACGGATTACTATTACTACAACTGGATAGGCAGAGTGATGAATTTAATTTACCGTCGACAGTTTTCAGTCAACTGAAACTTTCTATCACATCATTAAGTTTGTTTAGTTTGCCTAGTTCTCCATTCTTTGTGCTCTATACATTGCACTGGTTATTTGCCGTCATTTGTTAATAAACTTATTTCGATTTGATTGGAAAAGGATCTGCTTCGGTAATATTTATGCCTTCTGTAAACCTCTTATCGGTAACCACTCGGTGGGGCCCCAGATTTTAGCTCTTGCTAATCTGGGATTAGGCAACAAATGCATCCTTCCCGAGTCTCCAATCCATCCCGGACAAATGCAAATTTCCACACATATCTACAGTCTTGCCATTTTTGGGGGAGTTTTCTCCAAATGGCCAAAAGTTTCCATCAATAAACTTTTTTTTTCAAAAAAATGCGTTTTGGACGTGCTGGTCACCACGGACGTTATTTTTTTTTGCTGCACACACATCTCCGGCCATCTTTTGCAGCGCAATACCTCAATGACGATTTGGGTGGTGGGGAGGACACTGAGCTAATTGTGAGCAGATTTTGAAAGATTCTTCAAATCGTTTAAATCTTGATTACATTTTTTTTGGGGGGGGGGGGGGGGTGGCTAAGAGTAGAATGTTTTCCAGTTTTTCTTTACGCTATGGAAAAAGTTACGTTTTCTTGAAATACAAGTACAGACACAAATAAATACTAAATATTTCAACGCAGAGCATCACTCGGAACTCTTCATAATGAATATGCAGAGTCATACGAATCTTGAATAAAACTAGGTTAAAAACCATGCACGGTGTTTGGTCTTTCCAGGAAAATCATGAGACAGCTTTTGGGCGCAATTAACTCACGTCCCTGCTGTGACTTCGTTACCTATAATCTAGCGCTCCAGTCCAAATGTAGCCGTAACAACCAAAAACCTATCCGAGCATTTGGAATAGAACGACCCAGCTGATAAAACCATGGAGCTGCCCGTCAGTACCATAAAAAAAATTATTTTGTTAATGGGCATGCACATTTTCCACACATACACAGGAGCAACAAGCCAAAGAACAATTCCCAATAAACAAGAGACCACTTTTATGGGTACCTTCATGAAACTGAAAAGAGCAGAAAGTGACCCAAGAGCAGTAATAATAATCCTTGCATTTGATAATGCGCCTTATCACATCTTCTAGCCGTCTCAAAGCACTTCACAGAATACAGTGCAAAGTGAATTGACTGCATATTTTGTGGGCAAAACGCAGCAACTGGTTGCACGCAGCAGTGTCCCACAAACGTGGATTGAAGTGACCAATTTATTATTATTATTTAACTACTTTAACTACTGAGCTACAGGATTCTACATTATTCTTCAACAAGCCAAACTCTCCACTTCCTCCCTACACATGTTGCAGACCATCCATAACTTTGCTCCTCATGTCCCCTACTGCATCAGACTCTGTGAGCACATCAACCTCATCCTCGCTCAACTCCACTGGCTCCCCATCCCCCATTGGATTGAATTCAAGGTCCTTGACATTGTGTTCAAATCTCTGCTGGGCCTCACCACAACATACTCTGTGACCTCCTGCAACTCTACCATTCCAGCTGCTCCTTCTGCTCAGGAAACATCAGCCTGCTTATCGTCCCCTGCGCGACCTACCCCACTATTAGTGGCCTCGCGGTGATCAACACAAGTCACGGTCAAAGCGATACAAGTCTCTATATCTGGGTCGTATACGCTCAGCAGTGGGACAGATCGCTGCTCAATAATGACCCGGCTGTCAAGGGAACATCTACATCCAAGACGCGGCCCCAGTAGATACTGTGCAATGGGGGAGCATAGTGCAGACTCCCTCAGGGAGAGGAGAAAGACATGATACTCACTCCCTCAGGGAGACAGGACAAGCTGCAAGAATTCAGCTGCAAAGAAAACAACAGTTTTCTTTTGGTCAGTGGGAGGGATGCCTGACCCATGTCAACAGAACAACATGAAAACACACAGGTGGGAGGGACTCTGTGAGGCGGGATTTAATCCCCTGGGACCAAGCCCATCCCCGTGCTTGATCATCCAGACCAGACAGAGCGTTCCACAAAGACGTGCCATTTACAAATGGAAATTTCCCTGCTACTGGCCAGAGTGACTCCAATAAAAGAGGAAGAATTTTGCCTGGTAATTACCCGCACGTGTAGGACGTTTAATGCTCAATCCCCATACAGTGAAATGGAATGTGCCCGGAGGTACGCTTCCTGTTTTCCGAATTCCGGAAAGCATTAGACGCAACTTGGCAAGACTTGAGGACCCCAGAGTGTACACTGAGGTAACTAATGGAGTCTAACCAGCTAAAACCGCACAGCTTGCCATTGATATTGCTGTCTGGAAAGCTTTCCCGCTGCTTGTCCAGCGAGGACCACCCGACCAGTTAGGGCTTTGGCTCGCAGGGCTAACAGGAGCTGAGGGGGAGGACTCCCTGCCCCCAGTGACTGGTCTGCCCTTCCAGGTCCTGCTGATGAGCCAGACCGGGCTGTGCCGTCATCAGCCGAGCCCTGGAATACTGGGGGTTGGTTCATCTCCGCCAAGCGTGTAACTGGGGGAAGACACAGAGCACAAATTCCCGGGGGGTGAGGGACACAGACTCTCTGAGGGTGAGGGACACAGACTCTCTGAGGGTGAGGGACACAGACTCTCTGAGGGTGAGGGACACAGACTCTCTGAGGGTGAGGGACACAGACTCTCTGAGGGTGAGGGACACAGACTATGGGGGTGGAGGGGGGAGGGACACCGACTATGGGGGGGAGGGACACAGACTCTCTGAGGGTGAGGGACACAGACTTTCTGAGGGTGAGGGACACAGACTCTCTGAGGGTGAGGGACACAGACTATGGGGGGGGGACACAGACCCCCAGTAAATGTGTGTGATTTACCTGCTCCTCCAGGCCCCGGGGTGGCTGTGAGGGGGGTGGGGGGCTGTGCGGGAGGGCTGTGAGGGGGGGTGGCTGTGAGGGAGGGGGGCTGTGAGGGAGAGCTGTGAGGGGGGGCTGTGGGGCGGGGGCTGTGTGTGTGTGAGGGAGGGCTGTGGGGGAGGGCTGTGGGGGGGGGCTGTGGGGGGGTGTGGGGGGGGGGGGGGGCTGTGGGGGGGGGCTGTGGGGGGGGTGTGTGGGGGGGGCTGTGGGGGGGCTGTGGGGGGGGGGCTGTGGGGGGGGGGGGGGGGGGGTGTGGGGGGGGCTGTGGGGAGGACTGTGGGGGTGTGTGTGGGGGGGTGTGTGAGGGAGGGCTGTGGGGGGGGGTGGGGGGGAGGGCTGTGGGGTGGGGGCTGTGGGGGGGGGGCTGTGGGGGGTGTGTGGGGGAGGGCTGTGGGGGGGTGTGTGAGGGAGGGCTGTGGGGGGGGCTGTGGGGGTGTGTGTGAGGGAGGGCTGTGGGGGAGGGCTGTGGGGGGGTGTGTGAGGGAAGGCTGTGGGGGGGGGGCTGTGGGGGTGTGTGTGAGGGAGGGCTGTGGGGGGGGGCTGTGAGGGGGGGGCTGTGGGGGAGGGCTGTGGGGTGGGGCTGTGGGGGGGGGCTGTGGGGGGGTGTGTGAGGGAGGGCTGTGGGGGGGGCTGTGAGGGGGGGGGCTGTGGGGAGGGCTGTGGGGGTGGGGCTGTGGGGGTGGGGGCTGTGGGGGGGTGTGTGAGGGAGGGCTGTGGGGGAGGGCTGTGGGGGTGTGTGAGGGAGGGCTGTGGGGGGCTGTGAGGGGGGCTGTGGGGGGGTGTGTGAGGAGGGCTGTGGGGGGTGTGTGAGGGAGGGCTGTGGGGGGGGCTGTGAGGGGGTGGGGCTGTGGGGGGCTGTGGGGGTGGGGGCTGTGGGGGGGCTGTGTGAGGGAGGGCTGTGGGGGTGCGGGTCGCGGCCTCTGTGACAGTCACTAACCTGAGCCCTGAGAGTGTGGAACCGTCACCCGGAACCGGAAACAGCCAACACCTGACTACCCGCCCACATCCGGTCAACTCCACATCCGGTCTGAACAAACACACAGAGAGAGGAGAGGGAGGAGTGGGGGAGAGTGAAGGGGGGAGTGAGAGAGAGGAGAGAGGGGGGAGGGAGAGGAGTGAGGGAGAGAGAGAGGGGGGAGAGAGAGTAGTGAGGGGGGAGTGAGGGAGGGAGAAAAGGGGGGGAGTGAGGGAGGGAGAGAGGGGGAGAGAGAGAGAGGAGGGGAGGGAGGAGGAGGGAGTGAGAGGAAGTGAGGGGAGGGAGGGGAGGAGGGGGAGGAGAAGAGGGGAGGAGAGGAGGAGGGAGGGAGTGAGAGAGAAGTGAGGGAGGAGAGGAGGGAGGGAGGGAGAGGAGTGGGGGAGGGAGAGGAGGGGGAGGGAGGGAGGGAGAGGAGTGGGGGAGGGAGGGGAAACAGAGGAGAGTGGTGGGGGAGGGGGGAGAGTGAAGAGAGAGTGAGGAGGAAAGAACGGAAGATTGAAAGAGAGTGAGGAGGGGGGAGGAAGAGCGGGCGGGGGCGCAGAGGGTAGAGAACGACAGCAGTGGACATGGTGCTCACCATTGAATGGAGGGCAGCGCAGGGGACGCCAGAGATTGGATACAGGGCCGAGGCGCAGAGGAGAGTTACTGAAGATGATACCAGGAATGAGTGGTTTGACCTGAGAGCAGAGAGAGGAGAAATGGGACTCATTTTCATTGGGAGATTGGTTGAGGGGAAACCTCTCTTTAAGGGGTCTTTAATCGTGTGGGGACTCGATGGCGTCAATACCGCAGTATAAAATTTTCATTTACATAGCGCCCTTCACGTCAGGAGGAGAATCACGTTGATGAGGAGAAGTTATGTTCAATGGTCAGTTGCTAGAAGGCGTCAATTTAAGATTTAAGGTTAATGTAAGGTCCGACTAATGATGTATATACGAGCGCTATCTGGTTTTATATTTCATGTACCTGTTTATGACACCTCAGATCCCATTAGATTTCTTCGTGTCTGTGTCCGCCTTTAAACATTTATGTCACCGCTTAACTGGTTTGCTACAGTGCTTGCAAGTTGTGCTGATGCCTGACATAACCTCTTATAGTCTTAATATCTAGTGTGAAATGTACTGAGATTGGTATTCCTTTTGATGGAGGGAAGCCAGAAATAAAGGCTCTGTACATTTACAATATTCAGTAGCAGAATCGAGACTGATTTGTGGAACTCAGCTCAAACGAATTGAAGTAAGAATTTTGAATGGGCAGTTCGATTCCAGCATCGTGTACTGGTACCACAATTGTGGAAAGGACCAGCTTATTATTAATAATAATAATAATCCTATATTTGGTGCAGCTTCTTTCATGTCGGGAGGATGTCCCAAAGCACTTCACAGGAATTTTACTGTGAAGGGTAGTGACGTGTATTTATAAGCAAACGCAGCAGCCCAATTGCACACAGCAATATCCCACAAGCAGCCATAAAACGAATGCCCAATTTTATTTAGGGGATTGTTGGCCGGGACGCTGGGAGAGACTCTCCTCTCTTCAAATAGTGCCATGAACAGGCAGCTGGTTTAATATCTCATCTGAAGGATGCAACACCACCTCCTCCCCCCCACAGCACTACATTGGAGTGTCAACTTAAGACTATGCGAGTTCAAGTGCCGAAGTGGGGCTTGAACCCAAGAGGTGACTCAGACGAGAGTGCTACCACTGAGCCAGGCTTAAGGAAAAAAAGAAAGATTACGTTTTCAAGAAGGCAGGAATATTTTGGGAGAAAGGGAGGAAAGATAATCAGGTGATTTCTCCCCCTTCTTTCTATCCCACTAACCCCCCCCCCCCCCCCCCAAAGAAAAAACCCCCACAGGAATACACACATACGATGCCCGTGAGTTTCTTTCGCCTCGACTGGGATAATTGACAAATCTGGTTAGCATGCTGTGTGCGTACAGGTTTTATCACAATAGCGGCAAACAAAGGCTGCAGAATAAGGTCAGTCATTTTTGTAAGAAAATTTGAAAAGGTTAAGAGACAACATGGTGTTTTCTATCAGAGATATAAAGGAAAAACGTGGACATTGAAAATCTGAAATAAAAACCAAAGCTGCTGTAAACGAGCAGCAGGTCAATTAGCATCTGAAAGAGACAGACTGATGAACGGTTCGTGTGAGATTCTTCATGTGAACTCAAGGGTCTCAGCTGAAGCATTAAGCTATCTTTCTCTTTGAGAGGCTGATTGATCTGTTCATTTCCGCCAGTTTCCATTTTATTCCACTGTTTCCTTTTGTGATTTTAAAGTGAATGTAGGAATCTTGACGTAGGTGAAGCCTCTCTTGACAGCTAAACAGATTTAAGGTACTAATTCCCAACAAATTCCCAAAGTTCTCAGAAGCTAGCTCAGTTTTAAACGGTCAATTTATATTTTTTATTGGAATGGGGGCATTTTTACATTCGTCAGTATAATTTTTTCCAGGTTGCACTCACTTTCGAGTCACTTGGTCTGTTTCTATAAATAAAAAATAATAATCCTTGCATTTGATACAGTGCCTTATTACGTCCAAAGACATCTACGAATGTAAAATAGGAAATATGGACGTTCTCCCAATTCTGCCCCGAAATGTAAACCTCGAATCGAGCCAGCCCTCTGTGGTGGTCTCCGGTCTGGTTCCTGAGAGGAGGGGAGATTGATTGCATGACCTAAGTTGCCTCTCTTCCGTGGCAAAACCACGGCACAATTCAAAGGTTCCACAGTTCCTCACAACTGTGCATTGAGCTAATCCCGAGCCCGGTTACCAGCAGCCATGTTTACCGTGTGCTGAGGCATCTCTAGAGCGGGCAAGACATAGGGAGGCAATAATGTTTTGAGAGACCCCTGCCCGTGTTGGCCAGGAGTTCCCCCTCTGTGAGACGCTGCTACAACCGAGTGCTTGAAGCGTGTCCTGCTCAAAGGGCAGACCAGAGCCAGGCCGGGCCGGGCTGTGCTGTCATCGGCAGTGCCCTGGGACACTGCGGACCCGCCAGGGCTCAGGAACTGGACGGCTGAGGTCGCCGGTCGTCGGCCCCGTCACGGAACGCGCAGTCAAGTGAATTGACTGTGCATTTTGTGGGCGAAAGGCGGCAGCCGACTGCGCACTTCACTGCAGTGGACTGGTGTCTGGGTTCTGAACGTCTGGGGAGAGGCCGGTGTCTCCCCATCGTGAGAGGCTCCCCGTCACGCAGCGGATAGTCCGTGATCCCGGGCCTCACCTTCAAAAGCCTCCCGCGGCCTCCTAACCCCCTAACAGACCTGCCCGCTCCCCCCCCGCTCCCCCCCCCGCCCAGCGGGCTCCGGCCTGCCTCACGCCCCCGCCTCGCCCGCCCGCCCCCCACCACTGGCCGTCCGCCGCTCTGCACCCCTCCCCCTGGCACTCCATCCCACAGTCGCTCCCCCTCGCCCCCTCCCTCGCCTCCCCTCAAGACCCGACTCAAGACCCTCCTCTTCGTCGATCCGCCTCCTCCTCACCCCCGCCCCGTGTTTGGGGAGGGGGCGGTAGGTGGCGCTGTTTGGGGAGGTGGCGCTGTTTGGGGAGGGGCGGTGTTTGGGGAGGGGGCGGTAGGGGCGCTGTTTGGGGAGGGGGCGGTAGGGGGCGCTGTTTGGGGAGGGGGCGGTGTTTGGGGAGGGGCGGTAGGGGCGCTGTTTGGGGAGGGGCGGTAGGGGGCGCTGTTTGGGGAGGGGGCGCTGTTTGGGGAGGGGGCGGTAGGGGGCGCTGTTTGGGGAGGGGGCGCTGTTTGGGGAGGGGCGGTAGGGGCGCTGTTTGGGGAGGTGGCGCTGTTTGGGGAGGGGGCGGTGTTTGGGGAGGGGGCGGTAGGGGGCGCTGTTTGGGGAGGGGCGGTAGGGGCGCTGTTTGGGGAGGGGGCGCTGTTTGGGGAGGGGGCGGTAGGGGGCGCTGTTTGGGGAGGGGGCGGTAGGGGCGCTGTTTGGGGAGGGGGCGCTGTTTGGGAGGGGGCGGTAGGGGGCGCTGTTTGGGGAGGGGCGGTAGGGGGCGCTGTTTGGCTCTCGGCTGCTGTGAGGAGCAATGGCTGCTTTCGGTGTGTGGAAATTTAACGAGAGACCGGAGCCGAACCCACCGGAGCCCGTGTGTGTCGGTAATAAACTGAGTCAGGAGACGGTGCGGGGGGTGGGGGCTGTGTGTGGGGGTGGCGGGGGTGTGGGGGCTGTGTGTGGGGTGTGGGGGCTGTGTGGGGTGTGGGGGCTGTGTGTGGGGTGTGGGGCTGTGTGTGGGGTGTGGGGCTGTGTGTGGGGTGTGGGGGCTGTGTGGGGTGTGGGGGCTGTGTGGGGTGTGGGGGCTGTGTGTGGGGTGTGGGGGTGTGTGGGTGTGGGGGCTGTGTGGGGTGTGGGGGCTGTGTGGGGGTGTGGGGCTGTGTGGGGTGTGGGGCTGTGCGGGTGTGGGGGCTGTGTGCGGGGTGTGGGGGCTGTGCGGGGTGTGGGGGCTGTGCGGGGTGTGGGGGCTGTGCGGGGTGTGGGGGCTGTGCGGGGTGTGGGGGCTGTGTGGGGGTGTGGGGGCTGTGTGGGTGTGGGGCTGTGTGGGGTGTGGGGGCTGTGTGGGGTGTGGGGGCTGTGTGGGGTGTGGGGGCTGTGCGGGGTGTGGGGGCTGTGCGGGGTGTGGGGGCTGTGCGGGGTGTGGGGCTGTGTGTGGGGGTGTGGGGGCTGTGCGGGGTGTGGGGGCTGTGTGGGGGTGTGGGGGTGTGTGGGGGTGTGGGGGCTGTGTGTGGGGTGTGGGGGCTGTGTGGGGTGTGGGGCCTGTGTGTGGGGTGTGGGGGCTGTGTGTGGGGTGTGGGGGCTGTTTGCAGATGTTGCTCTTTGGACAGTCGGGTGTCTGACACATTCAGAAACCTGTGGTGAGGCTTCACGAGTATCCAAACCAAACTCAGAGTTCTCGCGCTTCCCACCGACACGTGGAAGTTTCTCGCATTACACACACGACACAGCCCCCACCCCCTCCGCTCCCAGCACCCACCCCCCCCAGCCCCCGCCCCCGCCCCAGCCCCAGCCCAGCCCCCCGCCCCCAGCCCCCGCACGTGCAGAAATTCCACGCGTGGAATAAGCCCCAAATCTCCTCCTCCAGCTGCGACTCCCAGTCCTCCAACGTCCTGTCAGCTTGTTCCGCGGACATCAAGGCCCGGACGAGGGCCAAGTTTTCCCGCAGCTGAATGTCGACAAGACGGAAGCCATCCTCGTTGGATCCCGTCAACGTCTTCCCTCCCTTCCGGGTCTGAACTCCTCAAGCTCCTCGGGCTCTCCCTCAGACTCTCGGAAACCGTGCGCAACATAGGCGTCAGGCTCGAGCACATCCTTTCTGCCGCACATCCGTTCCCTGACCAGGACCGCGTTTTTCCACCTTCGTCACGTTGCCCGCCTCCGTCCGTACCTCACAACCGACGCAGCTGAAAACCTCGTCCGAGCCTTTGTCACTTTCCAACGCCCTCCTCGCTGGTCTCCCCAGCTCCACCGTACACAAAATCCAATTCGTTCAAAACTCTGCCGACCGGATACTCGCCCGCACGAAACTCCGGACCCCCATCACGCCAGTCCTTGCCGGGCTCCACTGGCTCCCAATCACCGAACGGATCGATTTCAAGATCCTCTCAATGGTTTTCAAATGCCTTCACGTCCTCGCACCTCTCCGACCGATTAACCCCCCCCACTCCCACCACCCGCTTCCTCCGCTCAGATGGCTCCGTGCTCCTGTTTGTCCCTCGTGCCCTCCGTTCCACCATCGGTGGCCGTGCCTTCCGCCACCTCACCCCTGAAACTCTGGAACTCCCCCTCAATCCCTCCGCCTTGTCCCCTCCCTCAGTGTTAAAGCAACTGGTGGTTTGAAAGTGAGCCTTATTCCCCTGGGATACCCCAAGTTTGATCTCTGGTCTGTGCTGAGATAGCTGCTTTATTAGGGCATAAAAGAAACACTGAGCTCAGATCATCCTTCAGGCTGCTCCGTGGTAGCTGTATATAATTACTAACTGGATGATTTGATTGATTTTATTTTGCTTTTGATCTTGTAGTTCAGTTTTCAAATGGGAAGCTCCCGAATTCTCAAACTGTGAAGTTTCAGCTCCACAAAAGTATACACAAGGCGAACCCCAGGAAGAAACATCACCTTGTCTTGGTAAGAGTTACATTAAAAAAATAAGAGTAATCCCTGTACTTAATAGAGTGCCCTTCACTTCGGGAGGACGTCGCAAATCATTTCACAGGACTTGTCTTTAGTGTAGTGATTACAGATTCTGATTTCTGTAGGCGAATGTGGCAGCTAGTTTGCATATCCACTGTCCTACAAACAGCTATGGAGTGAATGACCAATTTTATTTGGGGGGATTGTTGGCCATGACACTGGGAGAAACTCCTGTCTCTTTTTGAATAGTGCCAGGGGACCTTTATCATCCCTTTGAGCAAATGGACAGGACCTCATGGACATGCATCAGTCAGGTGACACCTCATTGGCAGCCTCTGCAGTTATCCACTTTTATACAATGCAATATTACATTTGCATAGCAGCTTTCACATCGGGAGGACGTCCCAAGGCGCTGGACAGTCAGGGATTTGGACCCGAGCTGGGGGTCGGGACTGTGGAGGGCAGGGAGCGTCGGAGGGTGGCCAAAAGAGCAGTCAAAGAGGAGGGTTTTGAGATGTGCCGTGAAGGAGGCAGGAGAAGGAGCAAGGCGAAGGGAATGTAGGATGGCGCGTCTAAAAAGATGAATGCTGCTTGCCTGTATAAAATATCATTACATTATGGTTCTGACATTTCTTGTACAATTAAGGAATTGCGGGTACAGTTTGTTTCTTTTCCCTTCCCCTGCAGTCTGCTGAAACAGACAGACTGACGTATGTTGGAAGCAATTTTGGCCCGGGTGCTCCAAAATGCAACTCATTGTGCAAGTAAGTCTTTTTTTAGATACCCTCACAGACTATTGTGTTCGTAGGTACGTTATGTTTCTTGCATTTAACTTTTAAAATTCTTGTTCATTTTGTAATGAGAATAAGAACAGGAAAAGGATATTTATTCCAAAGGTTTACAACTTCCCCAGCTTTTATATTCTGCTTCTGAAGATGCTGAGACTCGCTAGTGTACAATTCTGCAGGCAGCAGTCACCCTGTGGTACCTTTTACCCAAGTTGCCTTTCTTGCGTGGGCGATCCTAGAGGACATGAGAAAGAGGGTACATTTTTATAGCACCTATAACATCAAAGTATCTCAATCTTTTTAACAACAAATTACATCTGTATGATTACTGTCAAATGTAATTATAATAATAAATAATCCTTGCATTCGATACAGCGCTTTTCACGTCTTCTCGACGTCTCAAAGCGCTTCACAGGATGTACTGTAAAGTGAATTGACTGTATATTTGTGGGTGAAACGCGGCAGCCAATTGCGCACAGCAGTGTCCCACAAACAGTCGTGGATTGAATGACCAAATTATTTTTTTTTATTATTTTATGTCTTGAGGGATTATTATCAGGCATATGGAGTAAAGAAACTTAGATTTTGTCCTGCCGGGAATCGAACCCAGGTCTCTCGCTTACAAGACGAGCGCTCTAATCACTGAGCTACAGGACTGCACAATTACAATAATTACTGTCAAATGTATTGCCTTTATGAGGGCAAACGTGGCAGTCATTTTGCACAGGCCTAGGTTTCACAAATATTCGTGAGATGAATGACTAATTAATCGAAAGGATTATTGCACAGGACACACTTCTTTTCAAAGAAAATATCTTGGACATTGAGTGTATGATCTTGGAGGCAATTTTAGTCAAGCTCGATCCTGGTCCTACATAATGTCAAAACATTTGCGTGGACATCGCTGGATAGTGAACAGATGCAGAAACCCTAGTCATTTTGTTTTCCTCTAGACCAGAAATACTGAATCAGATTGTATTCTTAAATGCCATACTGTCAGGGGACAGAGAAGGTATAAATCCTCAGATCTGCATGGTTTGGTAGCATGTCACTGCTTTTTCTTGGGGGCAGCAGAGGTTGGGAATTTATAATAAAACCAAGCCACTCTTTCATTTAATGTGACTGGAAATTGTTAAGAAATAAACGACCGAAGAGTTGATGGCAATATTTTATGAATATATTATTTTCAGGTATTTTGTTGGGGTGCTGAATAAAACCACAGGGGTAATGAACGTTCATGATGCTCAACTGTTCAACCTGCAGCCTACGATTCCTGGTAAGTGTACACCCATTATTGTACAGGTTGCACTATATCATACCTCTCTTCCCAAGAACCCAGACTAAAGGATTTGCTCCCAGGTCTTTACCGCTGTTCTCAGTCAATTCTTACCGTCCTGTCAATAAATTGGATGCAGTTTTAGTTGATTTTGAGATTAATGAATCAGAGGAATCTTAAGGGAGGCTGTATGGTTAACTCCATATTGTTAATAATGGGGCACTCTGCATTTTCCTCGTGCAATGGGTGTCCCTATCTGCACCTGAGACTTGTTGTTTGTGGTCTGTCTAACTGTGGTTTCAATGCAAAATACTACAGCATCATTACCTGTGATACCAACTATGTCTGTATTGTAATAGACTTTCAGCCTCACTGACAGATGTATTTTGAATGTATATTAGGTCAGATCAATGTATTAATTGCAGTGTTGTGTCTTCAGGTGAATCGTTTGCAGAAGTCGATTCTGGTGAAAAACTCACCTCTTACAGAGACAAGGTAATTATTTTCCAAGTAATGGATGACAGTTTAGCTCATACTCCCCTTAAACAATGATTTTTTTTTTGGTTGGGAAATGGAGTAGAAGGAGGTTACCTATTTGGATGCTTCTGAAAGGAGGCACAGTGAAGATCCTCCTTCCTTGGTTCGAATATTGTAGATTGCTCACAAGCTCGTAAAGAAAGATTGGTAAAAAAACTCATCTGAAATCTGAAGGCACTCAACAAAGTTTCAGACTGACTTCCCTTTTGTATAAACCTCCACACGTGGCACCATCTCACCTCAGCGTGCGGACGAAACCGCTTAAGCTGGACAAAATGTACGTCGCCGATGTGTCCGGCTTAACCAGCTTCCACTGTACCAGAATTCCACTTTGTAAACTTTTGAGTATCATGTACCAGTTTTTTTTTCTTCGGCTGCATCAGCTAAGATTTTTCTCTGAGGTACATTCCTTTAATCTTTCCTCAGGTCACAAATTAGATTTTTGGAAGATAAAATAAAAAGTAGGGCCCAGGCGAGAAAATGTTTATTTGTGTGAGGTGGGCTGAAAACTGCTGATAGCCAGTTGTAAAGCATCTATATATAAAGTTTTGGCAAAGGCCACAGCCCCACCTTTCAAATTTCTTTCTGTCACTCAGGGAATCGAGAAAAGTAGGGTCAAAAGTTTTAAATTGGATAACCACAGCCTATTTTGTAAAGACTTGGACTAATTAGAAATATTTTTGAACACAGAAAGTTTTAGGGAAACCTTTTTAAAAAACACAGATAAAGGAGGGGAGGTGGAGGAAACACGTACTATATAAGTGAATGCGAGTTGGATGTAAGAAAACCAAAAGACAAGAGAATGTGTGTCGAACAAGCGGAAGATACGAGGTGTGAAAGGGGGAAGAGTGTGAGGAAAGAGAAAAATCGGAATAGCAAGAGAGTGTGGGACAAAATTTGCAAGACAGAGAGGGGGGAGAACTAATAAGAGAGAGAGAGTGATACACTGACACTCCGTCTCCGTAACCCCCACCTGTTCTGTGACTTTCCTGATTTGTGAGCTCTACCATTGTGCTCTTTTTCCCATGAATCCCAACATCTTCACAATGGAGCCCCTCCTGTGCTCTCTTAGTAATGAGAGCTAATAGTCACTACCCAACTAAGATGGCAGTGGGAGCCTAGAGCTCATGACTTGTAAGCTTCAACTGCTTGGATTATTTGCTTGCTTTGAGTCTGTCTAAACTGAATTGATGATTCTAAAAAAAAAACATACTTATTTGTGTTGGTATTTAGGTGAACTCCCTCATTGAGGCCTTTGGTACCAACAAACAGAAGCGTGCCTTGAGCTCGCGAAGATTAAATGAGGTTGGAAATGAGACTTTGCAGAAAGCTGTGGCCAAAGCAGCAGAAAATGTGATTGAGAGAAAGGGGATAGAAGGTAAGGAGTGATTAAGAGCTACAAAAATGTGCAGAGCAGAGTCTCCCTGCTTAACACAGCTGGTTGAGATCAAAATGTTTCTCGATAAGGGAAGGAAGCTGATCCTTTAATCCTTCAGTCTTGACGCAACAATCCCCCAAACAAAATTGGTCACTCACTCCATGGCTGTTTGTGGGATATTGCTGCGCGCAAATTATCTCCTGCATTCGCACACAAAATACGCACAGTCAGACCACTTTGCAGTGTATCCCGTGAAGCGCTTTGAGACGTCTCGACAACGTGGTAAGGCGCAACATCAAATACACGGCTTATTATAAGAATTTTCTTCACAGCGATCGGAATTATTGATCTGAGGCAGAATGTTGGGGGGTGCTTAGTACATTTTGCGAACTTCAATCTATTTTAGATAGTTGGCTAGTACTGTGTATTGAGGTATATTTGGGCAACGGGCACCTAAGGAGAGGGAAGTTGGCAATTGATTTCTCAATCTCATCCAATCTGACATAACTGATTTTGTCATGTAAATTTCTGGCTTGGGGATTTAGAAAGCCCAGCTTCCTCTCTCTTGTTTGTTTTGGAACATTCCACAATTTTCCTTTACATGTAATTTTTTCAACCTGTTCAAATTAATTTCCGAAGCTTTATCCAGCGAAGCAGCACAGTTTGACGCTCAAGATATGTCAGCCTTTCTTCCACCGTGCCACGTTGATGCAAAGAAACCCGAAGATGTTTACCCGTTTGAGGATCGTATCCTTTACGTGTTGGCGTATTGTGCTCGTGCTCAGTGTAAACAGGACCCAGGGTTAGCTTGGTGTGCCCATCTTATGCTGTTTTGCAAATGAGCACAATGCAGTAGGCTGACTCTCATCGTTGCCTTTAGCAGCTGTGGACAAAATGTTACAGTGAGGAACAACAACAAATTATATTTGTATAGTGTCTTTCACATCAGGAGGACGTCCCAAGGCGCTGGACAGTCAGGGTTCTGCACCCGAGCTGGTGGGGAGGGTAGGGGTAGGAGGGTGACCGAAGGCACAGTCGAAGAGGAGGGTCTCTGAGATGGGTCTTGAAGGAGGCAAGGGAGGGGGCGAGATGGAGGGACTGGGATGGAGTTCCAGAGGGTGGGGTCAGAGAGGCTGAAGGCCCGCCGGCCAATGGTGGTGGCGGGCAAGATGGGGCACGTGAAGCAGGCTGGAGCCTGCTGAGCTGAGGGAGCAGACAGGTTGATAGGGGGCTAGGAGGTCACAGAAGTAAGGGTGGGGAGGGAGCAAGGCTGTCAGAGGGTAGGTGTTTTCTACGTTATAATGGATTGTCTAATTATTTGGACCCGAAACACAGCAGTATAACAAGCTAAATTATATCTGTGTTGTCACTAGACTTATTTAGCATAGGGTATTAATCTATTGCAGTCAAAATATACGCGGCACAGGTTTGATCCTTGCATTCACCACTAGTGCCTTACCTCAGCTGTCAGTTGGCTTGGCTCAGTTGATAACGCTTGCTTGGTTCCTTAATTCATAATTAGTCTTCTCCAATGCTGAATATCAAGCAATGGAACCTTTCTCTGAAAAGTTTAAGACAAGCACCTCAGAAGATATTAGGAAACTAGAAAAAAGTGACAAGTGAGTATGACATACATCCCCCTGGGGACCAGCCATAATAACTATGTGTTATTGTACTTTGGCTGTACAGTTCTACTCTTATTGCCAGGACTAACGTTAGAACCTTTGGTTTGAAGGTAAAGCAGTCTGCGATCCTAGCACTACAGATTGTCCACTTGCTGGTTAGTGGGTGGGGTGAGGTGGGGTAGGGATCGCGGTGATCACAGAGAACATCCTTCAAAGCCATGAGAAGTTTCTTTTGAGCTAGGAGACGGATGTGAATTTTATTGTTAACAGGCTTAAAAAAGCAAGTATTTTTTTCTGTTAATAAAATGAAGCCCAAATTCTGTACCCTGAAGAAAATCTTGAATGAGAAAATAAGGTCCAAATGTGAGGAGTTTCATAGCCCCACTTATCATTCCTAGTGAGAAGCTAGCCATAAGCTAAGATAATCGTTGCCAAAGCTTAAGAACCAATTAAATGCTACCGTGGAGCTCTTTATTCCCAGTACATCCACCAGGTCACTTCATCATATTCTGTTACACTTATTACAATGTAAATCAGAGTTAAAGATATAGATGTTGATAAAGAGGTGTCCCCAGGGAGGTTGTTTCACAGTGGTCTAATCTGTTTAATTCTGT
Organism: Callorhinchus milii; assembly: GCF_018977255.1. Classification (NCBI taxonomy): domain Eukaryota; kingdom Metazoa; phylum Chordata; class Chondrichthyes; order Chimaeriformes; family Callorhinchidae; genus Callorhinchus; species Callorhinchus milii. Next base: position 4,061,786 of record NW_024704742.1, on the reverse strand, counting down.
GCTTTTTAGTTATTCATCCTTTGTACTGGAGGCACTGCAGTTCTTACCTCGGGATAAGGAAAAACGTGATCACATGACTCGCTGTCTGTGTTACTTACAAATTCTGATCAGATTGCACAACTTAAAGAAAAAAGAAATTAAACACAAAGGTAAGACTGATCTCACTGCCTTTCGTTTGTGTCAACATTAAACTGACAACTTTGATGTATTCACAATTAGATTTTAAGAGAGTGCTTTAAGTGCTTTAACCCTTTGGGACCACGGAATCATCTTTGCCACCCTCCAAAGTTCTTTCTTGTGAGATGTACTGACTACATTCATATTCACCTGAACATTTATAAACTGTGTTTCAGGTTCTCTTGGTAGTGATGTTGCGGATGTTGTAAACAACAAGTTAATGAAAAATTTCACAGTCCTGACCTACAACAATGGATGGTAAATATATTTTCACAGCAGAATTTCTTACATTGAGTGATACAGCACGGAAATAGTCCATGATAGCGTGAATACTCCACACAAGTCCCCAACCTCTCCCCCTTCTATTTGTCTCTTCTTTGTTTTCTGTTGCTGTTTGCTTCGACCACAGCCTCTGACAGTAAGTTCCGCATTTTCACTACTTCATCCACAAAATATACAGTCAATTCACTTTACAGTATATTCTGTGAAATGCTTTGAGACGTCTCGAAGACGTGATAAAGCACTATATCAATCGCAAGGATTATTATTATCATTATTCTCTGCGTGAAGAAGTTCCTCCTAAACTCTCTAAGAACCAAAGAAATGTCCTAATGCAGCGCCACATAAGCAATGTCAGACCAGTTGACTACTATGCAGAGTGGAAGAGTCCCAGTGGTGTCGTGGCAGCCTGTGAGGTTTCTGTCAGAGCAGAAGATTTAGCACACTGCTTTTATATCATTTTCACAGTTTATTTATAACTCATTTTACTGTCTTTACTTTCAGTGTAAAAAACATAATGCCAGACACAATGAAGTCTAAGATAGCAGCGTACATTATCGCCTTGGCTTTACATATCAATAGCTTTCAAACTGACCTGACACATCTACAGAGAAATTTGAAGATCAGTGAAAACAAGTAAGCCTTATTAAAATGTGTTTCAGTTATTCACTTTTGAGCTATGTTCTCTCCTCACACTATTCTCTGGTGCAGAGGACTGTAACTAACGTTCGTTTCTGAAAAGAGCTCTTTTGTGCTTTCAGAATGTTGGAAATTGCCAGAGCGATGGGTTTGAAGATTGGAAAGAAAAACGTGGATGTTCCAGGAGTTGGTGCAGAAAGCCATAAAATAGGGACCCTATTATTGCCTTTAGTTGTGCCAATTCTAACCCATGGTTTGGGTAAAAAAAGAAAAATTAGATAAGAAAAGCGCAAGCAATGCTGTGAATCCAAACTGACGAAGCAGCCTCCGTGAGGAATCTTGTGCTAGTATTTCACACCAAAGAATTGATTTCTGAGCCAACTATAAACAACAGCAAATTACATCTGTGCAGCGTCTTTCACATCAGGAGGACGTCCCAAGGCGCTGGTCAGTCAGGGATCCAAGCTCGAGCTGGTGGTAAACAGGCTAACGTTATAGCTAACGATGGCTTAGAATTATGTGTTGAAAGGTGGTATTTGCTTGTTTTAATAACATTTTCATAGTACTCTTTGAGTCATCAGTCGTGGCACTCAGTCTGAATGTGTGGGGGAGATTATCAGGAAATGAAGTGCGTGGATCCGGATTTCTATGGCACAATAAAAATGTTCAATTTTCAAATCTGTAATATTTTTTTTTACAATTTTAATTTCTGATTTCAGTTAAAACACTCCACACAGATATAGATGTTCTGAAATATACTGATAAGTGACCGGTTTTATTTGGGGGATTGCTCTTTTTGAATAGAGTTGTGGTATCTTTAAAGTCCACTAAAACAGGAAGGTGAGTTTAATGTTTGAAGGACAGCAAAATACAGTGCTCCCCAGGAGGGTGGGGGGAGGGGGGTAAGGAGAGCTGGTCGGGATGGTGAGGGGGCTGGTCGGCAGTGATCCAGAAAATGTTACTGATTAAAAATCTATCCGGCTCTTCAATGTTTTATATGCATGAAAACGTTTTATATGCATAAAGAGGTTCTTCTACTGTTAAATCACAGGTTGGTCGCAGGTGGTCCTGAGCACATAGTCCAGTCAGGTCATGGTTTCGATAGTGGAACTGCGCTGCAAAAACTATTGTCAGCTGAGGGTCGCTCTAATTTCACTGCATTGCGTTCATCTGTTCAGATGGCTGTTACTGAAATCTCACAACTTAAGGTATTTTTGTAGGGATGTAGCAGCCAACGGGATGTTGGCATTTAGCGCAAGAATATAAAAGAAAGGAAATGATAGATTTACTACTACAACAACAACAACTTGGGTTTATATAGTGCCCTCCACGCCGGATGGCGTCTCAGAGCGTTCCTCAGTAACGGATCCCGGGGCCGAGTCGGGGAGGTGGTGGGAGGGTGACCAAAGGTGCGGTCGAAGAGAAAGATCTTCAGCAGAGACCTGAAAATAGGAAGAGAGGGAACGAGGTGAAGGGAGTGAGGATGGGAATTCAGAGCCTTGGGGCATAGTGTCTGAAGGCACAGCCGCCGAGGGTGGAGCGGAGCACTCGGGGGACGAGGAGGAGGCCAGACCCGGAGGAACGAAGGCAACGGGTACTGTTGAGGAGAGAGGAGGTCAGAGAGGTCGGGGGTGCAGAGGAGTGCAGGGACTTGAATACAAGAGTGAGGATCTTGAAGTCGATCCTCCCTGGGACAGGCAGCCAGTGCAGTCTGGCGAGGACTGGGGTAAACGGGGAGCGGAGTTTGGTGCGGGTGAGAATGCGAGCAGCAGAGTTTTGAATGATCTGGATTTTATGGATGGTAGTGGATAGGAGGCCGGCGAGGAGGGCGTTAGAATAGTCCAGTCGAGAGGTGACAAAGACATGGACCAGGGTTTCAGCGGCTTTCGGAGAGAGGTGTTGGCGGAGACGGGCGATGAGTCAGAGGTGGAAGAAAGCGGTGCTGGTAAGGGACCGGATGTGGGGGAGGAAGGTCGAACCTGACGCCTAGTTTCTACTTATGCCCTGGTCAGATCTCATTTGGATTATTGTGTGAGGTTGTGGGCATCAAATTTCAAAAAAGATAAGGAACCGACCTTGGTTTAAAATCTCTTCCAGTGGACAGGTCTCCAATACTGCATTGGTGTGTCAGCCTTAAGTGAGTTCAAAGTTCTGACATGGTGCTTCAACAACAACAACAACTTACACTTGCATAGCGCCCTTCACTTTGGAAAGACGTCCCAGGGTGCTTCAACCCACAACCTGTTCACTCGGAGGTGATAGATCAACTGAGTCAGGCTGACACTGATGTGTAAGAAAAAGGAAAGTAAAGGAAATGTATGTGAATTATGAACTCTACTGTGTAATATCCTCGTTTCTCTCAGCTGAACTAAAAACAGAATGATTCAGTTTATAAATAGACAAATCACAAGAATCAGTGCCTCGGGTTTGTTCCTTGTTTTGTAAGCATCAATGATTGTAATCAGTCGTAACCCTTTCAACTTGATATTCTCTGTAATTGTGGAAATCAAGACTTCAAAGTCCTCACCATCAAGAGATCAAAGCATAGACCCAGTCACGCCAAGCTTGCATGGCTGACTACAAAGGCTCATTGAATTAAATACAAGCATTAATGCATTCAAAAACATGTTTAAAGAAAGCATTTCTATCTTTAGAGCGCATTATCGTGTCAAAAGTGCTTCACAAGTAAATACTGCTAAGGATGGTGATTGATTATGTAGATAAGTGTTTTGTGCAAACCCAGGTCTCACGTGGGGTGAATGGCCGATTAATTTGGAGGATTTTTGGCCAGCACATCGGGAAAAGTTCCCTTCTCTTTCATACAGCGTGTCATGGTTTGATATCTACCTGAATGGTCAAAAAATGCATTGAATGATGAATATTTTATTTGGGGATTTTGGTGTCACGGAGCCTGGTGCGGGAGAGGACACGGGCTGCAGACGTCTAGATGTTCTGCAGCTTGGGAGGGAAGAGTTGGGAAGGCCGACAAGCAGGGCGTTGGCATAGTCGAGCCTGGTTGTAGTGAAGGCATGTATGAGGGTTTCAGCAACTTGAGGGGTGAGGCAGCGGCAGGGTCGGGCAATGTTGCAGAGGTGGGGGAAGGCAGAGCGGGTCATGGCACGAATGTGGGGGCGAAAGGACAGTTGAGGGTCGAACAAGACGCCTAAGTTCCCAGGACAGATTTACTTGCTGCCTAGACACTGGGTTTTGGGGTTACTTTAAGGTTCTTGATCTCACAGGCCACTTGGTTTGTGTAGGTTGACTCGAACTGGCTTTGTCCTGTAGCACCTCCCACCATCCTCGGCTTCAAACTCAAAATCCTTACGCATGGGTTTCACCTGAGAAAAATATTTTTAAAACCAATCTGCAAGTATTTGTTGTCCTGTTGATAATGTACACATTGTGTAAAAAAAAAATGACTGAAGCCTGAGCTCTGTTGTTTTGTGTGGTGGGCTGTGGGGCTGAACATCGAGCACTTAGAGCTCTTTGTGCAAATGACTAGGCAGCTTGCTATGGTGGTCAGGAGGTCCGCTGACTCTCAAGAGTAAGTTTTTCCCAGTTATTGATGTTATTGGGGCAAATTCTAGAAGGAGCAAACCTGACCCCCTCCCTCACCCGGTGAGGGGGATAGGGATTCTCTAACTTTCTGTCAACACACAGGGATGAAGGCAGGAGTTGACTGTAATTATTATTAATAATAATAATCTTTGCATTTGATATTGCGCCTTATCACATCTTCTAGACATCTCAAAGCGCTTCACAGAATATACTGTAAAGTGAATTGACTGTATATTTTGTGGGCGAAACATAATCAACAGTGAGCTAGTTACCAGGAGAGGTGGCAGAGTCCAAGAGGCTGAAGAAATGTTTGGTGTAAATGGGAAGATAGTAGTGTCAATGGGGATCAAATAGACTGAAGAGCCTTCTGTAACTTCATGTATGATCCACAGAAATCAAGATACTCTTTGGCATTTTAGATACACAATCCCATCCAATGTGTGGTACCCAAACCGGGGTGATGGTTATACATTATTTCAGCTAATCTGCATTTACCTACACCAGTGCTCTACTGAAATGAGTCTACATTGTGAACAACATTGAGGGAATGATTCAATTCTACCGGTCAACAAATACATACTCGTTATGTGGGGTGAAGCATATTGTACCAAGAACTTTAATCTTCGGCTGGTATACGGAATACGCAAAGATGAGAGAATTTAAAAAAATCTTTTATTGTTTTCGATTACGGGGCCAACACAAGGGTAAGCAATGAATAGCCATACGACGCTGACACTAATGTGGAATTGTATGACAGCAGTTAGCAGCCAACGCAGCATCTACAACTAAGTTTACAAAAATGGTTAAATCAACAGCACAGTGATCGTTTAACATTTTAGCCAGAGTAAAAACCCAAGTTTAAGATTTGTACAAAATGTGTTTTACAGATTATATTTTCAATCATTTTTTTATTCTATTTGTTGCTGTTATGCGATTAATTCTTCCTCCCACCCCCACCCCAAGAAGATTTAAATATACAAGTAGAATATTACACAATCAACTCGCAAAGGACCGAGAAGAAAAATGCATTCAGCAACAGTGCACATCAGCGTGAGCCTGGTATTGAAATGGCATGGACATGATGAGCAAAGTTACTTCCTTCTGCGCTGACAATTGCTCTGTATATTCAATCACAATGCACATTGTTGCGAGACCCAGCTTTACACCATCGGAAGAACATTCCTGTACGTCCGTGTCATTGGAGTTGCTCTAATGAGACTGGGCTGGACTGGGATCAGATGTTGCCCTGTTGTGTGCACAATTCTAAAGCACCCATCGTTCTTATAAAAGAAAGTATATGCCTATTTACATCGGTATTTTACATGGTTTTTGACGAAGGAGGAGTCAATTCCAATTCCACACACCTAGAATTTTAATCTTAGGTCAGAGGATTTAACTCCCAATTATAACTGTGTTTGATTGCAGATCTGGGTATGTACAGATCACTTATAAAGTTTTTTTAATTGGTCCCTTGAATACCTGCACCCACTGCCAAGCGGATAATCACGTGAGCTGCCTGAGTGCTGCTCTGAAGCTCTGAGGTGCTGCACAGAAAATTCTCTCGAGACTTTTCCCCTCTGCTCAGTGTTCTTTGCGGTGACGGGGCTAGTAAGAGAGTGCTTAAATCTGATCTAAATCAATTAAAACCCAATACTTTTATTGTTTGGACTATATTGGCACATAGGGGTCACGTGGACCTCTGAGGTTCAAATGAATGATCCCCAAACTAGACCTACATCAGGCTTCACGGTCACACTAGAAAAAGATACTGATGCCTAACTTTATGACCTACCAGTACATTGGAACACGTCCTTAAACCCTCGTCCCATTTCTCCTCTCTCCCTGCCACACCCAATCTGCCGCACTCACCCACACAGGATCTTTCTCTTTAATCCCTCTTTTCCTGAAGACCCACATTCTTGTACAGTTTCACGAGCATTGATACCTCCTACAATTGGCCATTCTTGCAAGTCTGCACCTGACCCATGAGTATCAGTGAGCTATCTGACTGATAGCTTAACAGCCAAGTTTTCCACTAACAGCTACACTCACACTAACCCAACGACATGGAATTCAATTTAGGATGTCACTCCTGCTGTGCCTGAGATCAGACCACTGAGAACAAAAATCAAATCTGTGACAAAAACAGAGAGAGCTGGGAACACTCAGCAGGTCAGGCAGCATCTATAGAGAAAGGAAAGTGAGTCAACGTTTCGGGTCCACGACCCTTCGTCAGAATCAAATCTGTGAGCCGCCTAACCTGCACATCGCACACACCAGCACAAAGGGCATTTTGCCAAGTGAGGAATAAACAAACATCAGTGTTTGCAAACCATTCCGCACATTTGGACAGGTGTGAAGTTACAGTAAAAACAAAGCATTTAGTCTCAACACGTTCCTCAGCCTTATAAATCCTAATAACTATGGTGCCTTTTTGTGACTATGGTGCCATTCCTCCAATAATATACGTACTGTATTTCATAAAAATAAATTTAGACACGGAACAGTATAAACAAAGAAATATCCCATCTGTCTTTCTGTCCTAGAATTGTATTTAGTGACATTCACAAAGGCTGAAAGGTTAGAGAAAATGGTTGTGTAGATGTCAAAGGATGCTCAGGACAGAGTGGGTGGAAAGATTTGGTTTTGGAAAAGCCTGCACATGATCCAGAAGTGAAAATCCGCAGGTAAGAGCATTGGCAGCTGGTAACAATGCACAGATTTTGAGCCAGGGCTTCTAACAAGCAGATTTCAGTAAATATTGTGACGTTACACAGGTCAATCGTGCGGCAATTTCTTCCCATGACTTTATGAATTAAGAAATCTAATTTGGGGTTCTGTCCGATAAACACTGTATGTTATGCAGCTGGAAGAAACCCCACTCCGAAACTTTATTGAGGTGAAATGTGTTCCTGCGAGACGGCATTCTCCCTTTCTTAAGCAAGAAATTCAATTTCTATCACAGAATTGACAGTATGTTGGTACACTCCCAGTGGAGCTTAAACAGCCAAATAGCTTTCTATCTAAGATAAGCAAATCCACTGAAAGTCCAATGTTCTCGAGTGAAGGAGTGAAGTGCATTTACCGAAGCAGCCCCATGTTTCTTACCCATTACTGAAAGTACGTTGGTTGATTAATAAAGTGAGGCACGAGCCTATCTCTATGGCACATTCTGTACCAGTGTTCAATTGCGTGAGTTAAAGAATAGTGCAGAAAATGCTTCCGTTGTTGTGGCAGCCCCCTTCCACCCTTGCAGCTATCCTGGTCGTCAAGGATGCACCTCTTTGACTGGTCTGAACCGATGAGGCACTTCTGTTTGTTCCGTCAATAAGTGGCCTCGCTGGAGGGTTCTCCAGTTTCCAGGCTGCACCGGATCTGCAAGCACTAAAGGACCAAGGAAACAAGATTAGTCACAGATAATACTGATATTTCATCTCCTTAAGAGACTGAGAGCGAGTCCTCTAGTATTACTGTCCAGCAAGGTCTGGGCCATCTACAGGGCTCAGTGAATGCGATCAGACTCACGAAGCAGCTCCTTTTGGGTGTAACCGAACCCATGTCGTCTGCTTAGAAGAGAAATGGCTACGATCATAAACAAACAGCGAGTGGCTCGCGCTGGCATCACTGTTAGTGCATTCTCTTTATGCCTTGTGATTAAGACAAACATTCTGCTGAAAACAGAATTCGTAATAATCCGCGCCTTATCACGTCTTCGAGACGTCTCAAAGCGCTTCACAGAATATACTGTAAAGTGGATTGACTGTATATTTTGTGGGCGAAATCCTGTTTGGCTTCTGACTTTCTCACAAGTTACACGAGTCCATGCACTGGCTAAGCTAACCTCAGACTGAGAAACAGAGCACAGTCCATAGACAATGGGAGCAAATTAGTTGGGGGGGGAAAGGAAAGGAATTAAGTGAAAGTTTTAATAAAGTGATTTAAAAACTTACTTTTTGCTGTAAGCCAGAATTTCATTGCGTTGAATAGTACATTTTTCTGCATTTCCGGTTTGCTGCAAAATAGTTTTTCCTACTTTTCCTTTAAAGATTTGGTTTTCTTGCACAGTTCCCTTAGCCTGATCCAGGATTGCAATACCATAGTTATGGAGTGACTGGATTCTATTCTTCATCACCTGCAACAAAGTAGGTGCTATTGTGATTAGGCGAACTGTAACTATATCCATAATAGCTCCCATTTCCCTAAGGTACCTCGACCTGTTCAATCTTTCTCAGTAGCTGTATCTACTCACTCTGGTATCTCTCTCAGGTTCCTACCATCCAGGTCTTCTTTATTCTTCCTACCAAAGTGAATCACTTCACATTTCCGTCTATTAACAACACCAACAACAAATTATATTGGTAGTGCGCCTTTCACGTCAGAAGGACATCTCAGGCACTGGACAGTCAGGGATCTGCACCCAAGCTGGTGGTTGGGATCAGAAGGTGGGTAGGAGGGTGACCAAAGGCACAGTCGAAGAGGAGGGTGTTGAGGTGGAGCTTGAAAGAGGCAAGGGATGGGGCGAGGCAAAGGGACTGTGGGATGGAGTTCCATAGGGTGGGGGCAGAGAAGCTGAAGGCCCACACACCACTGGTGAAACATCATTTGCCACTAGCCACACATTATGCAAGCTTATTGATCTCCCCTCTATACTATCTCCTAAAAGATCATCTTCCCACACAATATCCCTCTTCCCCACTGTACTGTTCACCCACATTCATATATTCCCCTTGTTGCGATGCCATTTAGTACATCGAAAAGAAAAAGTTTATAAAACTGAAGCCTATGTGTGTTGCAAGCTTGTACACTAAGGACATTACTATTGAATAGACTCTGAAATTTGGATCCCGTATGAAAATCGTTCGAACACTTGGTCAGTCAGAAATCTCCCCCCTCACAGCACGCAAAGAGCAAGACAAAGTACTTATTTGTAGGACTGGCTTGCCCAGGTGAGTCTCCTCGGTCTCCATTCAGTACCAGAGAGAGAGAGAGAGACGTTATATTCAATCGACTGAGCTACGCATTCTCTGGAGTCTGCCAATGTAAGGTAATTCCTTGCCCTACAATCGGAAGGTTTGTTCTGTGGATATGTTAGGGACTGAGAAGGCCTGTTCCTGCAGATCCACTGGAGCCTACCTTCACATCTGCATTCTCCAACAACTGCAAGCCACACCCGTGGTTTCCAAGGATATCATTCTCCAAGATGGATCCTTCTCCCTTTAAGGTGACGCCGTGGCTGTTGTTGTCATAGATACCATTGCCTCGAAGTTCAACTTTGCAGCCGGCTTCTACGAGGACTCCGCTGACGCTGTTGCAGGTGACGCTATTGTTGGAGATGTGGGTGAGCTGGCTGCTCTGATAAACGGCAATCCCGTTGTCGTGGTTGGCGTGGACTGCGTTGGCTACTATGTTCAGCGTCTCACTGCTTTTTACATAGAGTCCAGCAGCTAAGCACAATCGGGAGCAAGCAGAGAGAGGACAGATCACTCAACAGGTTACAATAACGAGGACTAAATTAACAAATGCTAATTTACATGACGCTCTCATAATCAGTTGGCTTCCCGCTGAGCGCTTTCACAACTGAAGTTGACCTCAGTGCATTTCAGCCCTGATGGGACATATACCGTACAAGTCAGAAAAATCCTAAACGCAGTTGTATATTGCAGTGCCCTCTGGCTATATCACCCAAATAGATAACAACAAAGACAATGTTGTGGAAATCACAGGCGTATTTGGCTAAGTCACCTTGATTTTGCTTTTGAAGCCGTATAATATTATAGTAAACAGTTTAACACGAGAAAGGATGCTTAAAAATACAACAAATTACAAAGAGGACAAAAGGATTTAAAAGTTGTTAGCCCAGCAGAAGCCTGGAAAATCGAGGGGAAAAACGCTTAGGAAACCTCATGTATTTAACGTAACATGTTACACACAGAGCAACTGCTCAGTAATTTTCACTCACTGGATGAGGGAAGAAAGGATGTGAAGAAAGGAGAATGGCTGAATGGGAGAATTGCACGTGAAAAAAAAATAATACTGGAGGCCTGTTCAGGGGAACTTTAAAGGGACGCTGCTGTGCACAAATTGCCCGCTGTGGTTTGCTTATAAAATACGCAGTCACTACACTTTATTTTAAATGCCACTTGACGCACTTTGAGGTGACTTAACAATGTGATGCATCGCTATATCAAATGCAAGGATTATTATTAAAATAATCTGCTGGACTAGTAGCTCTAATGGCATGGCAGCTTGCAATCCTGACTGCCTCATCACACAGTATCACTTGGAGGGCATTTGATGTACAGACACTTTAAATGGATTCCGCAGTCTCCAAACAGCTGTCACAATTCAATAAAATTAACATTTACAACGAGTGGCTTTCGCGTCGTCAGGATGCTTTTCACAGCCAAGTAAGCGAGTCAGAGAGACTCTGGGATGGAGTTCCAGATGCAAGGCAGAATGGCTGAAAGCCCCCTTGGCGTTCAATGGTGGGCATGAGTTTCAATGTGGCTCCTCCACTTACCACCATTGTGATTGATGTTGTTAAACTCAATGAGTGCCACAGTAATTGGCTTGAGTGATATGTATCTGTCGTCTTCACTGTCCAAGTCAGTTTCCCAACTGATGATCTCCCCTTCGTCATTGAAGTTCTCATTGCCTCCTTGGTTGCTGAGATAGTCGTTCGCATCATCTTTACGGCAGAACACAGCCACACCGTAGATATTGTTGCGGCTGATCTGGTTGTTGGTGATGTGTGGGAGACTGGATGACATGATCCATACACCACAGCCCTTGTTACCTGTGCACAACATTCATTAATGAACTGAAATCTGTGTTACTGTTTGAGAAACAAAGAACAGAAGGATTCAATCAAACTGCTTTAGATTTCCAACTTTCTCCCTATACTCTCGTCTTCTGAAGTTTATCCCGGTTGTTAGCCCCTCGGGAGGAGAATCGTGGAAAATGGAATTCAATAAAGAGATATGCAAAGTGGTGAATTTTGGGAGAAAGAACAGGGATCAGAATTAAACCCTAAGTGGTGGAATCATCAAAGTAATGGAGCAGAGGTGGGGGGAGTGGGGAAGAAGTTTAATTCAATGTACTTATATAACCTAGAATCAGGATAATGCAGGTTTTTTTTTTTGCAAAAATCACAAAACTTCTATCAAGGTTTGGTTGCGGACATGAAAATGTAATTTTTGCCACATTAATGTCTAAACCGGTTACTACTGCTTACCATATATGGTGTTTCCTTCTATCAGCCCTTTCCCTCGTTCACCAACAACAACGCCATCTGAATAACCATGGCAAATAAGGTTGTTTCTCAGAATGGGATCTCCCCCTCGCCGAATGTCAGCACCGCCCCATTGATTTTCACGGATAATATTTTCTAGCGCAGAAAAAAAAACACAGCACGTTTGCCACACTTTCTGGAGCAACAGACATAGAATAGTGTAATTACACAAAACAACGGATAACCTGAACACAGTGTAATAATCTGTTAATCTTTCACCATTGAGCATGATATAAATCAGTCAATCAATAAAGAGTCGTCTGGTGTAGGTTAGGGATGGAGATGCAGAGCATTCTTACCATCACTACACGTAAAACAGACTGTTTGTGGGGACGCTGCTGTGCCTAATTGGTTGCTGCCATTTCGCCCACAATATAACAGTCAATTCACTTTACAGTATATCCTGGGAAGAGCTTTGAATCGTCTCAAAGATGTGATGAGGCGCTGTATCAAATGCAAGGATTATTATTATATTATTAAAACAACTCTCCAACTTTAGACAGTCAGTAACAAGAAAAGCTGTGGGATGATGAATGGTTATTTTCACCAACAGTTCCAAGAATTCCAGCTCCTTATCAATCACCCATCACAAGTCTATCCCTGACTACTGCAAGTGGGTAGTGAGCGAGAAGTAATTAGAATCTGATTCATGCAGTGTTTGAAAGGTTATGAATGTTGAATATAAAGTTATTTTTTTATTCCTTATATAGCGCATATATCTGACTAAGAAAAATGTTATGTGCAACGAAAAGATGCATTTAAAGCAGACCTCTGTCAGTCCCTCAGGATCTCATCAATATACAGTGTGTACTCGATCCTTAATATATTGCAGGATAGAAAAAAAAATGCTTCTGCTTACAATGTGCTCAGATTTAAATATTTATGCACTGGGTTTAGACGAATGAAACTGGGCACTTTGCATGCTGTTAAGCTGCAGACTGACCTATTATTTGGCCCCTTCCATTTTCATTCACAGCTACACCTGCTGCAAGTCCTTGGTAGATATGGTTCCCGCTGTGAAGAGACAGATTGTCAAAGCAACAAATGGAAATTCATACAGCACTCAGGTGTTTTTTTTTTAAATCGAGGAAGGGGAAAGAATATATTCCCGTGCTCATCAATGTGAAGGATGTCAATGTTAAAAAAGGAATATTTTTCCATTTTGGATGCAGAATATCAGCAGGAAATGCATCCAAGACAGGTCCTGGAAAACCTCTCTCTACACTGCTCTCAAGTGCTAACCTCAGAAGAGTAAGTCTCATACTGTACCAGTGTGATTTTGTCCGTTTTTACACCAGCGATCCTTAATGTCTTTCAGAGACTGCAAACTGTTCAAAGATAAGAGGATTTCTGAAGGGCACTGGGCTGTGGGCTCATATGCTCTAGAAAGTAATAATCCTTGCCTCGCATAGCACCATAAGAGGTTCTAAAGTGAATGACCAATTTTATCTGAGGGAGTGTTGACCAGGGCACTGAGATAAACTCACTTCTTTTTTTCAATATTGCCTTGGGATCTTTAATGTTCACCTGAATAGGCAGATGGGACCACATTGAGTTGAAATTGCCCAAAACACTTGAATGTTCAGAGCCAGCGAATAAGGAAGAATGTCAGCGCAACAACCTGGGCTAGATTAAAGGACTAGTCCCCGAGGTGAAAAGGCATTGTCACTTAAGTATAAAGACAACAACTTACTCTGGAGTGTGTCCCACCTTCACCAACCCTACCCTGGTACGATTGGTTCTGCAAACCTACTATTCAAATTATAGGCTACACCATGACAGGAGTGTAAGGTACACGGACGTCAGCAAAATTAATTTTAACAACAACAACAAATTACACGTGTATAGCGCCTTTCACGTCAGGAGGACATCCCAAAGCGCTGGACAGTTAGGGATCCACACCTGAGCTGTTGGTTGGGATCAGGAGGGGTGGAGGGAAGGGAGGGTAGAGGTAGGAGGGTGACCGAAGGCATGGTCGAAGAGGAGGGTCTTGAAATGGGTCTTGAAGGAGGCGAGGGAGAGGTGGAAGGACTGTGGGATGGAGTTCCAGAGGGTGGGGGCAGAGAGGCTGAAGGCCCGCCGGCCAATGGTGGGGCGGGCAAAGAGGGGGACGTGAAGCAGGCCGGAGCCCGCTGAGCGGAGGGAGCGGACAGGTTGGTAGGGGGTTAGGAGGTCACGGAGGTAGGGAGGAGTAAGGCTTCAACGTAAGGCAGTCATATTCTGGAAATTCCATGTTATTTTTTCTAGGTAGCGAGAGATTGTATAAACAGAAACACTCTCACCTCAGAGTCAAAAGATTGTGGGATCAAGCCCCACGTCGGGACTTTCAGCTCACAGTTCAGGCTGACATTCCAATGCAGTGCTACAGCTGCGCTATATTGCTCTTCAATGAGATGTTAAACGGAGGTCTCGTCTGCCTACTCGAGTGGACACTATAGAGCCCAGAGATTTTATCCCTTTCGAAAAGAGAAGAAAGTTTCTTCCGGCGTTCCCGGCCAACCATCCAAATAAAATTGGACGTTCACTTCATCGCAGTTTGTGTGACATTGTTGTGTGCAAAGTGTTTGAAAGTACTATGATGTGGGTGGGGCTGCAATTCCACTCCTGACAAAGTAGAGCCTTCATCAAGTCCGTCAGTCTCTGATGAGCTATGAATATCAACATCCCCAAGATCAGCTTTGCCTTATTGCTGGAAGAGGGTAGACAGACTTTCCCTAAGATTTGTAATAAGATCATAACAACAACTTACATATATATATACATTTATATAGTGTCCTTCATGTAGGATCGTACCTCAGAGAACTGCTCCAATCGTAAAAAAAATGCTAAGTGCAAAACCACTGAAGTCACAATAAGTAACTAACACCAACAATCATAATAACATCAGGTAATTTTAAAAAAAATTCTGATTGAAATTCCACAGTTAGAAAGATCAAACTTGAAGCTGAAGGGCCAGACTATAATTATAATAATAATCCTTGCATTTTGAGAAGTCTCAAAGCACTTCACAGGATATATTGTAAAGTGAATTGACTATATTTTGTGGGCATATGTTTTATCAGCCTGTAAAGTGGGGCAAATTTATATTTAATCATCACGATTGCACTGTTTGTTAAGATAAAGACCTTGTAATATATGTGTGCCTTGGGGAAAATGCAAGAAGGATTTACTCATTTTATAAAACAAATATATTTGGTGCATATAAAGGCTGGTAACCGCAAGTGCAGAATCCGCAGAAGAAGTAGGAATATGTGCGCAGGGCACAAAGTCTGCAGCTAGGAAAAACAAAGACAAAAGGGGAGTACGTACAGATGGTCATGCCTAGAAAGCATCCTTGAAATACTTGAAATAGGAAGAGATTAGACAGTGCTGAGAGATTAGGAGAAGTAACACATAACAATAAAAGAAATGACTACATGCCACGATAAGGGAAGAATGCACAAAAAACAAACCACAGGATAAATCACACACCGAGAGGCCAAGAGAGTACCACCCATCCCACAGTAATTAGAAGGCACGTGAATAAGGAAATGCAGAGTCAGCACAAAAAATCACGGATGACAGAAATAAAAGGCACGAAGTGGAAGAGTTATCCAGAAAGACTCGAGGGGGGGGGGTGGGGGAGCAGTGAGGTCCAACTGAACAGTTCCGTGGCAGAGGGTGGCGGGAAATATCGTGTTGGTTTTACAGTATATTACAATATAATGTATCTGTTAACGCTGGGAATGTACCTCTGATGCGTGTAATTAAAAACTTTGATCGGAACCAAACTGCTCGATTCGTATTGAGTAAAATCGCCCTTGGCTATAATCTTACAACCTGCGGGGATGTCGTGATCCTCTCCTCATGTTTTGTCTTGCCCCAGTTGTTGTCCCTAAGTATTTCCTCGAATGCTGTTAAAGCCGTACTTTGCTCACGTTTTGATTGAGGCTTCCGCGTCTTGGGACACATGGCTGCGAACTTGAACCCCGAGATCTCTCTTGTCCGTCTACCTCTCTGGCGCTTCCCCGTTTAGAACATGTCCCAACCGTCCCGAGTGGACCACCTCACCTGGATCTATCCACCTGGTTTCCTGTCCTTGGAGCCTCGTTGACTCCACGCTTTCTTTCAGTCCTGAACGAGGTTTCCTCGAAGCTTTCTCGTCTTATATATTTCATTGATACCCAGCACTTTTCACAATTGCTGAGCCTTTGGTCATTTTTATTTGAACCTCTCACTCTCAACCTTTGTTAAAACGACCCGTTCTGGGGGGGGGGCTCTCTCTCTCTCTCTCTCTCACACATTCAGACGTCTCGTATAGCGGGATCCAGCAGAAATCACAATTTGTATCGGAAAGAGACAGTGGTGCATAAAGGAGTACAAAGAGCTCGTTTTTCAGCTTGACAGGTTTGAAGTGCGGCTCATGATAGCCGTCAAGATGACGTGCGTACACCTATAACACGGTACATACACCACACCAAACACTCAGCGCATTTGTGGCCCTCTTTAAATTAGGTTTCTCTGCCAACTGAACAGGATTTGTTTCTCGCCCTTTTTATTGTAATGTACGACAGCAACAACAGAGAATCGTAAATACAGTGTTTAAATCTTTTTGCCATTTCAACGTTGGTTCTATACAGTCTACTTAATCCGCGGGCTGTACAACCCGAGGCTGTACAAGTTCTCCCGACGTGAAAGGCCGTATATACATGCAATTTGCTGTTGTCGTTGAAAGAAAACAAACTGGAAACAATTTCAGGAATTGTTCAAGCGATTTGTTACCACTTAAATATCAAGTGCCATGGAAGGCAACAAAGCAATGCAATTCACTGCTATTATGCAATGGTTTTTCACAAACCCTCGGTGCTGCACGGATATTTAGAGCATAGCACATCATTACACAATACCCAGGAATCACAACTGTGGACAACAGATTAGAGTCCAGATTCCAGAGGTTGTGAGCGAGAAAGGTAACTGTTACTCACCTCACCACGGGGTTACCGTGATACAAAATGTAAATGCCAGCTTCTTTATTTCCATAGATTCGATTGCTGCGAATGATGCCTTTCCCATTGCCAAGGACAACAACCCCTGATCGATGGCCACTGTGAATCCTGTTGCACTGTAGAGCAAAGGACAAAAGAATGAAACGTCACAATACTAACTCACAGCGCCAGTGATCTTACTTAATAATAATAATCCTTGCATTTGATATAGCGCCTTATCTAGACGTCGCAAAGTGCTTCACAGAATATACTGTACAGCGTAGTGACTGTATGTTTTGTGGGCGAAACCCGGCAGCCAATTGCACACAGCAGTGTCCCACAAACAGTCGTGGATTGAGTGACCCATTTATTATTATTTTTTTTTGAAGAAATTACTACCCCAGGAAAACCGATCCGGCAATTGACTAACAATCGGGTTCCTAATTACTGATAGGTAAACAGATGGGTGCGGAGTCAGGAAACTTGCCCAACGTTTCGCACTGCCGGGAATCAAACCCAGGTCTCTCGCTTTCGAGGTGAGTGCTCTAACCACTGAGCTACAGGACTCCACAATTATAGAATCATAGAATTATACAGCACAGTATGAAGCAATTCAGCCCATCGTGTCTATGCTGACTCTTTTAAAAAGAGCTACCCAATTCAATCCCATTCCCCCGCGCTCTCCCCATAGCCCTGTAAACTTGTCCTTCCCAAATAATTATCTACTTCTCTCTTAAAAGCTGTTATCGAATTGGCTTCCATCAGCCTTTCAGGCAATGCATTCCAGATCCCAACAACTCACTGTGTAAAAATATTTCTCACCTCCCCTCTGTTTCTTTTAACAACTATTTTAAATCGGTGTTCTCGGGGTTACCGACCCACCCGCCAGTGAAAATAGTTTCTCCTTGTTCACCCTATCGAATCCCCTCATAATTTTGAAAACTTCTATTAAGTCTCCTCTTAACCTTCTCTGCTCCAATGAGAATAATCCCGGCTTCTCTGCCTCTCCTGATTACTGAAGTCCCTCATTCCTGGTACCATCCTGGTCAATCTCCTTTGCACCCTCTCCAATGCCTTGACATCCTTCCTAAAGTGTGGGGCCTAGAACGGTTTAATCTTATAGCCCACAACAATAAATTTGTCATTTTCAATCCATGACTGTTTGTGGGACGCTGCTGTGCGCAAGTGGCTGCCGCGTTTCGCCCACAAATATACAGTCAATTCACTTTACAGCATATTCTGAGAAGCGCTTTGAGACGTCGAGAAGACGTGAAAAGCGCTATATCAAATGCAAGGATTATTATTATTATCCAATTTCTCTACCCTCTCCTCCGATACTGTGGCATTGGCTTTAAACTACAATAAAACCACACAATAAAAATGCAGGATTAACTTAAAATAAATAGGAAATAATCTTCTTCGTTCAGGAGTAAAAACAGGTGCTTGAAACTCTTAACCTTCAGCAATTTCTGGGCAGAGATCAAGAGCAATGCGAAGACTAACTACACGACACAAAAGGTGCTGTTTTAAGGAGTGAAGTTCAGTTACCAGTATGAGCGGGTTTGCTCCCTTGCGGATATCAATCCCAGCCTCTGCGTTGGAGTGGATGTTGTTGTCGGCAATCAGACCTCCTGCAGCCAGACGCAAAAAGATTCCAGACGCTTTGCACTGATTAATCTCATTCTTTAGCATTATCACCTGAGGATGGAGAACTTCAGTCAATTACTAACACCTTTCAGCGGGTCAACACAGGAAATAACAGAAGCCACTGCATGTACAAGTGGCCTCAGGCTTTTTTCATCTGGGAGCTTTTTTCATTCACGCGGGTGAAAATGCACCTCAAAACGCTGTCTTTTTGTAGGTACCGCAGCTTATAAATCACGGAAATGACAGTATTTAAGGAGGAACTTTGCCCCTCAGGCTCAGCAAGTGCTACCTTATCTGCTGGAATCCAGTTCCCCATTTCCCTCCTCTCTTCTATGTGGACAAAACGCGGCAACTCTTTGAGATGTTATCATAAGGCACTATATCGAATGCAAGGATTATCGTCAATAATATCTAAGCAATGTTTTGAAGCTGTTTAAATATATTAGAACCCTTCATGTTTCAGGAAAACGGCAATGAAGAGCAGAGACTCTATACATTAGAATATACAGTACTGCATTTGAAGTTCGATACCCTCTTCCCTGCAACGAGAAGGGTTAACATCTAAACATACACCAAAGTGGTGTTGACCATGTCGATGTTTCACATCGTGAATCTTTCCACCAGCACCAATGACTGAACGGCAGCTGACAGGAGGCATACCTGAACTCTTTCCCTCTCAAAGGGTGTGTTTTTGTGGGGGGGGGGGGGGTGGGGGGAGCTTGTGACAGTCGGAAAAAACAGCCCAGTTCTGGCAGGCAGAATAAAGACCCCCAGCATTTACACATCAACTTAGAAATAAGTCCTGGAACTTGGTAGGTGGAGTTCTACGTAGTAACAGATACACCAGCATTGTCCCATCAAGTTTACCCATCCAACCTCCCAAAAGATGCCTTCAAGATGTCCACGCCATCATCTGATAATCCTGAGTATTTTTTCCAGGAAATTGTCCACCTCCCTTTTTTGAAACCTGTTACACTTCCTCGTTCCATCACCTGTGTTGGCCACATTGTTTTCCAAGCCTAGCATTAGTTTTCGGAAGTAATTCTCCTGCGCTTTCCACTCGCTTTGATTGTGTTTTATGTGGAGCTACGGCTCTCATCTGTGCATTTTTTACATGAGAAAAAAATGTTCTAAGCCTTTCATCATTTTAAACACCTCTAGCAAGTGGCCCTCAGTGGTAAAGAGACACCGAGGTAGGCAGGAGTACACTGGAATGCGCAGTCTTCTTACTGACCTTGGCATTTTGGATGCAGCGAACTGCATTGCTCAGGTTTCTGAAGATGTTGGACTCCATCCTGGCTTGTCCCTGGCTGCAGACAAACACACCACCCTTTCCATCTCTAAAAAGGCACTTTCTTATGAGACAACCATGCAGGGTGTTGGCGAGTATCTGAGCCTCTTTGTCTCTTTGCAGCTCCTGTTCCAGAGTTTTCAATTCCAAGTCCATCTGTAAGAAGTCGGCTCCATTTTTCTGAGGTCTAAATAGACTGGCCTTGGTCAACATGCGGCTCAGACCATGGGACTGGTAAGAGAGCTTGTACACGGACTCTTCATCATCTTCATTCTCGCTGCAAGTGCTCAGATCACTTTCGCTGTAATCGGTTTCTAAGGTGATGACCTCCGACTCACAGGGATGTTCCTTTGTGGTGTTTACGTCCCCGTTACACGCATTTTCCCGGTCGCAGGGTCTGTGGACATTTTCTTTGGACCCGGAAGCCTGTTGTGCTTCGGCCACTTGACCGTTGACCTCGAAGGTTCTCAAGTTGCTGGACGGACGCTGACAGTGGGTTTCGGAACTACAGGTTTTTGGAAGTGCTGCTTCTGGCGAGTTCAAAACTGATTTGGATTTGGCCGTGACTGCCAGGTGTTTGCAGGCCCAGTTTCTGTCCGTCAGAGCAGGCCCCTCTACAGTCACTGACGTATTCTCACTCCCAATAAACTCACAGTTCTCAATGATGCTCAGAGCAACACTGTGGAAATTAACGCAAGACTGGCTGAAAGTACAAAACTTAAGCTGGCAAGTTCCCGGCGAGTGGATCTGCAACTGCCCGTTCTCAATGTTGCAGTTATCGAGCTGGACATGACCCGATGACGTCTGCAGATCAGAAAGAGTCAGTTGAAGAAATGGCAACGTACATTAACTTATTCATTTATTCGCACCCACTCATTAACACAAAAATCTACATCAGTCATTTAACAATCATCAAGCATCTTCCAGTAGAATTGTAGACTGTCCAAAAGATTGATCCAATGAACTAAAGAAAGAAAAGCTACAGAGAAGTGATTTTAACCTCATTTCTTTTTATTTATCTTTTTCCTCAACTCGTGTACGTACCTGTTCTTTCCAGGTGTTCAAAGGGCTATTCAGTGTTGGTCACTAGGAAGCAGGGAGGTGCTACTGAGGAAAAGAGAATTCCTCATTCTTTCCTCTCTGTGGAAGTGCATGCTCATGGTTCCTATCCTACTTGACCCATTGCCTCCACTTTGTCTCCTATAAAAGTTTCTTCTTCCCATTCCAGTCATCTGTGGAGCACCGCAGGACTCTTCCTCAGCCTTTCCCTTACCTATCTGCTCCCCGTGGTGACATCATCCACAAAGATGGGGTTACATTCTACATACACAGAGATGACACCAAAATCTACTTCTCCATTTGATATTCTGTTCACTCATCTGTCAGATGTCTCACTCGATTTCAAATCCCTTCATGTCCTCGCACCACCACACCCTGAAAGTCTGGAACTCTCTTCCTCAATCCTCCGCCTTGCCCCCTCCCTCCCCACCTTTAAGTCCCACCTAAAGACCTTCCTTTTTGATCGTGCTTAATACTTTTAGATTAATCTGAATCCCCAGATCGCTATGCCTCTTACATTCTCATTATCTAAGGTACAAATGGCTTCTTTAATCCACCGAGCAAATTTCTCAAATTGAACTTCATCTGCCACCTATCCACACATTCTGCAACTCTGTGTATGTGTGTATGCATCTCTTTGCAACCCTCACTATTTACCGTACCCTTCAGTTTGGTGTCATCAGTGAATTTCAACACCAAATCTCCCGAGTGCAATCATTTATAAATACGGTGAACAGTAACAGTCCTGATACTGATCCCTGCGGAAAAGCACTACCTACTTCTTGCCAGTCTTACAAGCTGTCCTTTACTCCTCTAATTTGTTTTCTGTTTACAGTCATCTCTCAATCCATTCTGCTACCTCTCCCCTGACTCCACATATTCTGATTTTTGCTATGTGGCACCTTATCAAAGGCCTTCTGAAAATCCAAATACATCACATCCCCTGCTTTTCCTTGTCTAATCTATCTGTGATTTGTTCAATGAATTCAATACAGTTGGTTAAGCATGACTTTCCCATCATGAACCTACGTGGCTGCTTTCAATGACACTCTCGCCTTCTCGAGATGTTTGGTTATTCCATCCTTATTACAGATTTCAATACTCTAGCAGGAAGTAGGAACCCGGTTGTTATTTGATCACTCAATCCACCACTGTTTGTGGGACACTGCTGTGCACTTAGGGCAAGAGGCATTTCCACTAGCAATAATCAATCCAAGAGGTTTCTCCTTTGACATGACTGTAGAGCCCTGTAACTTGGCGTATTACTGTAATGAGAGCTGACAAAGTGAATCTGGTGACTATTATCCAGAGATGAGTACAACCAGCTTCAAAGTTGCTGATTTACCTGTAATCATTTTTTATTGATGATTCATTACATAATTGAAAGTACTCTATGTATTTGAACATGATTAACCCAATATTTTGCATTTCAGACCATGTTCTTGAATCAATGAGTTGAAGGATCTCTTCTTAAGAAATACCCTCTCCAATCTGTGGTAAACTATTTCAGAATAGATACAGGTGAAGTCCTGTATCGTAGTGGTTAGAGCACTCGCCTCGCAAGCGAGAGGACTTGGGTTCAATTCCCGGGCAGGGCACAATGTTGGGTAAGTTTACTTACTCCATACGCCTCTGGTTACCTTGCAGTAACTAGGAACCCGGCTGTTAGTCGATAGGCGGATTGCTTTTTCGAGAGTAATAATCCCTTCAAAACAATGTGATAAGGCGCTATATCAATGGCGCCTATGTAATATTATTATTATTACACTTATCCTACAAAAGTATGGAATAGGAACTTACCTTGTACACAACAGGTGTGAACCATGCCGGCATGAGGACCAAATTACATAGACGTGCTGTTGGACAGTGTTGGTCAAAACTAATGAGGAGTGCGACGTCCCCCAGCTTCCCGTGCCCAATTATCTCCACTGGCACCTTTAAAGTCACCTCATTTTGTTCTTCATATATTCCAGGGGAAACAATAATCTTATCATACACATTGGCAACTGCTAAGGCACTCCTGAGATTTTCATGTTCATTGGTGGGACCCACAAATATAGTTTTTCTATCCCTTTTTCGCCTAAATAAATACAAACAATTTGAGGATTCCAAGTCCTGGGCATTTCTGGTCCATGTTTTTGAAGCCAGATAGTGTTGTTTAAATGCCTCCCGCCATGATTGGGGTTCAACATCAGGCTGATTGGGCCAATTTGGGTGCTTGCACTCAATACATCCAAGACACAGTTGTCTCCAGCGGGTATTATCCAGACTAATGATAAGTTCGTACCATGCTCTACACACCAAGCAGCATCGACCTAGATCTGGTAAAGGCAGGTATGCAAGGATCAGACGCCACAGCTCAACTGGGAGACCACTGATGTCCATCGTCACCCGTGGATTTGAATACAAGCTGTTAAGACAAAAACATCTTTGCATTAATACACTACGCTTGACTCGTACATTTAGGTGTCAGCCTGGCTCAGCTAGTAGCGTTCTGTCTCTGAGTCACAAGGCTGTGGGATCAAGCCCACAGTGAGACTCTGAACTCACGGTCTAAACTGACAATTCAATGCAGTACAGGGGGTTGTGCTAAACTGTAGGAGGCACCGTCCCTCACACGAGATGTTAAACCAATGCCCCATTTGCCTGCTCAAGTGAAGATCCCACGGCACTATTCGAAAAGAAAAGGATATTCTCCCAGTGCCCTGGCCAACAATCCAGTCATTTAATTGCTGTATGCAAATTGGCTGTTGGGTTCGCCTACCAAAGTAGGCAAACAATTTATAGAAGGCTTTATAGACACCCTACCATTATTTCAACCCCCAAGGATTACAATACATCCGATCCTCATTGTAAAAAAGGAAAAATTGCTCATTTGACCAGAGCTATACATAACAATATAGATTTGTATTGAGCTTTCACATAAAATAAATGTCTTACAAAATAAGACTCATTAGAATGAGGCGCGTATTATTGTAAAGGCAAATTAAGGGCAATATTATAACATTTAGAATATGATCATCTGGGTTTAATATTCGCAGAAGCAGCGTGAAAAATGGCTGACTTCTGGATCATCAGGTCACAGCTGACAACACTTCCTGCTCATGTACATACATGTTATGCACAAAAAGTACTGTTGGTGTAAATTCCAGGGCAATAAACACAAGTGCGTGCAAAGGGAGGGGTGTCAGTTGTAGTGTAGTTGCGGTGTATTAATTCCTGCACGTTGGAAGTAACATCGTGGCAACCTGATGATGTGGAAGTTATAACACAGGAAACCGGATGATCAGTATTATTAGTACCTGGGTTTATGTCTGGATCCACAATAGAATCAAGTAAACCCATGCTCAACAAGCAGACTGCGCTGTATTGTTATATATAACAGGTTAAGAAAAAAGAACTTCATTTTTCATCATATTTTATCATATGGAAATGTTGGAAAGTGCTTCACAGTTAATTATTGCAAAATGTAGAAGTGTTTTTGTCCTAAACACCGCAGCCACTTGTGCTAGCATGGGGTCAACAACAAATTCATCTGGAGGATTGCTGGCCAGGACACCAGGATAAAAAGCTCCCTTCTCTTTTTGGAAAGTGTCATGGGATTTTTAAGGCCTTGATTTAACGTCTTAACTGAAAGGCAGTACCTCCAACAATGTAGTGCTCCCCCAGTTCTGCACTGGACTGCGTGTCATTCTGCATGATGAACTGAAATCCCAACGTTATTTTTGAACCCACAACCACCAGAGCCAGAGATAAGCATTCTGTTAAATGAGTCAAATCGACTGTATGACATTCCGTCACGATACAACATCAATTTAACCTCAGACCACAGACACTGATACCCTGCTTTCAACCAACATTCTACGAGCGTTCTGTTTAAGGTCTACCCACCGTGTTTTATGGCATGTTAAATGGTTTGTGAGTGGTATTACTGAAATCCGCCTTCCACATTGGATCCTTTGGTTGCAAACGTACCTGCAATGGGTACAGTTTGCAATATTATAATTAGCTGCAATTAGGGAACCCAGGAATACATTTTCCTTGTCAACTACTATTATGTTAGACAGCTCAAGTGCACTCCATATTAGAACAGACACTTGTATCGAAGGAATAGTGGGGATGGAGACTGCCAATACTCAACGTGAATCAATCCAAAGGTTGCCTTGTGGTTAGATCTCATTCAATCTTTATGTCACAGCTCCACGCTTAGTGGAATCTAGCTTACCTCATCCTTATACCTATCAGTTTCTATGCCACCTTTCCACTCCAATGTAACCCAGACATTTCCCTTCTTAGAGGGGATCAAATTCTGGTTCGAGAATGTTTGTTCCAGTTCGAGAAACATGGAGCAGTTCAATCGTACAACTCTCTCTAGCATGGGTTTCCATTCATAAGTTAAATTTTGCATTATAAATACGGTAATAATAATCAAATTCTAAGGCATTATCAAATTACCTTTGAATACAGCAAATTGTTGCTAAAAGGCAGTGTTACAAACCCCATCTGTGTGGAGTGGAAAAAGATTGGAGCTATTTATTGTATTGATATAATGAATTCAGTTGCTCTATTCTTCTTTCGGTTAAGTTTACACATTATACCTTTGATTCATTGAGTGCTAATTCTACCGATTGTTACCTTTAATCTGCTTTGACTGTTTTAGCATTGAGGAGGACCTTTCTGATATCTAGATGCGCGTAATAACTTTCTAATTGAGAGGATACAACAATATGATATATATAAATAATATCTTTGTATTTAATATAGCATCTTATCACTTCAAAATATCTCAAAAGTGCTTCACAGGATTTACTGTGAAGTGTAATGTCTGTATAAACATGGTAGCCAATTTGCACATAGAAACATTCCATAGGTATGAAGTGAAGACCAATGATACAATACACTGATGTAGTCCATCAAAGAAATTCTTTAGGGGAATGTCATAGGTAGAGTAACAAGTGGTCTCAATGCGTTGTGAGAAGGTAACAATTGGTCTGTGTCAATCTCCCATCTCTCAATCAATTTCCTTATCAAATTCCTTTTGAGCAACTTGGGACATCCTCCCCAGTTGAAAGGTGCTATACAAATGCAATGTTCTTTTATACCTGAGTTTGCCTGAGAAGGAAGAGTACTGCTCTCCAGCCAAAAGGGAAAAGCAGTTTAACCACAGGTTGAATAGCAGAGACGTATTTGGTACCTTCTGGAGTGAAGTTGGAAAGCTATTTTTTTTTAAAAAATGTTTTGTTCACCATAACTACATCTGTATCTGCCAATTAAAGATCCGTTTTGAATCGCCATTGATCAACTCGGTACAATTTTACTACAAAAACTAAAAAAAAAGGTATTAATCCTTCCAAAAGAGACGAGCCTTTTTAATCCATAACAACTGTCTCAGCCTGGCTCAGGCTCAATTGAGAGCCATCTTGCCTCTGAATCAGCAGGTTGTGGGTTCAAGCCCCATGTCGGAAGGACTTTGAACTCACAGTCTAAGGTGATGCACTAATCCAGTGCCGGCTGAGACATTCTCCCCACACCGTGAAAAGTGATATTTCAAATCCAAGCAATTTCAGCGCCCAAGTCAGCCTCGACCTGTCTGAGACCAACGTGACTGTAACAAGTAAGAAGCGCTTTAGATGAGTTCCTCAATGTTTTCATACTCACAGCTTTTCAGACCCTGAAACAGTTACACTTTTATAGCGCCATTCATGTCGGGAGGACGTCCCAAGGCACTGGACAATCAGTATTTCGGACCCGAGCTGGGGGTCAGGATCGGGGAGGATGGAGGGTGGGAGGAGGGAAGGAGGGTGGCCGAAGGAATGTATTATTATTGTATAAGGAATGTATTATTTATGATGTGCAAGTACTGGCAAGGATTCAACTGTGGGAAGTATTTCCACTGAGCATGATCCTCTCCTCACCCTGACCTGGGCAGGGGCTTCAGACTTTCCCTGGGAAGCTGGGAATGGGGGCTGAAGAGGTGGGCAGCAAGGGAGGGACAGACGGCCCAAGGCGCAGTCGAAGAGGAAGGTCTTAAGCTGGACGTTGAAAGAAGTGAGGAAAGGAGTGAGTCAAAGGGACCTCCAGGGAACTCCGGGATGGAGTTCCACAGAGTGGCGGCAGATACGCTGAAAGTCTGGACATGATGAAAGCATGATTAGGGTCTCTAGGGCTTGAAGAGAGAGGTAGTGGTGGAGACGATCAATATTATGGAGGTGGGGGAAAGCAGAGCAGGTCAGAGCATGGAGATAGGGTTTAAAGGTAGGTTGAGAGTCAATCAAGGTTCCACATAGGATCCACTTGGGCTTCAAACGTCGTATTCTCTGCTCTACAACTCCCAAACCTATCCGAAATGACATTACATATAGATTTTAAAATAGGTTGCCAAGTCATTGCTAGTACTGATCCTTGCAATCCACAACCTGTATCCAGTACCCACACATCCACAGAGGCAATAATTAACACTAAACTTAATTGACCTATTCTCACTCCAAGCTTCCCCAACCGATTTAGATAATAATGCTTAGATTTAATACAACAACAACAACAACTTGCATTCGTACAGCGCCTTTCACGCCGGACAGCATCTCGGAGCGCTTAGAAGATGGTCTGTTTACAGCGACTGTTAGAAGATGGTTGCTGTGCGAGAATCTCCATTCTCTTTACGAATAATGAATCCTCATCGAATAGGACATTTAACATCCACTGAATAGGCAGATGGCACCACCTATACACCTCTGAAGGACGGCACCTCCGACAATGTAGTTTCCCTGAGCACTGCACGGGAGAGTCCAGATAGACTAAGAGTTCAAGTCCTGATGCAGGTCTTGAGCCCACAATTTTCTGAGCCAGATGAGTGCCCTAACTGAGTTGGGTATCAGTACATACACAGAATCCTTCAAAGCTGCAGGGTCTGCTCTGTAATTTCCACTATAATAATTATATATTATAAAATTTGCATTTGATATATAACGTATATATGTAGGCGTCTCAAAGCGCTTCACAGAATGTACTGCAAAGCGAATTGACTGCATATTTTGTGGGCGAAACGCGGCAGCCAATGGCGCACAGCAGCGTCCCCGCAAACGGTCGTGGATTATTTGAGTGACCAAACGATTATTTATTTTTTTATTGACGTTCGAAGGGATTATTATCCTTCAAAAATAAAAAGAAATGAAAAGAAGAAATAACAACGACGCGACTGAATCACCCATCAGAAGCGTTCTTTTAAATAAATGTTTACACAGAGAGTTGTTGCGGTCTGGAATGCGCTGCCTGAAAGGGTCAGTGGAAAACAGATTCAATGACGGCTTTCAAGAGGGAATTGGATGGGTACTTGAAAAGGAAGAATTTGCAGGCTAATGGGGTAAGAGCGGGCGGGGGGGGCGGGGGGTGGGGGTGCGGGGGAGAGTGGGACTAGTTGGTAGCTCTTCCAAAGAGCCACGACACAGACACGATGAGCTGAACCGCCTCCTTTTGTGCTGCAAAATTCTATGATTCTATCATTATTATTATTATTATTATCGTTCTATAAAGCACCTCCCAACACGTACTGTCTGAACTCAAAATACTGGATAATGACCTTTTTTGACCCGATCATGTGTGCGTGTGGGCTCGCGGTGGCTGTTAAAACCCTGTAATTACTTCATCCTGATAAAACAACACATAGGCCCGCCCGTTATTTAAAGAGGGAACTGAGGTGTTTCCCCCACACATCCACCCCCTACCCCTTAACCCCCCCCCCCCCCCTACCCCACCCACAGGGTCCTTGACCGGCAAACAATTAAGACTTTCATCTTCTTAAAAGGCTGCACAATGGAGGGAGAGAAATGGGGAGGATTATCGCAACTGGTTGTACTTTTTGGGAGTCCGGCTCCTTGGGCAAGTCTCGCTCTCTCGCTCTCTCCTTCTCACTGGTGGCTGGAGTCCTTACCAGCAGTGAGTGAGGAACGAGTAAGTCAGTCAAGTCAGGAGAGAATGGGTTTGCTGACAGTTTTTGGGGGGGTAAAGAGTGAAATGACCACCTACGTCCACACAGGCAAGCTAGATGCCAGGCAGGGCAAGGGCAAGGCAAGCCAGGCAGGGCAAGGGCAAGGCAAGGCAAGGCAAGGCAGGGCAAGGGCAAGGCAAGGCAAGGCAGGGCAAGGGCAAGGGCAAGGCAAGCCAGGCAGGGCAAGGGCAAGGCAAGGCAGGGCAAGGGCAAGGCAAGCCAGGCAGGGCAAGGGCAGGGCAAGGCAAGCCAGGCAGGGCAAGGGCAAGGCAAGGCAGGGCAGGGCAAGGGCAAGGGCAAGGCAAGGCAAGGCAAGGCAAGGCAAGCCAGGCAGGGCAAGGGCAAGGGCAAGGCAAGCCAGGCAGGGCAAGGGCAAGGGCAAGGCAAACCAGGCAGGGCAAGGGCAAGGCAAGGCAAGGCAAGGCAGGGCAAGGGCAAGGGCAAGGGCAAGGGCAAGGGCAAGGGCAAGGCAAGGCAAGCCAGGCAGGGCAAGGGCAAGGCAAGGCAAGCCAGGCAGGGCAAGGGCAAGGCAAGGCAAGGCAAGGCAAGGCAAGCCAGGCAGGGCAAGGGCAAGGGCAAGGCAAGCCAGGCAGGGCAAGGGCAAGGGCAAGGCAAGCCAAGCCAGGCAAGGCAAGGCAAGCTCCCTGAAAACCTCCTTCGCCCAGTCAATGGGAGACATTAACCCCACAGGGCACCCCCACCTACCCCCCCAGATGGCTTGGCTGAGGGGAGCAGAGTGTGCAGCCCAGGAGCACATCCTTTATTATTTTTAATAACAATATATAATAATAATCCTTGTACAGTACAAGACACCCATCTCTCTCTCTCTCTCTTCCTCTCTCTCACACACGCACTTTCTCACACTCTCTCTGCAAAAAAAAACACCCAAACGCCTCGGATGCAGGTCATAGAGAGACCCCCCACACCCCCCCCCACATACACCCCCCCCCCCACACCCCCCCCCCCACACACCTCACCCCACACACCTCACCCCCCCACATACACCCCCCCACACATACACCCCCCCCACATACACCCCCCCCACACACACACATCCCCACACACCTCACCCCCCCACATACACCCCCCCACACACACACCTCACCCCCCCCACATACACCCCCCCCCACATACACCCCCCCACACACACACCCCCCCACACACACACCACACCCCCCCCACCCCACATACACCCCCCCCACACACACACCCCCCCCACACACCTCACCCCCCCCCACATACACCCCCCCCACACACACACCCCCCACACACCTCACCCCCCCCCACATACACCCCCCCCACACACCTCACCCCCCCCCACATACACTCCCCCCCACATACACCCCCCCCCACACACCTCACCCCCCCCACATACACCCCCCCCACACACACACCACACCCCCCCACCCCACCCCACACACCTCACGCCCCCCCACATACACCCCCCCCCACACACCCCACACACCCCCCCCCCACATACACCCCCCCCCACACACACACCCCACCCCCACATACACCCCTCCCCACACACACCCCACATACACCCCCACACACCCCACATACACCCCCCCACATACACCCCCCCCACACACACCCCACACCCCCCCCACATACACCCCCCCACACACACCCCACACCCCACATACACCCCCCCACACACACACCCCCACACCCCCCCCCACATACACCCCCCCACACACACCCCACACCCCCCCCACATACACCCCCCCACATACACACCCCCCCCCACATACACCCCCCCACACACACACCCCACACCCCCCCCATACACCCCCCACATACACCCCCACACACCCACACCCCCCCCCACATACACCCCCCACACACACCCCACACCCCCCCCCACATACACCCCCCACACACACACCCCACACACCCCACATACACCCCACATACACCCCCACACACACCCCACATACACCCCCACACACCCCACATACACCCCACACACACCCACACACCCCACATACACCCCCACACACCCCACACCCCCCCACATACACCCCCCACACACACACCCCGACACCCCCCCCACACACCCCACACCGCCCCCCACATACACCCCCCACACACACACCCCACACCCCCCCCCACACACCCCACACCGCCCCCCACATACACCCCCCCACACACACACCCCACACCCCCCCCCACATACACCCCCCCACACACCACCCCCACCCCCCCCCACACCCCCCCCCCCCACATACACCCCCCACACACACCCCACCCCCCCCCACATACACCCCCCCCACATACACCCCTCCCCACACCCCACACCCCCCACACACACACACACATACACACACACCCACATGAGCTCAAACTTACCCTTTATTATAATTTCTTCAACGAGGCCCCAACACATCGCACTTCAGTGTCTCCACACACACACACACACACACAGAGCCTCCGGGGGGCTATGCGGCTCCTCTGAGGGGAGGGGGGAGAGCCCGAGCAGAGCAGAGCAGAGCGAGTCTGTCTGTGTGTCTGTCTGTCTGTCCACAGAGCACCAGCCCCTGTCCCAGACTGTAGCTCCCCCCACCCCACTGCTGTAGGCTTCCCCCACCCCCCTCCCTCCCAGCCTGCTCCACACTGCAGACCCCCCCCCCCAGCCTGGTGCAGACCCCCCCCAGCCTAGTGCAACCCCCCCCCCCAGCCTAGTGCAACCCCCCCCCCAGCCTAGTGCAACCCCCCCCCCCCAAGCCTAGTGCAGACCCCCCCCCCAGCCTAGTGCAATCCCCCCCCAGCCTAGTGCAACCCCCCCCCAGCCTAGTGCAGACCCCCCCCAGCCTAGTGCAGACCCCCCAGCCTAGTGCAGACCCCCCCCAGCCTAGTGCAGACCCCCCCAGCTATCCAGACCCCCCCAGCCTAGTGCAGACCCCCCCCCAGCCTAGTGCAATCCCCCCCCCCAGCCTAGTGCAGACCCCCCCGCCCCAGCCTAGTGCAACCCCCCCCCCAGCCTAGTGCAACCCCCCCCCCCCCAGCCTAGTGCAACCCCCCCCCCCCCCAGCCTAGTGCAACCCCCCCCCAGCCTAGTGCAACCCCCCCCCAGCCTAGTGCAACCCCCCCCAGCCTAGTGCAACCACCCCCCCCCAGCCTAGTGCAACCCCCCCCCCAGCCTAGTGTACACCCCCCCCAGCCTAGTGCAACCCCCCCCAGCCTAGTGCAGACCCCCCCCCCAGCCTAGTGCACCCCCCCCAGCCTAGTGCAACCCCCCCCCCAGCCTAGTGCAGACCCCCCCCCCCAGCCTAGTGCAGACCCCCCCAGCCTAGTGCAACCCCCCCCCAGCCTAGTGCAACCCCCCCCCAGCCTGGTGCAACCCCCCCCCCCCAGCCTAGTGCAGACCCCCCCCCAGCCTAGTGCAACCCCCCCCAGCCTACTGTACACCCCCCCCAGCCTAGTGCAGACCCCCCCCAGCCTAGTGCAGACCCCCCCCCCCAGCCTGGTACAGACCCCACCCCAGCCTGGTACAGACCCCACCCCAACCCAGCCTAGTGCAGACCCACCCCAGACCCCAGTCTAGTGCAGACTCAGACCCCAGCCTAGTGCAACCTAATGCAGACCCAGCCTAGTGCAGACCCCCCCCCACCCCCCTACCAGCCCACAGTCAGTTCCCAGCGCCAGGGGACATCACTTAGCAACTGCTCCAGTAGCGAAGGAGGTAACTGTGGGCAAACCCGGAGCCGGTGTCCAAAGAAGAGCGGATGTCAGCAAACAGAGCGAAAAGGGGCGACAGAAACACTGATTCACGGTTTGCTGAAGGCGGTTACTGTCACAGATTGCAGAGTCCTGCTCCTGCGCTGTGTGCCAAAGCTATCGTGGATTATTGTCCTCACCTCCCTCTATAATAATAATAATAATAATCTCTGCGTTTGATACAGCGCCTTGTCACATCACCGAGACGTCTCAAAGCGCTTCACCGCATATTACTGTAAAGTGAATCGACTGTATATTGCGTGGGCGAAACTCAGCAGCCAATCGGGCACAGCAGCGTCCCCACAAATAGTCGTGGATTGAGTGACCAAATAATTAGTAGTAGCAGTTCTTTTAAGGGATTATTACCCCTGGAAAAGCGACCTGCCATTCGACCAACAACCGGGTTCCTACAATGAATTTCACAACAGATGTTTTAATGATAAATAACAATAACTTGCATTTGTATAGCACCTTTCATGTCAAAAGAAAGGTCCCGAAACACTTGGCATTTGATAAATCACCTTAAATCTTCAAAGTATCCCAAAAGTGCTTTGAAGGAACGTACTGTAAGTGTTGCGTATTTGTAGTAAGCAAATATAATTGATTATAAACAGCTAATCGTATCAGCAAGAATCCATAAACAACAGGTAGATGAGCAGCCACTTAATTGAAATTTGGAATATAAAACAGGAACCAGGAGAAAGACTTCACATTTCTTCGACATAGCAATTGAGTAGCTTTACTTTCACCTGAGTCGCAAGGAAGACGGATTCTAACAGTAGCGCATTCAAAGAATGGGGTGATTGATGATCTGGAAATTAATAATAATAGTGTATAATATTGAATCTTGTTTCGTGGTATCATTTTAAGACAGTTCTACAAGTCTCACTGGGATATGTTGCAGATAACATACATTATTTTGTTTCTTTGTTTGTGTAAATTTAGTATTTTTGTGTTTGGATATTCACACTTGTTTTCTAACATTGCGTTAGAAAATAGAAAACAATGTCTGAAGAAGAGCAATATGTCAACAAACAAAGTGAAAGGGGTTAGAAAATAGAACACTGCGTTAGAAGATAAGAGTATACAGGAATGGAAAAAGATTATTGCGATAATCCAGCTGTTACCATAGGTTAAAAAAAAAGTTTTTTTTAAAAAAATCAAGCTATACATTTTTATTTTCAATTGAAAGTAAATGGAGGAAGACAAATCAGAAGAAAAAAAATATCCAAGAAGGAAGGAAGGAAAGGAACGAAGAACAGAGAAAAATATCTTGCGGGAAGAGAGGGACAGTGATGGAAAACAGAGCGTGGACAGAATAACCGTTTCCTCTCCTCTGCTCTGCTTCCTCTCCCTCTCCTCTGCCTTAAGCGCTCCAGGACTCTACCCCTCGTGAAGGGCGCTATATAAATGCGAGTTGTTGTTGTCGCTTGGGGGTGTGGTGTGTACCTTCATCAGTGACTCTTCCATAGCCACCAGGAGATACAAGCGACTTGGTGGAGACAACATTCTGCGGTGCAGCCACGTTGAAGAGATTCTATGTGTGGAGTGGGGAATGATGGATGCAAAAAGTGAATATGTATATATATTTTTTATTTGAAGAGCCTCAGGAAATTATTGCATTTAGTCTGTGGGTTCTTTTTCAATAGCGTTCCATTATTTTCTGGTACGTCAGGTAACTAATGGAAAATGTTATCTCTCTTGTGTAAAATGAATCCTTTCTACCGTCACTTGCCCAAAATAACTTTGGTCTGTGCAAATTATCACTCTCCCTACAGAGGTGAAGCCTAATCCACAGAGAACAGTTGTGTGGTTAAAGCTTTCTTCATGAGCAGAATAAATTATGTCTTCCACAGTCCCCACGGAGTACAGGACTCTGCTTATACAATGCATTCATAATTAATGGGAAAAATAATGCTTTGTTTAATCTTAACATATTAAAATCCACATTTAACAAAGAATATTACCAACACGGAAGGTGCTTAATGTCCTCAGATTATCTGAGTTGTCTCTTTCTTGAAATATCTTTCCCGAACATTTTCCAGTATTAGTTCCTCTAATGTAGAATGCAAAGTTAAATGGATCCACTGCCTTGACCTAAAACTTTAATATATTCACAAGCTGAGATCATTTTTTAACTCCATGACTCAATATACCAACATACGTTCTAGATTATTTAAACTCTGTTGCATAAAGTCAAACCAACAATGTTTTACAAGCAAGGTATGCTGCACAGTCTGGCACTGCTTCAGCTCTGCATATTAGACAAGAATATCCTTCATTCTTCCATGGACTATCCTTTTATCTCTATGGAGAGAGTGATGAGGCTAATCCCGCTGACTCATCACAAGTATTACAAAATTGACCAGAGTTTGAATGCTGGCAACAGAGCTCAATACATCCTCTGCTCCTTTAAGGAAATAAGTGACATAGTAAGGAGGATAAACTAATAAAAATAGTTGTTGAACTTGATATACAGCAGTGTCTTTCACATCGAGAAGACATCTCAAAACAAGATTAACAAAAGTAAGGTGTAGGCGACTGGGTATTTTGTAGGCAAAAGCAGTAGCCAAGTTTTACGAAGCAATATCCCACAAATAACCGCGTAGTAAACATTCTTTTTTTTCTGGTGGATTGTTTACCAGAAACTTCCTTCTCTTTTCAAATAGCACCGTGGGATCTTTAATGTCTACCAGATAAAATCTCAGTTTGATGTCTCATCTGAATGATGGCTCCTCCGTCATGGCAGAACTCTATTGGGGTGTCAACTTTGTGAGTTCAAAGACGGATTCGTGGGGCTTGAACCCAGACTCTGACTTAAAAGGCAAAAGTTGAACCAACCGGGCGAGGATGTGGTGAGGAGTTAGCAGCACTTGCTGAGGAACATTGATGGGGAAGAATGGAGGGCACTTGATTCAACACATATACAAAAATTATAATAATTTGGTCGCTCAGTCCACAACTGTTTATGGGACACTGCTGTAGATGGCTGCTGTGTTTCACCCGCGGAACGTGCAGTCAGTTCACTTTGTTTTATATGCTGTGAAGCGTTTTGAGACTTCTCTAAGACGGGATAAGGATTATTATTATTGTTAGTGTGGTACAAGCCTCTGGGCTTAGAGATCAGTTGATTAAAATTGTTTAGACAATAACCATTTTAATTGTTGCTACGTATGACTCAGTAATGCAATACTGTAGTTCCTGGAATCCTGTTTCCAGATGGTCATAAAATTATACAGAACAGAGGGAGGTCATTCGGCCCATCATGTCTGTGCCGGCTCTTTGAAAAGATCTATCCAATTCAATCCCACACCTGCGCGCTCTCCCCATAGCACTGCAAACTTGTCCTTGTCCAAATAATTATCTACTTCTCCTAAAAGCTGTTAGAGCACTCGCCTTGCAAGCGAGACACCTGGGTTCAATTCCAGGCAGAGGGCAAAACCTTGGGCAAGTTTCCTTGCTCCACACAGAGCCTAATAATAATCCCTCCAAAACAAAACAATAATAAAATTGGCCATTTTCAATCCACGACTGTTTGCGGGGACGCCGCTGTGCGCAATTGGCTGCCACATTTCGCCCATAAATATACGGTCAATTCACTTTACAGTCTATTTCTGTGAAGCGCTTTGGGACGTCGAGAAGACGTGAAAAGCGCTTTATCAAATGCCAGGATTATTATTATTATAAAATTGTGTGAAATCTACTGCACAGAAAAAGGTTATTTGGCACATTATGTATGTACTGGTACTTTTCGAATAGTACCATGGGTGTACTACGTTTGAAGTTCCAGTTTCCATCTCCGCAGAATCATATTAGAGCAAGCTCAACCTTTCAACGCAATTGAAGCCATCCTTGTAGGTCATCCTGACCAGCCTTGAGTGCCAGTACAGAGAAACCATTGCATTTGTCTGAAACTTTAATCAGAGCACCGTCTTATCCGGCTGCAGAACACATTGATAACACTGTCATTTTCAAGGCTATTCATTCTCTTGTCTCTAAACAGTGGGGGCAGTTCGGTTTTGGGGCCCTTACATTTTACTGGATGATGATACTAAATCTTATCACTGCTCGGGGGCCCTGCGCGTCCAAAAAAGGACCATTTTAACACAAAAAAAACTTCTAAAAAAATTATTTGCAAATAAAGGAGACAATGTTATCGATTGCGTCAAATTACATTGTTGCTTCATTCATCACCGGAGCATGATTTTCCCTTATTTAAGGTGAGGGATGCTCATGTTTATCAATATATCAGGTCATATAGTAGCAATGATTAGATACAAAATTAAGCTTCCTCTACTCTGCTACAATGTGCTTCAGTCTCTATCTCAGAAGAACATCTCCGAAGCCCCCATTTTCCATGGACCACACCAACCTGCTGTGGCTGTCCTGAGTTAAATTGACCACTTCTCCTGTTAAAAATGCTAAACCCCCAAATGTTCTCCTCTCCATTTTATATTGTATCTCTATAACACTTCACATCGAGGCTTGACTATGCAAACTCCTTGCTTGTCAGCCCTCCCCAACTCCTCCCTCCATAGGCTGCAGATTATCCAGAACTCTGCATATCCCGCACCAGGCTCCGTGACCCTATCACCCCCACCCTCGCCCGACTCCACCGGCTTCCCATCACACAGAGGATACAGTTCAAGATCCTGGTCCTCACCTTAAAAGCCCTCCCTGCGATCACCCTGCTTTCCACCCTCCCCAATCCCAACCCCCAGCTCGGGTCCGAAACTCTGACTGTCCAGCACCTTGGGACGTCCTCCCAACATGAAAGGCGCTATACAAATGTAATGTTGTTTTTTATCTTGTACTGACATTAAAGGCGTTACACCAAATGAAAGATTGTTATTAATTTCACTGACCAAGTTGTTCACCAGGAGGCTTGCAGATACCTGCAAAAGCCTATGCTCGCCAGAAATCAAATGACCATTCTCTTTGGGGATAAGGGGAGGTAAGTGGGGTCTCCTTGGAACTGAACCGGTTCCACGATAATACACTTATCACCAAGACGCTGCCTGCATGAAGGACGTTATATAACTCTTTCTTGTTAATGTTTTTAGATATTTTACTGTGGATTTCCGTTGTCATTTCTTTTAAAAGATACGTTGGATAATAATAATTATTTTTGCATTTGATACAGCGCCTTATCACGTCTTCGAGACGTTTCAAAGCCCTTCACAGAATATACTGTAATGTGAATTGACTGTATATTTTGTGGGTGAAACGCAGCAGCCAATTGCGCAGAGCAGTGTCCTACAGTCTTGGATTGACTCACAAATTTAGTTTTTTTTTAGGATTACTTGTGGAAAAGCGATCCGCCATTTGACTAACAACCGGGATGCTTGAAGAGGAGGAATATTGAAGTGTGTATAGAGTAAGTACAGGGATCTGATTAGGTGACTTGAGACAAGACTTCCCACCAGTCATTTCACATAGCATTTTTAGAGTTTGCTGAAGAGAATTCCATTCATTAGTCTGGGCAGATTTAAACCCAGGTCTCAGAGGTAATAATAATAATGACACAATACCATGTGCAATTATCAATTACTTTACTGTTTTGAGTGATAATATAAACATATATGAGGCAGTAACAGCGTGTTCTTTTTCTGACATACAGGTAAACATGAGGATTTTAAAGGATATCTGCTGGGATTAGTCATTAGCACTGAATGCGGATGGAGGTGATGGGGTTATAATAATCCTTGCATTTTGTATAGCGCCTTATCACGTCTTCAAGATATATTGAAGGGCTCCACAGTATAAACTGTAACGTGTAGTGACTTGTGTATTTTGTGGGCGAAACACGGCAGCCAATTGAGCAGTCGTGGAGTGACCAAAATATATATTTTTTAAAGAGATAATTACCAGCCCCCGTAAAGCAATCCGTCAATTGACTAACAACCAGGTTTTTACTTACTGCTAAACAGAGGAAAAATACCTGAATCAACATACTGATCTTGTTGGAGATGGTTTATGGTAGGAAATGGAGTGGTAACTGGAGTGTGGGGAGTTTACTGTAGGTTTTTTGAGACGGGAGTGACGAAGGTGGGATTAGGTGGTAGAGAAAAGGTGCCTGAGGTTAGCTTGTCTCTCGAGGATATTGCTCCCCCTTGTGACATCCTCAGACATATCTATGCATTGACACTCAACCCTATACCGTTTTTGTTTTCACCCTCAACCTCAGGACCCTCAGGACCGCTGTTCGGACAGAATCACATCCAACCATTATTGAAACCGTGCTAATGGAAACATTTTTTGCGAACGTATGCGGCCCACAAAAGGCATACTGAGAGACGTTATGATAGATTCTTTCAGGAATTAGCAAATTGCTTGGATATTCTTATCAATGCAATAGCCAACAGGATTGTGATGAATTATTTTGCTCAAATTGGAGCAGGCTCCACATTTCTAGGCAAATCATAATATTAGACTGTGTAAACAAATACCGTGTGAGAGCTCATTCGAAATTGATCGACAACAAAAAGCTACACAGTACCGATCAGTGGTCAAGTCAGCAAATATATCTTGAAACCAAGCCCTGCCATTATACACCAGATAATTTAACCAGACCAATGATCACTGTGGGTTTCAAACTTATGAACTGTAAAAAAAAATCCATAGCTCATAAAATGTCAAATAAAACAAGACAGCTGGCAGTATCAGTGCACCTCAATGTATTTTGTTCAGGCATTACAGGCTCCCACATGGTTACTAACGTCCGATGATGGATCTGAATCATTCGAACACATAGTGTTACCAAATTTCTGTACCCATTTATCCAAACGAGGAAACAAAGTACTATGGAATGCACAAACACGAGGTGCTGTGTTACAGATCCTCAAGCAGCACAGGCAAACAATGTCGTAATATTGGGAATTTATTGTACCAATTAGGTTAAAAAAAACACACACAACTCTGCATGAAAATCAGATACAAAGTGAGGCAAGGAAAAAATAATCTAGGTGTAGGAAATGGAATAAGTACAGGGATTAACTGAATATGGTTAAGAGTTTGTTACAGAGTTGGCTTTAAAAGGTTCTTTCTTTAGCAGCAGAAGGCCCGAATGTTCTTGTTCTGTCGATGCAAACAGTGGCTCTTCAAATACGACTCGAGTACTTCAAAGCAGCATGCGGGTTTTTGCAGTCGTGATGCTCAGATACTATCCAGTTTCTTCAGGATAAACGGAGCTGAAAAAAATAAAGGAACTGCAGAGGTAAACCGGGTTGAATTGTTAAATGACATAGAGACAAATACACCAAAACTACAATGGCGACTTGATATAATTTGTCTGACCTGCGAATCTCGTTGGACTGCATTAGTTCAGATTATAGTTTACACGTCAATCATCGGAGGAAGGAGCCTTTGAGGGGGCAATATGGTTGGGCGGACAAATTGATCCTCCAGTCACTCCACGAATAATTGAAGCGCCCCCCAGCGTACTACCCCGGGTGAAGGACGCTACGATAAATGCGAGTTGTTGTTGTAATTGTCATCCAACGCAGCAGATTTTACACACGGCGACGTCCCAGGAGCGGCCGTGAAGTGAGCGAACCGACTTTATCCGCGGGGGATCGGGTCAGGACGTCCAGGAGAAACACCTCTACTCTTTTTTTTTCCCCCCCCCGACAGAGAGTGCCGTGGGATCTCTTAACATCCCCCCCCCCCCCCCCGAGAGCGGACAGGTGGGACCCTCGGTAATTAAATGTCTCATCTTGAAGCACGGCACTCGCTCGCTTCCTGTACTGCCAGTCCCGGCGCTGGACCGCGAGCTCGAAGCCCCGAGACAACAACAACAATAATAATAATAATAACAACAACCCTTGCGTTTGACCCGTCTTCGAGCCGTCTCGAAGCGCTTCCCGGGCTGGGGGGGGGGGGGGCCGGGCTGGGGGTGGGGGGGGGAGGGCCGCGGGCCGGGCTGGGGGGGGGGGGGGAAGGGCCGGGCTGGGGGGGGGGCCGGGCTGGGAGGGAGGGCCGAGGGGCCGGGCTGGGGGGGGGGGGGGAGGGCCGGGCTGGGGGGGGGGGCCGGGCTGGGGGGGGGGGGAGGGCTGGGGGGGGGGGGGGAGAGAGGGCCGCGGGGCCGGGCTGGGGGGGGGGGGGAAGGGCCGGGCTGGGGGGGAGGGCCGGGCTGGGGGGGGGGGGAGGCCGGGCTGGGGGGGGGGAGGGCCGGGCTGGGGGGGGGGGGAGAGAGGGCCGCGGGGCCGGGCTGGGGGGGGGGAGGGCCGGGCTGGGGGGGGGGGGGAGAGAGGGCCGCGGGGCGGGCTGGGGGGGGGGAGGGCCGGGCTGGGGGGGGGGGGGGGGCCGGGCTGGGGGGGGGGGAGGGCCGGGCTGGGGGGGGGGAGGGCCGGGCTGGGGGGGGGGGCGGGCTGGGGGGGGGGGAGGGCCGGGCTGGGGGGGGGGGGCGGGCTGGGGGGGGGGGGAGGGCCGGGCTGGGGGGGGGGGAGGGCCGGGCTGGGGGGGGGGGGGGGGGGGGGGGGGCGGGCTGGGGGGGGGGGGGGAGGGCCGGGCTGGGGGGGGGGGAGGGCCGGGCTGGGGGGGGGGGGGAGAGGGCCGCGGGGCCGGGCTGGGGGGGAGGGCCGGGCTGGGGGGGGGGGGGCCGGGCTGGGGGGGGAGGGCCGGGCTGGGGGGGGGGGCCGGGCTGGGGGGGGGGGGGGGAGGGCCGCGGGGCCGCCGGTCACTTACTGGCCCTCAGTAGCGCCACGTAGACGAGGAAGTTGCGGAGGGACCTGAGCACATCCTCCCGCATTTTCCTGCGTAACTCGTCCGGGTCCATCTTAGGCCCGAGCGGCTCCACGCGCAACATGGCGGCTCTGACTGACCTCTGAGCCAACACCGCACACCGACCAATCACAGCTCAGCTCACACATCGGCCAATCACAGCTCAGCTCACACACCGACCAATCACAGCTCAGCTCACAAACTGACCAATCACAGCTCAGCTCACACATCGGCCAATCATAGCTCAGCTCACAAACTGACCAATCATAGCTCAGCTCACACATCGGCCAATCACAGCTCAGCTCACACACCGACCAATCACAGCTCAGCTCACACACCGACCAATCACAGCTGAGCTCACACACTGGCCAACCACAGCTCAGCTCACACATCGGCCAATCACAGCTCAGCTCACACACTGACCAATCACAGCTCAGCTCACACACTGACCAATCACAGCTCAGCTCACACACTGGCCAATCACAGCTCAGCTCACACATCGGCCAATCACAGCTCAGCTCACACACTGGCCAATCACAGCTCAGCTCACACACTGACCAATCACAGCTCAGCTCACACACTGACCAATCACAGCCCAGCTCACACACTGACCAATCACAGCCCAGCATTGCCCACCGGCCATTCGTGTGGAGGTGACCATTGTTGCAGTTGAAGATGTAGGTCCTTCGGTGGGGGTTGAGGAGAAGGAGGGGGCGAAGCCGAGGGATTGGGGGGAGTTCCCGAGGTTGGGGCGTAATGGTTGAAGTACACGGAGGGAGGGGCCGGGACACCTTTGTTAGCTGTGCAAAGGGGTCCGGCCGAGGAATAGGGTGCGAGCGGTGTAGAGAGGGGGTGGTACTGGGGGGCGAAGGGATTGTGTGATGACGATGA
Source organism: Callorhinchus milii (assembly GCF_018977255.1). Lineage (NCBI taxonomy): Eukaryota > Metazoa > Chordata > Chondrichthyes > Chimaeriformes > Callorhinchidae > Callorhinchus > Callorhinchus milii. The sequence goes on along the minus strand of NW_024704742.1, from coordinate 4,019,565 downwards.
GGATCTTGAAGTCTATCCTTTCAGAGACGGTGGATGGGGCCTGGAGATGATTGGGGTAAACCAGACCGGCTCAGTGGGCACCGGGGGTGGGAGGGACACCAACCAGACTACAGTGGGTCACCACCTCCTGACTCTCAGGGCACAAAGACAGAGGAGAGAGAGACATATACACATAGAGACACTCATAAACACACACACGCACACACACACGCGCACACGCACACACCCCTAGAAGAGACACACACACACACACTCGCAAACAGACACACGTACAGAGGGGAGTGACATGGACACACTCAGGTAGACACTCACAAACGCACAAACACATAGAGAGTGAAACACTCACACAGACACTCGCGCGCACACGCACACGCACACACACACACACACACACAGACAATCACAACAGCGGGGCCTCCAAGTGGAGCGAAGCCCGTTTCCCGCCTGCACTGCACCGTGCGGAAACTTCATTGTTTAGTGGGTTGATAACAGAGGGCGTTGTTTGTAGCGGATTCCGGCGCACGGCTGTGGTGGGGCGACTGACAAGCGCTGTGGCTGTGGCGGGGCGAGGAGAGGAGCCCTCTAGCTCCCGTGCCAACCCGAAAAAAAAAGTGCCATTCCTTTGTTGCATAATATAGATGCATCGCTCCGAACGGTGTGCTTTCCTCTGTCGCTATGTCGTTGCAGAATACGACTCCAACAACAACAAAATTACATTTGTATAGCGTCTTTCGCATCGGGAGGACTTCCCAAGGTGTCCTCTCGACGCCTTGGGATGAATACGGTGCATCCTTCATATTCTGAGCCCTACTTAAAGCATTTTTTTTAATAGAGCTCATGTCTACATCAATCGGTTATCGCATGAGTGTTCGATACACAGATCACAGACAAACACATTATCTTTATTAGTACAGATAATATTAATAATAATAATATGGACTATAAGGTCCATGGGGTTGTTGTATGTAGCTCCCAATCTGGTTTTTAGGAACTTTATTCTCTCTAAGACTTTCCTGAAAGGAGGTCTCATGGTGATTTTCAGTTCCGTTAACTTTCTGACAGCTCATTAATTTGACCACTACCTATGAGCCTCTGGAACCAGACTCATATCTCCTCTCACTGAACAAAGGTGAGTCCAATGGTCACCTCTATTCCACCTCAGCCAGGATCAGCTCATTCGGCACAGACCGACCGGCAAAGAAACCTGGAATTTTCTCGTTGCGTACAACACGGTCCAATGGATTGACTCACCGAAGGCTTTAAGCTTTGAGACCATTTTTCGCCATCAGAAAATTTCAGAAACGAACACTGACGGTCGGCCAACAACGCAGTGTTAATGTAAACCGATGCCAACAATGCAATATTGATGATTTCTGAAGCGATCACTGTCAAATTATAAAAAAAAAATTCCAAATGACAACTGGGGGGTAACATCGCGACGCCCATTATGTGTTTTTGTTGGGAACGCTCCTCCCAAAGCTGTGCGGAAAAATGGTTTGGAACACACTTAAAAAGGATTGCGGGTGACATTTGGAAGGGTGCAACGACAAGTTCTCGCGTCAGTCGTGTAAGGTCTCCCCTCACATAAATAAAATCGCACTGGACCCTCGGTAATTTTACAGACAGCAGGAGATATCATTTTCATGAAAATGTCTCCAACCTTTCCGATAAACCTTTCTTTCGTGTGTTCGGAACCGCATAAATAAATCATGCCGAAACGTTCTGTTCCCTGTGAGAGATATCACCGTAAGGAAAACAATGCAGTCCTTTTCAGGCTCTTCTGACAAACTTCCCCCGTCAAAAAAGAAGTATGCAGAGCGTCTTTTAATCAGACAGTAACTTGAAATGGAGGTATTTCACGGAGGACGCCTTGGGACGTGAAAGGCGCTATACAAATGTAATCTTGCTGCTGTTGTATTATAAATACATACGCTGCAACTTATAATACAATTCACGTTCATATCATACAGCTCCTTTTATATCAGGAGGACATCTGAAAGCTCTTGATAAATATGCCGTATTTGCAGTATTCGCAGTGTTTGGCTTTCTGCAAGTGTAAACGAAACACTTGAAGCAAACTATTTTTCTGACTTTGTGTACAGATCATAACAATTTTGTTACACAACCATATCTATCTATTTTCCTCATGTTAAGCCATTGGAAAAACCGATATGCACAAAGCCACAACACCTAATATACACAGACCCTCACCTCATATACACAAACCAGCACCTGATATACACAGGACCAGATTTGCTATACACAGATCTGGCACCTGATATACACAGACCAGCACCTGATGCAGAGAAGATTTCTCTACCTGATGCCAAGTGATGGATTTATTTATATAAAAAAGAGTCGAAAGATTTGGAAGTAAACCGCCACAAGAGGGCATTGACTCACTCCGTTTGGTGCTGCAGGTGGCTTTCGGATCGGGTGGAAAGTAGAATGGATGTGATTTGAAGCCCAGGCTTTCACTGAAAGTTGCACAGTAATTTGAGGCACAGACCCCATGAAATCAATGCCAACTATACAGTATTCACAAAACCATAAGACGTAGAAACAGGAGTAAGCTATTCCCCCCCCTCGAGCCTGCCCCGCCGTTTAATAAGATCATGGCTGATCTAATTCCATTTACCCGTCCTATCCCCATATCCCTTAATCCCTCTTGTCACTGGGAGCAACCGGCGATGTGTTGCGAGACCTAATTTTAATCATATATGTATAAAACACAATGCTGGTGAATGTGAGGGAGAGAAGAGCATAGACAAAGCAGATTTAACAATAATAATAATGAGCTTTGCATTTGATACAGCACCTTATCATGTCTTCAAATCATCTCAGAGCACTTCACAGAATATACTGTAAAGTGAATTGAATGTATATTTTGTAGACGAAACACGACAGCCAATTGCGCACAGCAGTGCCCCACAGTCGTGGATTGAGTGACCAAATTATTATTTTTTTTGAAGGAATCAGTATCTCTGGAAAAGGGTTAGGGTTAGGGTTAGTCCAATCGACTAACAACCACAACAGCTCTTGGGTAAATAGAGGGGTGTGCAGTAAGGAAACTTGCCCAACGTTTCGTAATTTTGAACCCAGGTCCTCTCCCTTGCGAGGCGAGTGCTCTAACCACTAAACAGTAAGTATCACAAATAAAACAAACAGATCAGAATACCGAAACACGGTGAACGAATGCAATCCTTGCATCTGATAGAGCGCCTTATCGCGTCCTCGAATATATGAATGATATTGGTTTTGTTCGAGTTGAAACTGCACACCATGCACAAAGTTTATTCTTGCTGTGTGCCTATTGTTATTTCTGAATTTCTCAGCACAGCCCCCACACAGCACAGCCCCCTACAGTCACCCCCCCACCCCACAGTCACACCCCACCCCCTCCCCCACAGTCACACCCCCACCCCACAGTCACACCCCCACCCCCTCCCCCCACAGTCACACCCCCCGTCACACATCCCCCACAGTCACACACCCCCACAGCCACACACACCCCGACAGTCACCCCCCACCCCCACAGCACACCCCCCCCCCCACAGTCACACCCCCCATAGTCACACACCCCCCTACAGTCACACACCCCCAGCCACAGCCACTGCCACTCCCCACCCCCCAAACACCCCCCAACACAGACAGTCACCCTCACACAGCCACTGCCCCCACCCCTCTCCACCCCCCCCCACAGCCACTGCCACTCCCCCCATCCCCAAACACCCCCCACCTCCCCCAGCACAGACAGTCACCTCCACAACCCCCAGCGCAGACAGCACCCACCAGCAGACAGCAGACAGCACCCACCAGCAGACAGCAGACAGCACCCACCAGCAGACAGCACCCACCAGCAGACAGCACCCACCAGCAGACAGCACCCACCAGCAGACAGCAGACAGGACCCACCAGCAGACAGCACCCACCAGCAGACAGCACCCACCAGCAGACAGGACCCACCAGCAGACAGCACCCACCAGCAGACAGCAGACAGCAGACAGCACCCACCAGCAGACAGCACCCACCAGCAGACAGCAGACAGCAGACAGGACCCACCAGCAGACAGCAGACAGGACCCACCAGCAGACAGCAGACAGGACCCTTGGATGTCTTGATTTTTTTCCCCACGTGTGTGTGTGTGTGTTGTGCAAACAGACACGCGTGCCGAAGGTGACAGACAGACAGAGAGAGAGAGAGAGAGTGTGAGAGAGAGAGAAGAGAGAGAAAAATAAAGGAAGAAGAAGAGAAGAGCCCCTTTTTGCCCCAATCTGCCCCCGACTTCGGCGGCGACACCGGAGCAGAAGAGAAGCGAAGGGAAAGAGAGGAGCATCCGGACTGCACCGAAAGTTTCCAAAAAAACTCTGCTCCAAAAAAAACCCGAGTGAGTGAGTGAGTGAGTGAGTGAGATAAAAGGGAGGAGGGAGGCATAGAGAGAGGGATAAAGAGAGAGAAGATATATATATATATATATATATATAGAGAGAGAGAGAGAGGGGGAATAAAGAGAGAGAAGGGGATATATATATATTTATAGACAGAGAGAGAGAGGGATATATATATATATTTAGAGAGAGAGAGGGGGGGGGGGGGGGGTAGAGATAGAGGGATAGAGAGAGAGAAGGTGATATGTATATATAGTTATAGAGAGAGGGATAGAGAGAGAGAGAGAGGGATAGACGTAGAGAGGAATATTGATATATATATATATATAAAGAGAGAAAGAGTTAGAGATAGATTAGAGCGAGGAATAGAGAGAGGGATATAGAGAGAGGGATATAGGGTGGGGGGGGGGGGGGGGGGGGGGGGAGAGATAGAGAGGGGAGGGAGGGAGGGGGAGAGGGATAGAGAGGTGGGAGGGAGGGAGGGAGGGAGGGGGAGAGATAGAGATAGAGAGAGAGAGAGAGAGAGAGAGAAAAGCAAAACTCTTTTGCAACAACCTGCGACAACTTCGTGTGTTTGTGCCACTTCAGAGCATCGTCAGCAACAAGAGCATCCGGACTGCAGAGTTTACCCCCCACCCCCCCCCCCCCCCGACCACCTCCACCCTCCCTCCCTCCCTCTGCCCTCCCCACTCTCTCGCTCTCCTCCCCCCCCCCGTCCTCCTCCTCCTCCTCCTCCCCATCAAACTTTTATTTTATCATTTTTCTTGTTGTTGTTGCAGCGACTTCATTTGTGGTCCTCTCCTCTCTACTCTCTCTCTCTCTCTCTCTCTCTCTCCCACTTTCTCTCTCTCCCCCTTTTTTTGGTGTTGACCCCTTTTTTTCTACCCTTTCCCTCTCTCCCACACACACTCTCTCTCTCCCTCTCTCTCTCCTTCCCCCTTCCCCCCCGCATCAAACTTTATTATTCTTATTATTTTTTTTTCTGGTCGTTACGACTTCATTTCGTCCTCTCTCTTTATTTACCCCCTCTCCCGCTCTCTCTATTTACCCTCTCTCTCTCTATTTACCCTCTCTTTATTTACCCCCCTCTCCCTCTTTATTTACCCCTCTCTCCCTCTTTATTTACCCCTCCCTCCCTCCCTCTCTCTCTTTTATCTTGTTTTACCCCTTCTCCCTCTCCTTTCCTTTCACCTTCCTCCTTTCACCCACCTTCTTCCCCATCCCCATCCCCTCTCTCCCCCCACTTCCCCCCCTTCCCCCACACACCCCACCCCCCACCCCACCCCCACACCCACCCCACCCCACACCCCCTCTCCGGGTGCGCCAATGACCCACGAATGGTCCGAGATGAAGGAACTGGCGGCCGAGCGGTGTCTGCAGCACCAACAGTCCGGGCTGTCGGCTCACCTGGGCTACGGGGCGGGGGGTGTGGGGGTGTGGGGGCGGGGGCGGGGGGGGCTTGTCCCTGCTGGACACCGACCCCCGAGCCTGGTTGGCCCCGGTGTACCCCCCGGCACCTGCCCGGCACACGCCGAGTACCTGTCGCCCGGATCGTCGACGAGACGCTGTTGGGAGCCGACGGCGACTTGGAGGAGGAGGAGGAGGAGGAAGAGGAGGAAGAAGAGGAGGAGGAGGAAGAGGAGATGATGATGATGATGGGAGGAGGTGATGGAGGAGTTGGAGTTGGTGGAGAAGCCCCATGAAGGTGCGGGAGCTGTGTCGGCTGAAGGGCTTGGGGCTGGGGGTGGGGTCCCTGGGGCCCTGGGGTGGGGTCCCTGGGGGCCCTGGGGTGGGGGTGGGGTCCCTGGGGCCCGGGCTGGGGTGGGGTCTCTGGGGCCCGGGGGTCTCTGGGGGCCCGGGGGGCCCGGGGGGAGCTGGGCTGCCGGCAGCGGGCGCCCCCCAGTCGGCAGGTGAACGGAGTGCAGAAGCAGCGGAGGTTGGCGGCCAACGCCCGGGAGCGGCGGCGGATGCACGGCCTGAACCACGCCTTCGACCAACTGCGGAACGTCATCCCGTCCTTCAACAACGACAAGAAGCTCAGCAAGTACGAGACCTTACAGATGGCCCAGATCTACATCACAGCCCTGGCCGAGCTGCTGCAGGGGGGAGGGGGAGGGGGGGAGCGGGGGGGGGGGGAGCAGCCCCCAAAGGCGAGGTACCCACCACCACCAACACCAACACCAACACCAACCCAACACCACCACCACCAACTCTTCCATCTCCATCACCTCCTCCATCACCACCTCCACCACCTCCTCCTCCTCCATCATCTCCACCTCCTCCACCTCCTCCATCATCACCTCCTCCTCCTCCTCCATCACCTCCCCCTCCCCCAGTTGCAGGCGGTACCCCACCGCCGGCTACTCGGTGCAGCTGAACCCCCTGCAGTTCGGCTTCGACCGGGACCAGATGGACATGTCCCACCACCACACCACACCATCACCAACACCGCCACCATCACCATCACCGCGAGGAGGAGGAGGAGGATCTGTCATCGTCGTCTTCCCCGGCCCTGGTGGGGCAGAAGAAGGCTTCCCCTCGGTCCCACCGCAGCGATGGGGAGTTCTCCCCTCACTCGGGCTACAGCGACTCAGACGTGGCCCTGGATCTGCAGAGCGAGGAGGAGGAGGAGGAGGAGGAGGAAGATGAGGATGAGGATGGTGGTGTTGGTGTTGGTGATGAACTCTCTGAACTGGTGCAGAATTACTAACATCCCACCCACACCCCCCCCATCACACCCCTCACACACATACCCCCCCCCCCCCACACCCCCACACCCCCACACACATACCCTCACACACACACCCCCCCACACACACATACCCAGACACATACCCCCCCCCCACCACCACCATCACACACCTACACACATAAAAAGCAAAGGAAAGAAGAAAAAAAAGAGAAAGTGAAACGTTTTAGAATTGAACTTAGTCTTCCATCCATTTGTGTGGGGGTGGGGTGGGGGTGACTGGGTGGGGGTGGGGGTGACTGGGTGGGAGGGTGGGGGTGACGGTGGTGGTGGGGGGTGTTGGTTTTGCTGTTTTTGTATTTGCTATGAACGCTGAATGCTAATAGAACTATTTTTGGGTCGTCTTAATAATGATAATAATAAATAGTAATAATAGTAATAATGTATTCCCAAACGAAAAAAAAAATCGCTAATTTTTATACGGATTCCATATATGTGTGTGTGTGTGTGTGTGTGTGTGTCCTGATGTTGTTGTAATCCTTTTTTTTTGTTTGTAATGCGCGCACTTTAAACCCAACCCACGACCTATAGCGACGTTGAAACTGCCAATCCTTTGAGCTGACTATTTAAAGAGAGTTCACCTGCAATTGGGGGTGTTTTCAAATATATATATATGTGTTTATATATATATATGTGTGTGTATAAATAGAGAGAGAGAGAGAGAGTGTGTGTGTAGGTATTTTCCATTCGGTTGTGTCAAACCTTCTGTCTTCCAGTGGGAATTTATATGTCTTATTTTTCTTCCTCTTTTTGGCAAAGTGAAAAGGTAGAATTATTTATTTGCTGACACTGTGTGGTCCTTTTTTTTCTTCTCCTCCTCCTCCATCCTCCTCCATCCTCCTCTCTCTCTCTCTCTCCCTCTCCAGCCAATGTATGTGCTTTGGTTCGCTTTTGTACCTGTGTTTTTTTTTGTGTGTGAGCTGGAAATCTTTTTTTCCCTTTGTTTTTTTTAAAAAGAACACGAACGAAACGTTGTTTTTTTAATTATTATTATTGTTAGCAACTTTTTGCTATTGGTTTATGTACTGTTTCTCCTTTTTTTTTGGGGGGGGGGGGTTGGGGGTTGGGAGGAAGGCAGGAGATTTTTTTTGGACTAAATAAATACATCTTTTTTAAAAAAAAATGAAAGCCCGTGTGTGTCGTGACTTATTTCAAATAAAGGACCACTATTTCACCCAATCCATCGTCAGTGCTGTGGATGTGCGAACGAAACGTTTCGGGCGAAATTAAACCTCGAGGCGCATCGGCGAATAGTGGGTTAAAATCCGACTTTTTTTTGAGTGCGTATTTCCAAAGTCCCGACGCTATTACCTGAAGGAGAATCTCTCCACTTCACCCATCAGTGGGGCTGAGATAAACCCACAGCAAAAAAAAAAACCCAAGGAAATCGATTTGGAGACGAAAACTCATCGCCCACAAAAAAACACACACACAAAACACACACAGACACAGACACAGTCAATTCACTGCACAGTATATTCCTTAGAAGCGCTTTGAGACGCATCGATGGCGACAACGAGGGATGAGAACGATTTCCTTATCGAAACGAAAACTGTGATATTTAAAATAAGTTCATTTTTTTTTAACAAGGAGAAAAAATGGGCAAACGGTTCGTTCGTTCGTTCGTTCGTTCGAGGCAAAACATTTTTTTTCCCTTTCCTTTGTTTTTAAAAAAAGTGACCTATTTAATTAACTTTTGAGTGTGTGGACCATACTTTTCTGTGACACCAGGGACTGAAATTGTAGATTACTTTAGTGCAAGTGTCAAAAGAGGACTGAGTTGATTCACTGGGGGTGGGGTGGGGTGTGGGGACTGAGTTGATTCACTGGGGGTGGGGGTGGGGTGGGGGTGGCAACAAAAGGACCAAGTCGAGGACAAAAGGACTGCCTCTCGTTTGATCTGCGGTTCACGAAGCATTTCTCAATGGAGTGGAGAGAGTCATTACTTGCGATCGGAACTGTGCAAACGTGCATTGCTCGTGGCTTCTTCACCAGGGAGAGGGAACAAATTCTCCTTTACTACCTATTTTAAGTGTGTGTCAGCGCCACGCAGATGCACACAGGTTACTTCCGAGTAATGTGTTGGTAATAATAATAATAATAATCCTTGCATTTGATATAGCGCTTTTCACGTCGGGAGGACGTCCCAAAGCGCTTCACAGAACACACTGTAAAGTGAATTGACTGTATATTTGTGGGCGAACGCGGCAGCCAATTGCGCACAGCAATGTCCCACAAACAGTCGTGGATTGAAAATGACCAATTTATTATTGTTTTTGGTTTTGGAGGGATTATTATTAGGCTCTGTGTGGAGTAAGGAAACTTGCCCAAGGTTTCCCTCTGCCTGGAATTTAACTCAGGTCTCTCCTTCGCAAAGCGAGTGCTCTAACCACTGAGCTACAGGACTCGCTAATTGTGGTTTAGCACCTTTTCAG